>NW_012119376.1:6544283-6555759 GCF_000951035.1 Colobus angolensis palliatus | reverse complement strand
TCACCTGCGCCCCTGCCCACAGCGCACCGCAGTCTGGAGCGCTCCGCCCCGCGGGGAACGCCCCGGGTCCCTCGGGGTACCCCTGGTCTCTCCCACTTCCCTTCTGGAAGGTGGCCAACGCTTCTAGGCCGCCCGGGTGAACCTCAAAGAGAACGTCTTTAAATGTCCAGTGGCCAGGGGTTCTGTAGCCGACTAGGAGTCAGCGTCCGAATCGGAACAACTTCTCAAGACCTCTTTTCAGGGGGCGTCCAGTGAGTTTTTTTCAGCAAGGTGACTCCCCCTGTGACTGCCTGCTATTACAGCTGGAAAGGTCCAATCTGAAATGTGACTAATCTGGGTTTCTTCACCAAGCATGTGAGTTAGGGGTGGAGAACTAGAACCTAGAACCCTGAATTCGGAGCCTGGAAGATACGTAAACTACATGCTATTGAGATCGTGGTCATGGGGCACCCGCTAACACAAACCTTCTGGTAGGAACTATTTGAGAAGACTGGGTCCAGTATCCCCCAAGCTAAAATCCCACAGTGTTTGCTCAGAAAAGGAATCTGGGTTCTTTGGTTTCTGCTTTCCAGTTGACCCTGGTTGCTCCTCTGTTTTATGGCATTTTGGGAGTCAGTCTCCCAGAGCAGCGCTGATTGTAATGAGAAGCGCGTTCCCTCACTGGGGCACAGGAGCAGTGGGAGACAATTGGGCCTGGGAAAGAGCTCCTCCAGATAAAACTTAGTAGACAGATACGGGTTGTGTTGTTGTTTGTTGTTGTTGTTTTGTTGTTGTTTTGGTCTTTATCCTGTTGTACAGCGCCTCATTTTTTACAATGTGGGCCAGTAACAGTTTCATATCACCTACTCCGACCACCTTCGGGGTTGTTATGACACTCAAAGGAACTGCTGCTGTCTGTGGAAAAAAACATGCTTTGCAATTTATGAAGCACTGGATAAACATCAGGAACAGTATAAAAGCGTGCTACTTCCTCAAGAAATACTAGTTGAGTGCCTGTGTGTTGGACACTGGCTAGAGATAAGGTAATGTGCAAAGCTGGCTCTGTCCCTGTCATCATGAGACTCCCATGTAGTGGACCATGCATAACATTTTTAAATTATATATAATATGGCTGGGCACGGTGATTCATGCCTGTAATCCCAGCACGTTGGGAGGCTGAGGAGGACAGATCGCCTGAGGTCAGGAGTTTGAGACCAGCCTGGCCTAGTCTCAAACATGGTGAAACTATGTTTCAACATGGTGAAACCTAGCCTCCACTAAAAATACAAAAATTAGCCAGGCGTGGTGGTGGGGGCCTATAATCCCAGCTACTCTAGAGGCTGAGGCAGGAGAATCACTTGAACCCAGGAGGCGGAAGTTTCAGTGAGCTGAGATTGTGCCATTGCACTCCAGCCTGGGCAACAGAGCCAGACTCTGTCTGAAAAAAAAAAAAAAAATTATATACAATATAATTTGCCTATTTAAAGTGTATGACTCAGTGCTTTTTAGTATATTTACAATGTTGTGCAAACATCACCATGATCACTTTTAGAACATTTTAATCACACTAGTCTCAAAAAAACAATTCTCTTTAGTACTCAGTTCCCTCCCTCCCAAACCATCACTAGCAGATTGCAACCACTCATGTGTCTATGGATTTGCCCATTCTAGAGGTTTCCTATCAATGAAATCATACAATGTGTGATTGTTTGTGACTGACTTCTTTCACTTAGTGTAATGTTTTCAGAGTTTATCCATGGAGTAGCATGGATCAGTTTTGATTCTTTTTTTTAAGGCTGCATAATATCCCATTGTTTGGATATGCCACATTTTGTTTATCCATTCATCAGTTAATGGACATTTGGGTGTCCACTTTTTGGCTATTATGATTAATGCTACTGTGAACATGTGTGTACAAGTTTTTGTGTGGACGTGTGTTTTCATTTCTCTTGGGTACATACCGAGGAGTGGAATTGATGAGTCATGGTGCCAATCTGTTTTCCGAAGTGACTGCACCATTTTACCTCCCAACCAGCAATGTATGAGGGTTCCAGTTTCTTCACATCCTCAGTAACACTAATTTTAATGTCTTTTTTATTACAGCCATTCTAGTGGGTATAATATCTCATTGTGGATTTGATTTGCATTTTCCTGATAGCTAGTGATAATGAGCATCTTTTCATGATTTTATCAGCTACCTGTTTATCTTCTTTCAAAAAAGATAACATTGTAGAAATGTCTGTTCAGATTCTTGGCCATTATTAAATGAAATTTTTGTCCATTTCTTATCAAGATGTAATAGTTCCTTGAATATTCTAGATACAAGTCCCTTAGGTGTAACATTTACTTCCTAATTGCTTTAACAGTCTGTTGTGGGTTTTTTGTTTTTTGTTTTGCGACATAGTCTCGCTCTGTCACCCAGGCTGGAGTGCAATGGGGTGATCTCGGCTCACTGCAACCTCTGCCTCCTGAGTTCAAGCGATTCTCCTGCCTCAGCCTCCCGTGTAGCTGGGATTACAGGTGCCTGCCACCACACCCAGCTAATTTTGTATTTTTAGTAGAGATGGAGTTTCACCATGTTGGCCAGGCTCGTCTTGAACTCCTGACCTCAGGTGATCCACTGGCCTCAGCTTCCCAAAGTGTTGGCATTACAGGCGTGAGCCATAGCACCCAGCCCAGCACTGTTCTTTAGTTTATTCCATCTTCTATTTCCTTGAGACTTTCCCATTGGTCTCAATGGGAAATTGGTGAAAAGAATTATGATTTAGCCACATAAACTAATAAAAAGAGGGCAAGCATGTTTTTGTAAATTTGTAATCCTGGGGCAATATCAATAGAATTTTTTTGATAAAATGATTTCACTACTCCAGAAGCAGAATGTAAACTCTATACATAACCAAAACATGGAATTAACAGGACTCATGGGTATGTCCATAAAAGCAACTGAATTTTTAGTCTTCTGCTATCCCTTTAATAATCTGTTCCATGAGGATAGTTCTTCCTCTTCCGCAGAATGAAACTCAAGCAGTCCCATAACTTGTTTATTCTCTCAGGTAATAGAAAATCCTGTTACTTTAAGAGAAAAACCCTGCTCTTAATTCAGTAATTAAAATGTTGTCCCCTTCCCCACCAGGGGCCTCCTGTGGGCAGAAGTGCGGACAAGGAGCTTTGTTCCTCCCCCATGTCACTCTCCCACAGCCCACTTGCTAGCCATGGTAAGGGGAAAGAGGGGTGGAGGCCACAGGAAGGCATGTACTGAACTGGACCTCTGGTAGAAAGGCATTACCCGGCCGGGCGCGGTGGCTCAAGCCTGTAATCCCAGCACTTTGGGAGGCCGAGACGGGCAGATTACGAGGTCAGGAGATCGAGACCATCCTGACTATCACGGTGAAACCCCGTCTCTACTAAAAATACAAAAACTAGCCGGGCGAGTTCTTTCTGCTTTCTCAGATCCTGATGACTATTGAGCAGAGATGAACAGTCATGGGACAGGGCCCAACTGCTTAACTTAGGAAGTGACATTAAATTCTTCTTGGAAGAAGTTGGCACAATGTTTTTGTTCTGTTTTAGATGTTACTTAATGGGATGTTAGAAGGGAAGTTGTGACTGATGCATCAAGAAATGACAGATACCAAAATCACTTACGAAATTTCAAAGTAAATAGCTGCGGACTGCTTAGATGCTCAATCACACAGGTTACAAAAGACTCAAGTGACTGCAGATGGAGGAGGGCTTCTGAGAATTTATTTGGACAGGGCTGCGCTGAGAGTCCCACCCTCACCCCACAATGGGCGGGGGGGCACTGGCATCGAACACCAAGCTGAGTGAGAAGGGCTTCTCCAGCTCAAAAATCTGTAAAGCTTTTCCATTACTTTTTGAATTAACAAAAATGAGGTCCACAAAACCCAGAGAGTGTTGTCCCTACCTTTCTCTCAAGCTGATTCCCTGTCTCCCTCGTCCTGTACACCGCCCCCCACCCAGCCTTGTGATCCAGGCCATATGGATTCAATGTCTCCTCCATTCTCCCTTCTCTGTCTCCTTTGTTTTTTTGTTTGTTTGTTTGTTTGTTTGTTTTTGAGACGGAGTCTCACTCTGTCGCCCAGGCTGGAGTGCAGTGGCCGGATCTCAGCTCACTGCAAGCTCCGCCTCCCGGGTTTATGCCATTCTCCTGCCTCAGCCTCCCCAGTAGCTGGGACTACAGGCGCCCGCCACCTCGCCCGGCTAGTTTTTTGTATTTTTTAGTAGAGACGGGGTTTCACCATGTTAGCCAGGATGGTCTCGATCTCCTGACCTCGTGATCCGCCCATCTCGGCCTCCCAAAGTGCTGGGATTACAGGCTTGAGCCACCGCGCCCGGCCCTCTGTCTCCTTTGTTAAGTTAGCTTTTCAGATTTTGGTTCAAATGTCACTTCCTTGACCAAACTTGCCCTCCCCTCCCAGGCCAGATCAAGTTTCTGTATTCTAGACTACTAAACTTTCTGAACATTTAAGTGTTTCTATTTATATATTTATATAATTTATTATTATCTATATTAGGGCCCTGAAAAGAAACAGATCAACTCAGAAGATTCAATTAAGAGAACTTAATGAAGAAACAAAAACCAGAGGTGCTGAGGCACTCAGGAACTAGCAAGAGCAGAAAACCTTTACAACTCCTTGGTTCAAAGGGTTGGAAGGGAGCATCACCTCGATTCCCCACCCCAGGGATGGAGCACTCATCTACTAGCAGTTGGAAGTGTGAGGGCCAACAGGTCTCAACCAGATTTCTCTCTGGGACCTGTCCTTGCCTAAGGGGAACTGCCTCACCCAAAAGCATGTCCCCTTTCCCTGGGGCAGCCTCATGCAATGACTGGTCTATGCAGAGGTATGAAGATCCAGTTCACATGCCCCAAATTGGGACAACTAACTGCAGGGCCATCCTAGCCCACTCTGCCCAATCCTGATCCTCTCACTCGCCCACCCCAAGTGGTCATACCATGAACACTCCCAAGCTAACCTCCTACGGGCACAGTATCAGGGACTGCTTTGCACAGAACCTACCTGGAGAAAGGGCCAAGGTGAAGAAAGTGTCACCCAAGCCTTGTAAGGGCTTCCACTTTGGGCAAGCAGTGAATAGGGAAGACAGATCTCTGCCTCTCCCACTTCTCTATCTCCTGCCTGGATCTTCTATTGGTGGAAGCCATTGGGTAATTAACCCACAGGGATCAGCCTTCTGGGGTAAAACACAGCAGAAGATAGATAATAGTGGGGAGAAGAGGGCAGAGACAAAATTTCCCCTTAGTAATCTGCCAGTACATACAGTGGCAAAAGAAGCCCCAAGTAACTAAGAGTCTTAGCTTCCAATTTAATAGAACTGTGACTATTGATGTAGTTTGGATGTGTGTCCCTGCCCAAATCCCTTGTTGACACGTAATCCCTAATTTTGGAGGTTGGACTTGGTGGGAAGTGATTGGATCATGAGGGCAGATATCTCATGAATAGTTTAGTATCATTCCTGTGGTACTATCCTGGCAACAGTGAGTGAATTCTCACAAGATCTGGTTATTTAAACGTGTGTGGCACCTTGTGCCCTAACTCTTGCTCCTGCTCTGGCCTTGTGATGTGCCTGCTGCTCCCTTCACTTTCCACTATGATTGTAAGCTTCCTGAGGCCTCCCCAGGAGCTAAGCCCAGTATCAGGCTTATTATACAACTTGCAGAACCAAGAGCCAGTTAAAACTCTTTCTTTATAAATTATCTAGTCTCAGGTATTTATAGCCATATGAGAGCATCCTAACACAGCTATGTTCTCTAGTAGAAGGCTCGTTCCTTCTTTGTTAACAAGGACTTCCAATCAAAAGCCAGCTGGCAAGGGAACCTGAGGAATGCTGCATAAATCAGCCTTTTCAGACATGAAAGTATGGAGGAAGAGGAGGAAGATGGCATGTATTAGTTTGGTGCAAATGTAATTGCAGTTTTTGCATTATTTAAATTTGCCATTTGATACTGGAATACATTCTTAAATGTGGTTATGTTATATATCATTTTAATGTACATTTCACACTTTGTGGGGTTTTTTTTTGCTAGTGACTTATTACTTGCTGTTTATTTTGTATTTATTTTAGACTATGGAAATGATAATTAGACAAAAAGCAAATTCGAGCAATTTTCTTATTCGAGAAAGCAACAGAGACAACTCGCAACATCAACAATGCATTTGGCCCAGGAACTGCTAACAATCATGCAGTGCAGTCATGGTTCAAAACATTTTGCAAAGCAGATGAGAGCCTTGAAGATGAGGTGAGGAGCATAGTGGCCAGCCATCAGAAGTTGACAATGACCAATTGAGAACAATCATCCAAGCTGAACCTCTTACAACTGGCAAAGAATTCAACGTCGGCCATTCTACAGGCATTTGAAGCAAATTGGAAAGGTGAAAAACCTCGGTAAGTGGGTGCCTCATGACCTGAGGAAAAATTTTTAAAAATCATCATTTTGAAGTGTGATCTTCTCCTATTCTATGCACAATGAACCATTTCTTCATCAGATTGTGACGTGCAATGAAAAGTGGATTTTACAGACAACTGGTGGCAACCAGCTCAGTGGGAGGACTGAGAAACAGCTCCAAAGCAGTTTGCAAAGCCAAACTTGCACCAAAAAAGGTCATGGTCACTGTTTGGTGGTCTGCTGCTGGTCTGATCCACTACAGCTTTCTGAATCCTGGCGAAACCAATACATCTGAGAATTATGTTCAGCAGATCAATGAGATGCACAAAAACCTGCAGCACCTGCAGCACCTGCAGTCGGCATTGGTCAATAGAAGCGGCCCAGTTCTTCTCCACAACAACACTAGACTGCACATCACACAACGAACGCTTCAAAAGTCGAACGAACTGGGCTACGAAGTTTTGCCTCATTCACCATATTCACCTGACCCTTCGCCAACCGACTACCACTTCAAGCATCTTGACAACTTTGTGGTGAAAATGCTTCCACAAGGAGCAGGATACAGAAAATGCTTTCCAAGAGTTCATCGAATCCCGAAGCACAGGTTGTTTTGTTTGTTTGTTCTGTGACGGAGTCTCACTCTGTCATCAGGCTGGAGTGCAGTGGTGAGACCTTGGCCCACTGCAACCTCCACCTTCCAGGTTCAAGCGATTCTCCTGCCTCAGCCTCCCAAGTAGCTAGGACTACAGACACGTGCCACCACGCCCAGCTAATTTTTTGTATTTTTAGTAGAGATGTGGTTTCACCATGTTGGACAGGATGGTCTTGATCTCTTGACCTTGTGATCCACCCGCTTCAGCCTCCCAAAGTGCTGGGATTGCAGGCATGAGCCACCGCGCCTGGCCCCAAAGCACAGATTGTTATGCTATAGGAATAAACAAACTTATTTCTTGTTGGCAAAAAATGTGTTGATTGTAATGGTTTCTATTTTGATTAATAAAGATGTGTTTGAGCCTAGTAATAAATTATTTAAATTCACGGTCTAAAACCGCAATCACTTTTGCACCAACCTAACAGGAAATAACCAGCACCCTACTGTGCTGTTGTATTAGTCCATTCTCATGCTGCTATGAAGACATACCCAAGACTGGGTGATTTATAAAGGAAAGGGCTGTGAGACTGACCCTACACCAATTCGTTAGCTTGTCTGGCCCTCCATTTCCTCATGATGAAAAGCATAAAGTTTTCTCCTCTACCTAGACATTAACTTCTGTTCTGCTTTTTTTTTTCTTTTAGCTGTCAGAAGCATGGGCATCCTACCTATACATTTAGCTGGGCTCATACATTCATCATTACTTCCTCCCTCCATCCTAAAGCAGAATGCAATTCTATCCAAGATGTTCTTGGCACCTGGGCTTAGGAGTCCATCTGTTCCTGCACCCTCCACAACCTTTCACCAAGTATTACCCTCTGTTTTTGCATCTTCACCTTTTCTTTCTCCGTTTGCCACTCAATATTTAAAATACACTCAAGCCTCTCTCACTGAAAGATTAAAACCCTTCTCTTCATTTTGGTTTCCTAAGTAGCTAGCCACAACCCCTTCTCCCTCTGCTTCATGGTCAAGCTTCTAGATTACCCTGCATTGAAAGTTTTCAGGTGCACAACCATTCACTGCCATCTGCCTTCTCACCCATCCTTGCTTTGAAATGGTTCTGCTGCTGTCTCTGGCACCTTCCTGCTTGCTTTGGTCCTTGGATGTCAGCTTCATTCCCACTTTCTTGAAACTTTGTTCCCAGGTGTCTGCCATGTTCTTCTTATTACTCACTCTATATCACACTTTCCAAGCTTTCGGGACTGAAGGCTATGAACACATTCTCCAAAAATGTGGCCTTTATTTTTTCTGTACCACTAAAGTCAACACATTGATGTACCTCAGTTCATCCAGACAACCTGAGCAACTCAGCCATGCCTATGACTTAATGGCCAAAAGTCTCTAACTTCAAGCAGGGTTCATATCTCAGTTCTTACCACCTACCAGCTGTGTGGGCTTGGGAAAAGTAGTTTACCACTCATATTTCAGTTCATCTGTGAAATGGAGATTGTAATGAGATAACCCTGACATGGTTGCCAGGGTCTCATGAGTTATAACATGTAAAGTGCTTAGATATCACTTGTTACATAATTGTTGATATTTAATAAATGTTTGTTATATCACTAGATATCTTCCTCTTCCCCTTTCTCTCCCCCTTCCCTCTTACCCCTTCTCTCTCTGTCTCTTTCTCTCTGTCCCTTTCTCTCTGTCCCCAAGTCAATATATTCAACTAATAAAGTGCATTTCAACATGACCCTCCAACATATATGTCCAAAATTGAGCTCTATCTACTCCACTACCCTTCCTCCTGCATTTCTTATACATGAATGAATCCTTACAGCATGCCAGAGTCCTCTATGCAGAAGGACAGCCTACATCCTTGGGATAGAGTTATTCAATTGGTTACAAATCAGCCACCCAAATTATATTCCTCCATCTCATCTATAAAAGTAGTGGGAGTCTATTAACCTTATTGAAATCATGTTGCCATTCTTCTACAAGTTACCATCTCAAAAAGAAACTAAGGTTCTATGATCCAAAGAGAAAATAGCCATAGAAAATGAAATGCAGACTGGGCGCGGTGGCTCATGCCTGTAATTCCAACACTTTGAGAGGCCAAAGCCAAAGTGGAAGGATCCCCTGAGCTCAGGAGTTCAAGACCAGCCTGAGCAACATGGCGAAACCCCATTTCTACAAAAAATACAAAACATCAGCTGGGTGTGGTGGCACACGCCTGTGGTCCCAGCTACCCAAGAGGCTGAGGTGGGAGGATCACCTGAGCCTAGGAGGTGGTCAAGGCTGCAGTGAGCCAAGGTAATGCCACTGTACTCCAGCCTGGATGACAGAGTGAGACCCTGTCTTAAAAAAAATTAAATAAAATGCAGCAAATAAATATCCTTTAAAATCTCAACGAGAGCAATTAGAAACAAATGTTCTATGGTTATTCAACTATAATACATAATGTTTATAAAGAACATGGACAAAAAGAAAAGAAAACCTGAATCAGAACTAGGGCAGAAGCATTTCTCTTAGCCAATTTTACCAACACCATATTGAGAAGGAATCAGAAGTACCAGAATTATAGTCGGTGTTCTATTTAGTCTGTTGTTTTCGTATGTATGCTTCGGTGAGCTGTTTAGGAAGCTGTATCTAGTTATGGATGACTCCCTGAAGAGCTGCTTTCACCCAGTAGCCTTTTGAAAACTCAGCTGGCCTTTGTCAACTGACAATACAAGAAACAGTTTATAAATCTATTATTTTGTTTGCTATGAATATTTACTTGAGAAATTCCTTTTAAAAGCAATAATAGGAATAGCATTGCTTCCTGGAAGAAATAATTTTTTTTCTCTCTCATGATTAATCAAAGTTTTAAACTAACCCTAGTTTTCTTATCACTGGTTTTGATGACAAATTTGGTTTCTGAGTCAAATTCATTGTATTTTAGTGTCTGGGCAGGCCCTCCTGGATGGGATGTTTGTGTTCAATTTGCCCAGTACCCAATACCCCCACCATCATGATTACTAACCTACTATTCTATTTTCCATTGCCACACTCTTTAAAATTTTTATTTACTTTTTTACAAGTGTATCTGGTGAATGCCTCAAATCCTTGGTGAAGAAGGTGAAGTGTGCATTACATTTAGTTTATTGGTGAATCAATTATTTAATATGGGTACCATTATTCCCAATTCACCCCTCATATTGTTTTTAATGTTCTAAGGTTGCAAACATTGTTTATGCATTATCAACAGGAGGCAGCTGAACTAATTAAGCCCACTTGATGAATGCAGTGACCACCCTACTGCCCAGACTGTATAGATCAGGCAAGTCCCTGATTGATGCCTGACCATCTTATCTAAACAGTAGGCCTCTCTCTTCCAGAGTCCATACTCCAAACATAGTTTGAGAAGATGATAGGGAGGGCAGATGTATTAGTTCTCTAGAAGGACAGGACTAATAGGATAGATGTATACATGAAAGGGGGTTTATTAAGGAGTATTGACTCACACGATCACAAAGAGAAGTCCCACAATAGGCCATGTGCAAGCTGAGGAGCAGGGAAGCCACTCTGAGTCCCAAAACCTCAAAAGTAGGGAAGCCAACAGTGCAGTCTTGAGTCAGTGACTAAAGGCCTGAAAGCCCCTGGCAAACCAGTGGTGTAAGTCCAGGAGTCCAAAAGCTGAAGAACTTAGAGTCTAATGTTCGAGGGCAGGAAGCATCCAGCATGGGAGAAAAATGAAAGCCAGAAGACTCAGGCTGTCTGTTCTTTCCATTCCTGCTTTTATGGTGGCAGCTGATTAGATGGGGCTCACTGAGATTGAGGGTAGGTCGGCCTGTCCCAGTCTACTGACTCAAATGTTAATCTCCTTTGACAACACCCTCACAGACCCACCCAGGAACAATACTTTGCATGCTTTAATCCAATCAAGTTGACACTCCGTATTAGCCATCACACCAGACAAATTTATTATTCCACAAATTCATATTATCTTTCTTTTCCAATTTCTCTTGAGAGTCCTCATTCTGTACCTCTCTTCCATCCCTCTTTTGGCCATTTAATTATTTCATTCTTTATCCTCAGAAAGAAGTGAGGAAAACGTGACCAAATATTAGACTGTTAAAATTGTGTACCTGAGACAGGAAAAAAAGACCAGTGCTCTGTAGTAAAAGCAGAAAATTAAGGGAATTTTTATTTGATTTGTGACGTTCTGAAAAAAAAGTTGCTTCTAGAAGTATCTATAGAGACTGTTTGTATTTCCTACCTACAGTAATTATCTAAATTGTGCATGTCTTACCAACCATGGAGATCTAAGCAAGGCATGAAAAATGGCTTTTTCCCAGTTTTGAAGAAGTTATTCTAACAAGTTTAGACTCCTTGCTTTACTATTTTCTTTCCTCATTTTCAACCACCAATTAAATCTAATATTTGTATGTAATTTTCTTGGAGTAAGTATGCAAACACAAGCAAGATACAATTTTCTT
>NW_012119376.1:6540798-6544061 GCF_000951035.1 Colobus angolensis palliatus | reverse complement strand
GCTAGTTTTTTGTATTTTTTAGTAGAGACGGGGTTTCACCATCTTAGCCAGGATAGTCTCGATCTCCTGACCTCGTGATCCACCCATCTCGGCCTCCCAAAGTGCTGGGATTACAGGCTTGAGCCACCGCGCCCGGCCAATTTTCTTACTTATTAAGTCTCCAGGAGAAAATTTTATACTGAGAAAAACAATGCTTTTGGATAAGTATAATCCTTCGTTTCCATTTCTCACACCCCATGAAAGTGGCTAATAGTAATTTGGGCTCTTTTTTTTTTGAATAATGCAAAATGCTGGAATTTTTGAATGATCATACTTCAACAAATAAAACTTGAAAAGGGAACACTGTCAGTAACAGAATAATCCATTATCTTGTGCAGGCAATTGATTATTTGTAATATTACCCATCTCCAAGTATCAAAACTGAAGAGCTTTTTCATTAATTCGAGAAACTGGAGCATTCTCAGAAATGTCCTCAGTAATATATCTTAGCCAGAACTGGGTTTACTGTGAAGATGATGAAGGTGAAGCCTCAGAGCCCTTCATTGTGTTTTTTCCTTAGGCCCTGCAAGGAGGCCCTATCAATGTAAGGGTCACATTTTTTTTTTTTTTTTAATATACTTTAAGTTCTAAGATACATGTGCATAACATGCAGGTTACATATGTATACATGTGCCATGTTGGTTTGCTGCACCCATCAATTCATCATTTACATCAGGTATTTCTCCTAATGCTATCCTTCCCCCCACCCGCCACCCTGTGACTGGCCCCCGTGTGTGATGTTCCCCACCCTGTGTCCAAGTGTTCTCATTGTTCAATTCCCAGCTATGAGTGAGAACATGTGATGTTTCGTTTTCTGTCCTTGCGATAGTTTCCTCAGAATGATGATTTCCAGCTTCATCCATGTCCCTGCAAAGGACATGAACTCATCCTTTTTTATGGCTGCATAGTATCCCATGCCATATATGTGCCACATTTTCTTAATCCAGTCTATCATTGATGGATATTTGGGTTGGTTCCAAGTCTTTGCTATTGTGGATAGTGCTGCAATAAACATACATATGCATGTGTCTTTCTGGTAGCATGATTTACAATCTTTTGGGTATATACCCAGTAATGGGATCACTGGGTCAAATGGTAATTCTAGTTCTAGATCCTTGAGGAATCACCACACTGTCTTCCACAATGGTTGAACTAATTTACACTCCCACCAACAGTGTAAAAGCATTCCTATTTCTCCACATCCTCTCCAGCATCTGTTGTTTCCTGACTTTTTCATGATTGTCATTCTAACTGGTGTGAGATGTTATCTCATTGTGGTTTTGATTTGCATTTCTCTGATGACCAGTTATGAGGAGCATTTTTTCATGTGTCTATTGACTGCATAGATGTCTTCTTTTGAGAAGTGTCTGTTCATATCCTTTGCTCACTTTTTGATGGGGTTGTTTTTTTCTTGCAAATGTGTTTAAGTTCTTTGTAGGTTCTGGATATTAGCCCTTTGTCACATGGGTGGGTTGCAGAAATCTTCTCCCATTCTGTAGGTTGCCTTTTCACTCTGATGGCAGTTTCTTTTGCCGTGTATAAGCTCTTTAGTTTAACTAAATCCCATTTGTCTATTTTGGCTTTTGTTGCCATTGCTTTTGGTGTTTTAGTCATGAAGTCCTTCCCCACGCCTATGTCCTGAATGGTATTGCCTAGGTTTTCTTCTAGGGTTTTTATGGTTTTAGGTCTTACATTAAAGTCTTTAATCCATCTTGAATTAATTTTTGTATAAGGTGTAAGGAAGGGATCCAGTTTCAGCTTTCTACATATGGCTAGCCAGTTTTCCCAGCACCATTTATTAAATTGGGAATCCTTTCTCCATTTCTTGTTTTTGTCAGGTTTGTCAAAGATCAGATGGTTGTAGATGTGTAGTGTTATTTCTGAGGCCTCAGTTCTGTTCCATTGGTCTCTATATCTGTTTTGGTACCAGTACCATGCTGTTTTGGTTACTGTAGCCTTGTAGTATAGTTTGAAGTCAGGTAGCATGATGACTCCAGCTTTGTTCTTTTTGCCTAGGATTGTCTTGGCAATGTGGGCTCTTTTTTCATTCCATATGAACTTTAAAGTAGTTTTTTTCCAGTTCTGTGAAGAAAGTCATTGGTAGCTTGATGGGGATGGCACTGAATCTATAAATTACCTTGGGCAGTATGGTCATTTTCACAATATGGATTCTTCCTATCCATGAGCATGGAATATTCTTCCATTTGTTTGTGTCCTCTTTTATTTTGTTGAGCAGTGGTTTGTAGTTCTCCTTGAAGAGATCCTTCACATCCCATGTAAGTTGGATTCCTAGGTATTGTATTCTCTTTGTAGCAATTGTGAATGGGTGTTCACTCATGATTTGGCTCTCTATCAATGGTGTATAGGATCGCTTGTGATTTTTGCACATTGATTTTATATCCTGAGACTTTGCTGAAGTTGCTTATCAGCTTAAGAAGATTTTGGGCTGAGATGATGAGGTTTTCTAAATATACAATCATGTCATCTGAAAACAGGGACAATTTGACTTCCTCTTTTCCTAATTGAATACCCTTTATTTCTTTCTCTTGCCTGATTGCCCTGCACAGAACATCCAACACTATGTTGAATAGGAGTGGTGAAAGAGGGCATCCGTGTGCCAGTTTTCAAAGGGAATGCTTCCAGTTTTTGCCCACTCAGTATGATATTGGCTGTGGATTTGTCATAAATATCTCGTATTATTTTGAGATACGTTCCATCAATACCTAGTTTATTGAGAGTTTTTAGCCTGAAGGGCTGTTGAATTTTGTCAAAGGCCTTTACTGTATCTATTGAGATAATCATGTGGTTTTTGTCATTGGTTCTGTTTATACGATGGATTACATGTATTGATTTGCATATGTTGAACCAGCCTTGCATCCCAGGGATGAAGCCAACTTGATGGTGGAGAATAAGCTTTTTGATGTGCTGTTGGATTCGATTTGCCAGTATTTTATTGAGGATTTTCATATCAATGTTCATAAGGGATATTGGTCTAAAATTCTCTTTTTTGTGTGTGTCTCTGCCAGGCTTTGGTATCAGGATGATGTTGGCCTCATAAAATGAGTTAGGAAGGATTCCCTCTTTTTCTATTGATTGGAATAGATTCAGAAACAATGGTACCAGCTCCTCTTTGTACCTCTGGTAGAATTTGGCTGTGAATTTGTCTGGTCCTGGACTTTTTTTGGTTGGTAGGCTATTAATTATTGCCTCAATTTCAGAGCCTG
>NW_012119376.1:6515055-6540005 GCF_000951035.1 Colobus angolensis palliatus | reverse complement strand
TTTGATTGCACTGTGGTCTGAGAGACAGGTTTTTTTGTGATTTCAGTTCTTTTACATTTGCTAAGGAGTGCTATACTTCCAATTATGTGGTCAATTTTAGAATAAGTGCGATGTGGTGCTGAGAAGAATGTATATTCTGTTTATTTGGAGTGGAGAGTTCTGTAGATGTCTATTAGGTCTGCTTGTTGCAGAGCTGGGTTCAGGTCCTGGATATCCTTGTTAATCCTATGTCTCGTTGATCTGTCTAATATTGACAGTGGGGTATTAAAGTCTCCCATTATTCTTGTGTGGAAGTCTAAGTTTCTTTGTAGGTCTCTAAGGACTTGCTTTATGAATTTTGGTCCTCCTGTATTGGGTGCATATAGTTATCTCTTCTTGTTGCATTGATCCCTTTACTATTATGTAATGGCTTTGTCTCTTTTGATCTTTGTTTGTTTAAAGTCTGTTTTATCAGAGACTAGGATTGCAACCCCTGGTTTTTTGTTTTGTTTTGTTTTGTTTGTTGTTGTTGTTCTTGTTGTTGTTTTGGCTTTCCATTTGCTTGGTAGATCTTCCTCCAACCCTTTATTTTGAGCCTATGTGTGTCTTTGCACATGAGATGGGTCTCCTGAATACAGCACACTGATGGGTCTTGACTCTTTATCCAATTTGCCAGTCTGTGTCTTTTAATTGGGGCATTTAGCCTGTTTACATTTAAGGTTAATATTGTTATGTGTGAATCTGATCCTGTCATTATGATGTTCGCTGGATATTTTGCCTGTTAATAGACGCAGTTTCTTTATAGCATCAACGGTTTTTACAATTTGGCATGTTTTTGCAGTGGCTGGTACCAATTGTTTCGTTCCATGTTTAGTGCTTCCTTCAGGAGCTCTTGTAAGGCAGGCCTGGTGGTGACAAAATTTCTCAGCATTTGCTTGTCTGTACAGGATTTTATTTCTCTTTCACTTATGAAGCTTAGTTTGGCTGGATATGAAATTCTGAGTGGAAAATGCTTTTCTTTAAGAATGTTGAATATTGGCCCACACTCTCTTCTGGCTTGTAGGGTTTCTGCCAAGATATCTGCTGTTAGTCTGATGGGCTTCCCTTTGTGGGTAACTCGACCTTTCTCTCTGGCTGCCCTTAACACTTTTTCCTTCATTTCAACCTTGGTGAATCTGACAATTATGTGTCTTGGGGTTGCTCTTCTCGAGGAGTATCTTTATGGTGTTCTCCGTATTTCCTGAATTTGAATGTTGGCCTGCCTTGCTAGGTTGGGGAAGTTCTCCTGGATAATATCTTGAAGAGTGTTTTCCAACTTGGTTCCATTCTCCCCATCACTTTCAGGTACACCAATCAAACGTAGATTTGGTGTTTTCACATAGTCCCATATTTCTTGGAGGCTTTGTTCATTTCTTTTTACTCTTTTTTCTCTAACCTTGTCTTTTCTCACTTTATTTCATTAATTTGATCTTCAGTCACTGATACCCTTTCTTCCACTTGATCAAATCAGCTATTGAAGCTTGTGCATGTATCATGAAGTTCTCGTGCCGTGGTTTTCAGCTCCATCAGGTCATTTAAGGTCTTCTCTACACTGTTTATTCTAGCTAGCCATTCGTCTAATATTTTTTCAAGGTTTTTAGCTTTCTTGTGATGGTTCAAACATCCTCCTTTAGCTCAGAGAAATTTATTACTGACCTTCTGAAGCCTAGTTCTGTCAGCTCGTCAAAGTCATTCTCCGTCCAGCTTTGTTCCATTGCTAGTGAGGAGCTGTGATCCTTTGGAGAAGAGGCACTCTGATTTTTAGAATTTTCAGCTCTTCTGCTCCGGTTTCTCCCCAGCTTTGTGGTTTTATATACCTTTGGTCTTTGATGTTGGTGACCTACAGATGGGATTTTAGTGTAGAAGACCGTTTTGTTGATGTTGATGCTATTCCTTTCTGTTTGTTATTTTTCCTTCTAACAGTCAGGTCCCTCAGCTGCAGGTCTGTTGGAGTTTGCTAGAGTTCCACTCCAGACCCTGTTTCCCTGAGTATCACCAGTGAAGGCTGCAGAATAGCAAATATTACAGAACAGCAAATATTGCTGCCTGATCCTTCCTCTGGAAGCTTCGTCCCAGAGGGGCAGCCACCTATATGAGATGTCTGTTGGCCCCTACTGGGAGGTGTCTCCCAGTTAGGCTACATGGGGGTTGGGGACCCACTTGAGGAGGCAGTCTGTCCATTCTCAGAGCTCAAATGCCATGCAAGGAGAACTACTGTTGTCTTCAGAGCTGTCAGCCAGAGACATTTAAGTCTGCAGAAGTTGTCTGCTGCCTTTTGTTCAGCTATGCCTTGCCCACAGAGGTGGAGTCTAGAGGCAGTAGGCCTTGTTGAACTGCGGTGGGCACCCAGTTTGAGCTTCCTGGCCGCTTTGTTTACCTACTCAAGCCTCAGCAATTGCGGACGCCTCGCAGATCGATCTCAGACTGCTGCACTAGCAGGGAGCAAGGCTCTGTGGGTGTGGGACCCACCAAGCCAGGCACGGGAGAGAATCACCTTGTCTGCTGGTTGCTAAGACCTTAGGGAAAAAAAGCACAGTATTTGGGCATGAGTGCCCCACTTTTCCACGTAGTCTGTCATGGCTTCCCTTGGCTAGCAAAGGGAAATCCCCCAACCCCTTGTGCTTCCCGGGTGAGGTAAGGCCCTGCCCTGCTTCAGCTCACCCTCTGTGGGCTGCATCCACTGTCCAACCAGTCCCAATGAGATGCACCGGGTACCTCAGTTAGAAATGTAGAAATCACCCGTCTTCTGCATTAGTCACTCTTGGAGCTGCAGACCAGAGATGTTCCTCTTCAGCCATCTTCAAAATTTACCCTACTTTTCTCTTTTTTTTTTTAGAGATGGGGTCTCACTATTTTGGCCAGGTAAGTCTTAAACTCTTGGCCTCAAGCAATCCTCCCACCTCAGTTTGCTAGGATTACAGGCACGAACCACCATGCCTGACTGCTTTTTTCTTTTCTTTTCTTTTCTTTTTTGTTTTTTGTTTTTTTTTTTGGTGTTTTCTTGGCATGTGTGTGACAAGGTCTTGCCATGTCACTCAGGCTGGAGTGCAGTGGCTCAAACACAGTTCACTGCAGCCTCCACTTCCTGGGCTCAAGTGATCCTCTCACATCAGTCTACCAAGTAGCTGGGACTACAGGCATGTGCCACCACATCTGGCTAATTTTTGTGTTTTTTTGTAGACAGAGAGTTTTGCCATGTTGCCTAGGCTGGTCTCCAACTCCTGAGCTCAAGTGATCAGCCTGCCTTGGCCTCCCAAAGTGCTGGGATTATAAGCATGAGCCACTACACCCAGCCTGGTATTCTTTTTTCTTGAAGAGGGACTTCAAAATTGCATACATTTCAGGATGCCTAATACCTAGATTTATGCCTCATCTCAATGAAAAGCAATTCAGCAGTGTATTTTCTCCAAAGTAAGATTGTAACTACAGCAAGCCAGCTCTCATCTATAAAATACCGTTTTAATTGCTTACAACTGAAGAAAAATATGCATCTATTTGGTTCATTTATATAAAGCTATTATTAAAGTATATAAAACTATAATCTAGAGAAAAGGTTTTTATTATTTTTTGAGACAGGGTCTCATTCATTTGCCCAGACTAGAGTCCTGTGACCCAATCTCAGCTCACTGCAGACTCAACCTCCCAGGCTCAAGCAGTTCGCCTACTTCAGCCTCCCAAGTAGCTGGGACTACAGGTGCGCACCACCATGTCTGGCTACTTTTTTGTGTTTTTAATAGAGACAGAGTTTTGCCATGTTGCCCAGGCTGGTTTCAAACTCTTGAGCTCAAAGGATCTGCCTGCCTCAGCCTCCCAAAGTGCTGGGATTATAGGTGTGAGCCACTGTGCCCAGCCAGGATTTTTGTTTGTTATTATTATTTTTTTAGAGATGGAGTCTCACTCTGTTGCCCAGGCTGGAGTCCAGTGGTGCAATCTCAGCTCACTGCAACCTCCGCCTCCCAGGTTCAAGCAGTTCTCCTGCCTCAGCCTCCTGAGTAGTGATGACTACAGGCACCTGCCACCATGCCCAGCTTATTTTTGTATTTTTAGTAGAGATGGTGTTTCACCATGTTGGTCAGGCTGGTCTCAAACTCCTGACCTCAGGTGATCTGCCTGCCTCCACCTCCCAAAGTGCTGGGATTACAGGCATGAGCCACCATGCCCCAGTCAGGATTTTTAAATATTCAAATAAGCCCCATTGTAATTTTGATAATTATCTTTTAAGTTGTATTAATAATTTAGCCATAATTCACATTACCTTGTAAACTAGGGGAACTTGGCTATAATTCAAATATACAACTGATCTGGTCATAGACATGATTGGATTTGTAAAAATTTGTGCCTCTAAAGATTTGAAATAATATCCTGAGCATCTCCTCTTTCAGAACAAAGTATACTTTAAAAATAACCAATGTAGTAAGAACATAAAATGTTACATGTCCATTATGACCTGTTGGTAAGGACATTAAAGTTTTATCAAATTAGAACATTTATGAAATATGAGAATCTTTCATCAAAGAACATTCTTTCTGTAGTTTAAATGCAACAATTATAATCCCAACCATGCTTGCTAATCTTAGCTGCCAGGAAGTTAGAAAGAGACAAAGGTAATTCATAAGACAGCTTGGTACCCAAAACCACCTAGGTTTTTGTGGTCTAGAGTCAACACCTCAAATTATATTGAGAAACAAACAGGCAGCCAAAGGGAAATGTAGACTACAATTCTAGCAAGCTATAATTTTATTCCTTGTAGTTTGTGCCTCTCCACTGCAAAGTGGCTCTAGTCTGCCTGGTCCACAGCTTTCGCTTGGCCTCTTAGAGTGTGTTGCAGACCTCCAGCCAAAAGCTCACTATGACCATCTAGAATAGTGCTCCCAGAAGCTGTCATGGAGTTGTAGCCATAATGGGTGCTCACCCCTAAATATCTGTTGGTAATGATACCATGATGATTACGGCAAGCCAAGACTGACTCTGGATGATCTGGCTCACAATCCCACCCGGATCAACTTGCACAGTCACTTGTACATGCGTCATGGTCCTGATTCTATTGTTGAAATAAAAGTTTTGGTGAAGTGCTTTTGCACCTTGAGAGTGAAGACATTATGTCAAGGCCAAGTGTCTCAAACTTGAGGGTAAGAATGGAGAGTAGAAAGCTAACAATACCAGAAAGGGCCCATATTTTTTGAGTTATGACACTGATTTCCTGCCTTAAAAATGACTGACATTTTCAAGGCACCTACCATTTACTGGGGATTATGCCAAGGGCTTTTTATGCCTTATCTCATTTCATATCTATAAACAGGAGACTTTATTAGTACTGCTATTTTGCAGGTAAGGAAACAGATTCAGAGGGGAGTATAGCAGCAAACAGCTAGTACGTGAAGGAAAGATCCTAGATTTAAACTTAGCCTGCTGGCCTCAAGAACTTGGACTCAAGAGCTGGGAAACATCATGCCAAAGTTTTCCAAAGTTTGAAACTCTGGCAGTCTGTGACAGGATTTTATTTGGTGCACAAATGCTTTATTAAATTTTGAAAAAGTTTTTTCTTTGAAGTTCTTTCAATTTTTCTTTTAAATCTAAGTTTCAGTTTCAGAAAATCTCTTTGCTCATGCATATGAGTATATACTGTTAGAAGAAACCAGGCCACATCTTGAATGCTTTGCTGCTTGGAAATTTCTTCTGCCAGATTCTCTAAGTCATCTCTCTCAAGTTCAAAGTTACAAAGATCCCTAGAGCTGCAAGTCTCTTTGCTAAAGCATAGCAAGAGTAACCTTTACTCCAGCTCCCAGTAAGTTCTACATCTCTGTCTGAGACCACCTCAGCCTGGACTTCATTGTCTATATCACTATCAGCATTTGGTCACAACAATTTAACAAGTCTCTAGGAAGTTCCAAACTTCCCCTCATCTTGTTGTCTTCTTCTAGGCTCTCCAAACTGTTCCAACCCCTGCCCATTACCCAGTTCCAATGACACTTCCACATTTTCAGGTATCTTTATAGCAATGCTGCACTTCCCAGTACCAATTTTCTGTATAAGTTCATTCTCTTATTGCTATAAGGAACTACCTGAGACTGGATAATTTTTGAAGAAAATCGGTTTAATCAACTCTTAGTTCTGCAGGTTGTATAGGAAGCATGGCTGGGGAGGCCTCAGGAAACTTATAATCATGGTGGAAGGTGAAGGGAAAGCAGGCACATCTTCACATGACAGAGCATGTGAAGAAAGAGGGAAGTGGGAAATGCTACATACTTTTAAACAAGCAGATCTCGTGAGAACTCACTATCAAGAGAACAGCAAGGGGGAAGTCCACCCCCATGATCCAATCACCTCCCACCTGGCTCCTCCTCCAACACTGGGGATTACAATTCAACATGAGATTTGGGCAGGGACACAGACCCAAACCATATCAAGACCTGAATGGCCAAAACAACTTTGAAAAAGCAAAACAAAGTTGGAGAACTAACTCTACCTGATTTCAATGCTTCCTATAAAGACATAGTGTTCAAGACAGTGTGAGATAGAAGTAAAGGTAGACAAATAAATCAATGAAACAGAAAAGAGAGTGGAGAAATATGCCCACACATAAATGGAAAACTGATTTTCAACAAAGGTGCAAAGGCAATTCAGTGGAGAAGGGATTATCTTTTCAAAAAATGGTGCTGGAATAATAAAACATCCATATGCAATAATAATAACCTTTTATCCATGCCATGCACCATATACAAAAATTAGTCCCAAATTGATCATTGACCTAAATGTAAAACCTAAAGCTAAAAAACTTCTAGATGCTAACATAGGAGAAAATCTTTGTGGCCATGTGTTAGGCAATGATTTCTTAGATACAACACCAAAATTATGATCCATTTTTTAAAAACTAATATATTGGACTTAATCACAATTAAAAACTGCTCTTTGATGGATACTGTTAAGAGAAATAGAAGACAGACCATAGATTGGGAGAAAATTCTTGCAAAGCACATATCTAATAAAGGACTTGTATTAGAATACAAAGAACTCTTAAAAAAAGAAGTTGCCCTGCAGTAAAAGAGCGAAGCAAATTGAGAAGCAAAATGAGTCCTGGCAGCATTCTGACCCTAAATGTTTGTTGCCCTGAGATGTAGCTACACTGGGGCTTCCCCACAGTTTGGTTACGTGAGCCCATAAATTACCCTTTCTGTCTGGTTCACGTAAGGTTTCTATTACTTGTCACCAAAAATACATCCTCATTTAGAGGAATGGAAGTATGAGAGAGAGGATCCAAAAGATGGAATATAAAAATGATTTTTCTATAAGGGTAACTGTTGAGAAACAAAAGATTTGGTGTGATCACAAGGAACTGGTGGCTAACTTGATCATACACTTGGCTACAAGTTTAGTTTTTTTGTTTTTGAGACAGAGTCTCTGTCACCCAGGTTGGAGTGCAGTGGCATGATCTTAGCTCACTGCTATCTCTGCCTCCCAGGTTCAAGTGATTCTCCTGCCTCAACCTCCTGAGTAGCTTGCAATTACAGGCACGTGTCACCACGCCCGCCTAATTTTCATTTTTTAGTAGAGAAAGGGTTTTGCCCTGTTGACCAGACTGGTCTCAAACTCCTGACCTCAAGTGATCCACCTGCCTCGGCCTCCCAGAATGCTGGGATTACAGGTGTGAGCCACGGTGCCCAGCCAGGTTCATTTTTTATTGAGTACGTATTACATTAAAAAAAATAATTTCAACATTTTTTTTAGATTTGGGAGTACATGTGCAGGTCTATCACATGGAAACACTGCATGACGCTAAGGTTTGGGGTATGGACGATCCCATTACCCAGGAAGTGAGCACAGCACCCAACAGGCAGTTCCTCAGCCCTCAGCCCACTCCCTTCCTCCTCCCTAAAATTTTTAAAGCACACATATTTCAATCCAAAAAAATTAACTCTAGATATTTACCCTAGATAAACCTGTGCACTAAGAGAAATATGTAAAGATATTTGCCACAGCTTCATTGTAATAATAACACAATTACAAACAACTGAGTTGTCCATCAAAAGAGGACTAGTTATGTAATCCATTGTAGATTCATATCGTAGCTGGGCTAGGTGGCTAATGCCTGTAATCCCAGCACTTCGGGAGGCCAATATGGAAGGACTGTTTGAGGCCAGGAGTTCAAGACCAGCCTGGACAACATAAGAATACCCCTATCTCTCCAAAAAAAAAAAAAGGCTACACACACCAGTAGTCCCAGCTACTCAAGAGGCTGAGGTGGAGCTTGAGCCCAGGATTTCAAGGCTGCAGTGAGCCACGATTGTGTCACTTGCACTCCAGCCTGGATGACAGAGCAAGATTCTGTCTCACCAATACATACATACATAAAGATTCATATCATGCAATGCCTGGCAATAGTTAAAAAGAATTAGATGGATCTGTTTGTGCTGACATGGAAAGAACTACAAGACATTGCTATGTAAAATAAGCAAATCAAATCATTAGCATATTTAGTGTTTAAAATAAAATACACCAAAAACCCTCTATATTTCTATATGGGAACAGGCACATGTAGGTAAATGTAAACAAAAGAACAAGAAGTTTCCACCTCCAACTGTTAATTGGGTTTACCTCTGCGGGGATGGGGATTGGGAGCAGTTAAAAGGAGCCTTTCACTACATCTGTTTTTTTTCAATTTTTTTGCACATCAATAAATTCACTAGAACTTGTTTAACTAAAACAAATGAAAGAGTATGAATAATTTTACTGAGTATAAATGGTGTACTAGCTATTATGTAAGATAGATAAAGTCTCTGCTGAATGGAAATGGCTACATGTACACAGTTTTGGAGTCAGTATATTAGGGACTTATGCTCATAACTTCCAATAATAAAGTGATCAAGTAGCACTAAAAAAGAGACTTAAAAAGAAAAAAGAGAGACTTTTTTTAGAAGGTCAATTAGGATAGGATACAAGGAACAGACAATGTTTTATATTTATGAACAGAATATCTGACGAATGGATGGTTTTTCAGAAGCTCATCTATAGGTTCCTTGTTGGAAACTTAATGAATTTTCCCACAGAAAGGATGTTTAGATTTCAAGTCACAAAATCTGTTGTATCAGTGTTCTGTGATAGGACACTTCAGAAACACTCTGGAAATTAAGGCAAAAAAATTTGTTGAATGCTACAGAGGAGTTCACAGAATCTAGGGATACATGAAATTTCAGCCCTTAGGAAGAACAAGGACCAACATAACTCTCAGATATAGGCTACTAATGGACAGATGGGTTATCAGTCTTTTCTGAAAATCAGAATCTTCAATCAAGTGATGTAAGAAAAGTATTAGTAAACCCTTATGTCTGTCTACTTCAGCTTCCTAGGTTCTTTAAACTGGCTGGTCAGGTCCTCAAAATGTTGAAGTTTTGAAGACTTTCTAAGTTCACATCCAGCTGTGCTACTTGCCATGTGACTTTGAACAAATTACTTAATTGTAACTATCTTCATCTGTAAATATGGGGACAAAACCGTACCTAGCTCCTAGGCTTTTTCAGAGGATTAAGTTAAATGTTAAATTATTGGCATAGAATATATATTCAAAAAATAATAACTGATTATTTTCTTTTCATAAACAAAAATACATCAAAGTGTTAAGTATTCATAATAGGGCATCTTATAAGGATAGTCTCTCATCATTTACAAAGTTTCTCTAATAAGAGCATTTTATTCTAATTTTAAAGATAAATATTTTTAAAGGTCTGAGTTGCAACAATCTGATGACTAAAATTACAGTATGATCTGCTACTCAAATTCGATATTTTTATGATCAATCAACAATGTTCAGATGTCTTTAGTAGAGTTTAAGAACCACAATTAAGGAAATTTTACCCATGCAAGTTAATAAAATTTTTGCTTCCAAAGAAAAAGATAATATAGTTCTCTAATTGGAACTGACTTAGTTCAGCAGATCCAAGTGAGTTTCAAAAATGTATATTTCATGCCTTGGTTCTTTTTTTGTATATTCATTATTCATGATAGTTCTGTCTTGGTCTTGAACAAATAAACACCAGAATATTTCAAAATACTGAACTGTCTGTCCTGGCAAGAAATAGATCCCAAATGACTAAAACCAAAAAGGTCACAAGATGTTTCCCTTCATTTTGTCATTTGATCTTAGATAGGCTGCTCTCAAAACACAAGCTACAATAAGTAGCTATTTCAAGACAAGACAGCCCAAATCTATCATTTAAAAGAGGAAATAAGTGGTGAGGACACTGCATTCCTAAACTAGAACTTCTGAACTGAAAATTTTTTGTTTGTTTAAAGTAATTCCACATGACAAGAAATCAGTAAGAGAAGAATCCCATATTAGTGATGGCATATTAAGAGCTGGCTTTCTGACCACCCACTTCACTGCCTTTCTAACCAGCCTCCTCTACATATATGCAGGTTGCAAAGTGAGACACTTGCTTTCCTAGACTCCACGCGATGGAGGTAGAACAGCCATGTGGCCCAGTTCTGCCCAATGAAGTATAAACAGAAGTCTCTGCCTGAGGCTTCTTAGAAATGCTATTTTAAAGCCTGGGCATGCTGGGCCCCGTGGCTCACACTTGTAATCTCAGCACTTTGAGAGGCCAAGGCAGGAGGATCACATGAACACAGGAGTTTAAGACCAGCCTAGGCAACATAGGGAGAACCCATCTCTACAAAAAAATTTAAAACTTAGCTGGGCATGGTAGTGTGAGCCTGTGGTCTCAGCTACTTGAAAGGCTGAGGTGAGACGATTGTGAGATCCTGGGAGGTCAAGGCGGCAGTGAGCCATGATCGCACCACTGCACCCCAGCCTGAGTGACAGAGCAAGACCCTGTCTCAAAAACAAAACAAAATAAAAAATCAAATAAAGGTTGGGCTGGCAACTTCCATCACACTTTGCACCTTCTTCTTCCTCTTTCTTCCCACTTGGGACACTGACATGATGCCTGAAGTGAAGCTATTTTTCACACAAATGAGAGCCACATGAAGACATGGTTGAGCCACCATATCAGCCCAGGAAACTTATCTCTAGATATCTTTGTCACTTGAGGCAAATAAACTCCTTATTTATTTAAACCTACCTTTCTGGCCAGACGCGGTAGCTCATGCCTGTAATTCCAGCACTTTGGGAGGCCGAGGCAGGTGGATCACTTGAGGTTAGGAGTTTGAGACCAGCCTGGCCAACATGATGAAACCCCATCTCTACTAAAGTTACAAAAATTAGCTGGGTATAGTGGCAAGCACCTGTAATCCCAGCTACTTGGGGGGCTGAGGCAGGAGAATCACTTGAACCTGGGAGGCGGAGGTTGCAGTCAGCCAAGGTTGCAGTGAGCCAAGGTCGTGCCATTGTATGCCAGCCTGGGCAACAAGAGCAAGACTCCATCTCAGAAAGTAAAATAAAATAAAATATAAATAAATAAACCTACCTTTCTTGGGTCTTCAGTTGCTTGCAGGCAAACACACTTATAACTGATTAAAGTAGGCTGGGCACAGTGGCTCATGCCTGTAAATCCCAGCACTTTGGAAGGCTGAGGTTGGAGGATTACTTGAAGACAGGAAACTAAGCTTGGGCAACAAAATGGCAACTTGACTCTAAAAAAAAAAAAAAAAAAAATTAGTCAGTGTGGTGGCATGAGTCTAGCTACTCAGGAGGCTAAGGCAGTGGGATCACCTGAGCCCAGGAAGTCAAGGCTGCAGTGAGCTATGATTGCACCACTGCACTCCCAGCTTGGGTGACAAGGCAATGATCTGTCACTAAAAAAAGTAGCAATTTATTTTTCCAGAGACTATAAAGCACCTTAAGGAAAGATGTTTTCATAAGATTGCACCAGGAATGCCTGAGAAACTTGATTTATATGGTGTGCAATGTGAATTTTTCTTTCCTGTGCTTATTACCAGAATCAACTCTAATGAAAAAACAAAGCTAACAGTTTTGAAATTTTTTATTGACATGTAGAATGAATACAGTCATCCTTCAGTACCTGTGGAAGATTTGTCCTAGGACCCCCCACTGATATCTAAATTCAGGGATGCTCAAGACTCTGATATAAAATGACATAGTATTATTTGCATATAACCTACATACATCCTCCCAGTGTACTTTAAATCATCTTATAATACAATTACTTATAATACCTAATATAATGGAAATTCTATGTAAATAGTCGTTATATTGAACTGTTTAGGGAATAATGACAAGGAAAAAAGTCTGTTACATGTTCAGTACAGACATAATTTTAGAAGTATTTTTATCTGC
This sequence comes from Colobus angolensis palliatus, assembly GCF_000951035.1. Taxonomy (NCBI): domain Eukaryota; kingdom Metazoa; phylum Chordata; class Mammalia; order Primates; family Cercopithecidae; genus Colobus; species Colobus angolensis. The sequence continues at coordinate 6,527,737 of NW_012119376.1, read as the reverse complement.
AGTTGATTGAATCCATGGGTGCAGAACTCACGAGTACAGAAGGCTGACTGTATATAATTTCAAGAGAATATCAATGAAATTGTAATGTGGATACATAATATCTTTTCAGTTTTCTTTTCCTAAAGAAGGTAAAAACACTCTTCACCACTAAGTTGAAATATCACAGCATAACAATTACATAATGTTTTTCTTTTTGTTTGTTTTTTTTGTTTTTTTTTTGAGACAGAGTTTGACTCTGTTGCCCAGGCTAGAGTGCAATGGCATGATCTTGGCTCACTGCAACCTCTGCCACCAGGGTTCAAGTGTTCTCCTGCCTCAGCCTCCCGAGTAGCTGGGATTACAAGTGTGCACCACCATGCCCAGATAATATTTGTATTTTTAGTAGAGATGGGGTTTCACTATGTTGGCCAGGTTGGTCTCGATATCCTGACCTCAGGTGATCCACACACCTTGGCCTCCCAAAGTGCTGGGATTACAGGTGTGAGCCACCGTGCTTGGCCTTACAATTAATTACACAATGTTTTTCACACTGGGAGTGGGGTAGATGAAGTAAATAAATATGTGCATCTCTTGGAACTAAATATGGGGATTTTCCAAGCTTTACCACTCTCTGCCCCACCCCTTTCCTCCTGAATTTACGACGTACATTTTGGGGACAGTTCTAGATTATTTCTAATTTTTGTAATTAAAATTACTTAATGGTATTATAAACTGGAGAAAAGTTGCTACTATCTTTATTAGACTGATTTCCTCAAAATAGAAGAGACTGTTGAACTACAGGCAAGGTTTACCTGCCATGAAAGGCCCCAGTATCCATCCGTGGGTACTTTAAGGCCTCTGTACACCTGCCAGATCAAAGTTCTCATGCCCCTGGGATTAAGTCAGTAGTTGGTCATCATGTGTATAATTGTATAATTTAGGGCATAGGGTGGGGTCACCCAGGGGCTAACTCAGGAAAAAAAACCCCAGAGATATGGAGGGAAAAAAAGACCTCATAAGATCACCCCCTCCCATATAATACCCCACCACCACCACCACATTTGAGTTAGAGCCACCATACAGTTATATTTAAGGGACTTTGGAGTAAGATTTCACTGCAGCAAGTTTATACTGTTTTTCTTTCAAAAAGTAATACCTAGGCCGGGCGCGGTGGCTCACGCCTGTAATCCCAGCACTTTGGAAGGCCGAGGCGGGCGGATCACAAGGTCAGAAGATTGAGACCCCGGTGAAACCCCGTCTCAACTAAAAAAATACAAAAAATTAGCCGGGCGCGGTGGCGGGCGCCTGTAGTCTCAACTACTTGGGAGGCTGAGACAGGAGAATGGCAGGAACCCGGGAGGCGGAGCTTGCAGTGAGCTGAGATGGCGCCACTGCCCTCCAGCCTGGGCGGCAGAGCGAGACTCCGCCTCAAAAAAAAAAAGTAATAACTGGATTAAGATACATCCTAGTGCCAGTTATAAATGCAAATATATAAATATATGACTTGGGAGGGGCAACGCATTTATTCAGCAACATCTCCATACACTTTAAAGTTTACTTGGATTAGTAAATTACAACAGTGAAGAAAATGAACTATTCATTTGACTTTCAAGTTGTTAATTCTTTAATTGCATTAAATAAAAACTAGTGCAACCATGAACTTACATTCACATCCCCAAAAGTATTTAATCAATCAATCATGTCATAGTTTCATAAATGTGGGCAAATTAACTCATCTAGTTTGTAAAAATAAAGCTACTACCTCACCAGGTGATTGTTCACATGAACATGTGTGAACCACATAGCAACACAGAAAGTCTCAGACCCCAGTTATCCTGAGCACCAAGGTCTGCTAACTTATTCTAGGGCAGTGGAACAATAATCTGGTATTTTTCCAAATTCTGCTGTTAGCTCTGTTGAAGGCCTCTGGGGCTTTCTCAACTCTCACGGCTATACTGACTGCAACCATCTCGGAGACACGCAACAGGTCTGTTGACTTCAAACCCCAAGCCCTTAGTCATTTACCATTGCTATACTGTCTTGGCATAGCATAAAAGTCTCTAGAGAGATATGACGCAGAGCCCTTTCCCTAGGACCAAAGTTTCTGCCAGATATTCATCTGCTCTGTGAACTGGGCTAGACAAGGTAAAAACCACAAGTATGTCTTCCCTTTAGGCTCAGAGCAAAGTCAGGGCATCTTTTCTCATAAGCTCGGGGCTTAGAGAGTAAAGTCACAGTCCAAAGAGAAAACAAACCCTCTTAAAGCTCTGCAGGGAACTTTATGAGAGGGAAGATGACTCAACACAAGAGAAAGAGTGTGTTAATGCCTTTGTTCGTCCAGAACGATGGCCTCCTTGTGTTTCTGTGTTCCTGACATCTTTCATGTGTCCTTCAATGCTGACCAGCGCAAGATGTTAGATTATGGGGACAGGGTGGTGGGGAGGGTGCTGTGGTCAACATATGCTTTCAAGGCTCCATCTACTTTCAGCTTTCTCAGTACATGTTCATCCTTCCCTCCTTTGAAGTCTCTTTTTATTTTTGAGACAGAGTCTCGCTTTGTTGCCCAGGCTAGAGTGCAGTGGCACGATCTCGACTTATTGCAACCTCCACTTCCCAGGTTCAAGCGATTCTCCCGTCTCAGCCTTCCGAGTAGCTGGGATTACAGGCACCTGCTACCATGCTTGGCTAATTTTTGTGTTTTTAGTAAAGACGGGGTTTCACCATGTTGGCCAGGCTGCTCTGACCTCAGGTTATCCACCTACCTTCGCCTCCCAAAGTGCTGGGATTACAGACGTGAGCCATCGCACCTGGCCCCTCCTATGAAGTTTTGTAACACAACTTATTCTTATCTTTAGCTCTCATTATTTTTATAGGAATAGCTTTTCTCCTTAGGTTGATTATAAACTCTTTAAGGACAGGATGCACGGATTAGAAGTAGACTGTGAAGGCAACAAATACTTGCTAAATGTTTGTCATTGACAAGATAAGGGAAAAGTATTTTGGTGTAGGAGTTTGGAAGCATTCTTACAAATCAAGAAATGTCAAAGAAAAATGTCTAGAGGTGTCACTAGTCTAGGAAAGTGGGTCTGGAAGCATGAGAAAAACAAGATTCACTAGAAAAGGAAGTGGATTTTGAGGACGGGAATAAGGTCAGTGCTGCAGACACTGCAGGAATAACCATAAGAGAAATTCCAGCCAGGAGGGACCGCCCATGCCTGGGGAGCAAATAATTTAGCGGGTAGGTGCACATTTGAACTGTTCCTCGGGGCCTCTTCTGTGGCACTGGGGAATATCCACTGTAGGACTTTGGACTATTGTGATTTGTCTGTTGCAAAACATATGCATACAGTCATTTGTTTATCTCTAAATAAAACTTGATTTTACTACATTGCAATTATTGAACTTGCAAGGGGAGTTCACACCAGTTTACTACACTGTTCCATGGACAGTTTTCTCAGGTTTTGGCTCATGCCAAAGAACATGATTTTGGAGTTAAAAAAAACTCTGTCATTTCAACTTTCTAAGCCTAGTTTTCTCTCTTCTGAAATGGGAATATTTCTCTTCTCAACAAGGCATTGCTTTTAACACCTTACCAGAGATACATAATAGACACTTCATGAGTATTAGTTTCCTTCCTGTCTTTATGCCATAAGTATATCTGGCAAGATGATTATAACTTGAAACATTAATGCATATTTAAGCCATAATAAATGTTTCCTAGAAGAAAGCAAAGGAAATAGCCTGAAACTTCAGGATTATTGAAGGAAGCCCAAAAAGGCATTTAGTTACTTTAGTATTGCTCTTCTAAACAGATGACCTGTGACACAAAGCAAACTATCTTTCAATTATTTTTGTTTTATGATGCGTTCAGTTTTCATAAAATCAACTCTAGGAATTAGATTTTTCCTTTCATGAAGAAAACAATTTTGTAATTTATATAAAAAATTTGTATCTTTTATATCTGCATCATACATAATTTTAATTTTAAATGCTATTTAAAAGTAATTTTAACTGGCATTTTCATTGGCTGATACTTACAATCTTGAAAATTTGATTTTGCTTATATTGACACATATTTCTAACTATACATTTAGATATTCTCCTAAAGTCTCTTACCACATCAAAAGGATATAAAACAAAACTGAGAATATAGTAATCATGTTACTATCTATATGTATCTCATAACATGATGTTGATGTTGTTATGCACAGTAAAATTTATTTTTAAAAACACCAAAACTGAGAAAACAGCAACCAATAATTTTTTCTTGGTCCTAAAAACAGCGAACACAAACGTATCATTTTTCTGTGCATGCATTATAAACACCTTTACTTTTTCCGACGTGGTTAACAGACACTAATAAAGTCAGAGGATATTAATGATATGATATGCACATATATATAATTATATTAAAAAGGGAAATGTCTATTTCAGGCCCAAATTATTATATGTTAATCAATAATAATCATTAGTAAATAAGAAAAGGCACTTCAATCAACAAATACTTACTGAGCTTCTATTATATACCCAGCACATAGTGCTGGGTCCTATAAATCTGGATGTGAATGAGACCCCTTATTTCTTACTAGTTATATTGTATATTTATAAATGATAGAATCATATATGCTTTATTTTTTACTGCATTAAAACACATTAACTTCATTAAAGCTTAATATTTAAAAACATGAATTTTATCAGAAAAATAAATCAATGAAGAAGCCAGAGGGTTGGGTCAAAATGTTTCTCAGCTGTAACAGCTCCTAGATTGATGGCCAATAAGCTATCTGGAAGTCATTCTCTTCCTTATAGAAAGCCCTCTCACTCCCACAGGGCATATTAGCAATAGCAATTGAGATCAGAGGGTTGGAGGAGTAGAGACAGGGTTCATACAAATTGAAGCCATATGTACTAGATGGGATTATTGTCCAAAATTCTTCCCTCCATCCATCAGCCATGTAAACCTAAAGCTCACTGAAGTGGGTGGGGTGCATTTCTCCCCTCTATTCATGATCCACCCATGTAGCTGGCTCTGGACATGAAATGTCACTGAACATGACACACACAAAAGACTTAAATGTGCTTGTGTCCTTCAGCTCTGCCTCTCGCACCCCTGTGATTGCCATGAAGACAGCATGTACCAGCTAGCTGCTATCCCTTCAGTGTGGGCCCCAGAATGAGACACACAGTCTTATGTTTAACCTAAAGTCTGCCAAGCCGAGATGACCTACAACCTAAAGCAGAGCTACCCCAGCTGACCCACAGACCTATAAGAAAAAAAAAAAAAACAACAAAAAGCAGCTTCATGTTGTAAGCTACTGAGTGTTTTTGAGATTTGGGAGATAAATAGCTAACTAAAACACCACTGCTGGTTAAAATAAACAGCACATTTGTTCACTTGTTCACATTGGTAGGTCCAGATTATAACATTCTAATTGTATGAAGACTATGCATTTTACACCAAGAGACTCTAACAAGTTTCACAATCAGTTTAAGGTCCCGATCAGAAGTAATAAACCACATCACAATGTAGAGAATTATGAAACACAGGTGGGAGTCAGTAGAAAGTGAAGAAACAGGGCCACGAATGAGTAAAGCAGGTCTAGTAGGCTTGTCTGTTGAGTTACTGAGCACTGGCATGTCCCAATGGCATTGACACAACCGTCACACTTGAATTCTTTTCCTGTTAATAACACAAAGCTTCTCTTTTCCATTCATAATTGAAACATACTTTCATAGGTCAAAGACTTTGGCTTCAGAAATTTAATAAAATGAGACTTTAATTTGATATCAAATCTAATTTGAAAGGCAAGCACAGTGAGTGATGGTCTCCTTTGTTTAAGTTACTGAGGAAAGTACAGAGGTGACTATTATGTAAATTACACACTTGTACCAAGACAAGGTTGAATGCTGTCACAGTGAGCTCTGTGAATGGAGGTGATGCAACTATGCAAGCTGAGAAAAATAATGAAGAAACGATTCATTACATAGCCCACACCCTATGTGCAGGACACAAAGGCAAGCAGAATCAACACGCAACATGTTCGCCAACACCATACTCACACTGGAAGGAGAAATGTAGTTTCAGTAAAACATTATCAGTAAAACTTGTTGGTTTGAACTTTTCTGCTTTGGTAGTTGTGTTGAAATCTAATTTTAGATGTTGTTTCTGTTTTATGGGTATAGTGTGTGTAAGAGGTAGGAAGTGTTGCCTCAGTTAGTATCAGTTGTTGGGAGTGATAGAGAAGCCAGCACAAACCCACTTTAACGGCAAAGAAAAAGTTATTTATTCATGTAGCAGAAAAGCCTCAGTGTCACGAACTGCTTGACCCAGGAACTCCAAAAATGTAATCAAAATTTGTTTTCTTTTAGTTCCTTGGCACTGCCTTTTGCTGTGTCAGCTTCATTTTTAACATTCATGTGGTAGCTTCTGTATCTCCAGGCTCACATCTTCCTTATCACCACAGGTTCCTGTGGAAAAAGAAAAACAAGGCAGAGTGTGTGGTGGCTTAGCCTGTCATCTCAGCACTTTGCGAGGGCGAGGCAGTTGGATCACTTGAGCCCAGGAATTTGAGACCAGCCTGGGCAACCTAGAGAGACTTTGTCTCTACTGAAAATTTTAAAAATTAGCCAGGTATGGTGGCATGTGTCTGTGGCCCCAACTACTCAGGAGGCTGAGGTGGGAAGATTGCTTGAGGCTTAGAGGTCGAGGCTACATGAGCCATGATCTCGTCACTGCACTCCAGCCTGGGCAACACAGAAAAGACCCTGTCTCAAAACAGAAAAAAGAAAAAGTAGATCCCATGCAACTGTAATATTCACTCAGATGGAACCAGTCACCATAGCCAGGGCCTCATGCTTCTGTGGCATTACTGGAAGTGTGCACACTGATCATTTTCAGTGACAGGTGGGGCTAGGGGAAAGGTTCCCAGAAGGAAATTAGGGTCCTATTAGAAAAATAAGATTGATTTTTGGTGAACAAGCAACAGCAACCCTCTTCTATAGCAGGAGTTGGCAAACTATGGCCCATGGGCCAAACTTATCCTACTGCCTGTTCTTATACAATCCACTAATTTTCAGGCTCAAATTACTATCTGCTAATCAGTAATAATCATTACTAAAGAAGAAAATAATGTATGTCAATCAATAAATATTTATTTTAATAAATTAAATTATTTATTGTAAGGAAGCCAGTTGGTTAGCAGAAAGAGATGCAATAAAGATTGGATTTTAGGCCGGGTGCAGTGGCTCACACATATAATCCTAGCACACTGGGAAGCCGAAGCAGGAGGACTGCTTGAGCCCAGGAGTTCAAGACCAGCCTGGGTAACATAGTGAGATTCCATCTCTATAAAAAAATACAAAAATAAGCCGGGTGTCATGGCATGTGCCGATAGTCCCAGCTACTCGGGAGGCTGAGGTGGGAGGATTGCCTGAGCTCAGGAGGTCGAGGCTGCAGTGAGCCATGATCATGCCACTGCATTCCAGCCTAGGTGACAGAGTGAGGCTGTCTCAAAACAAACAAACAAAACAAAACAAAAAATCCCCACATTATTTCAAATAAGGTCACATTCTGAGGTTCCAAGTGAACATGAATATTGGAGGTAGAGATTATTTAACCCACTAGAGCCGGGTTCAACAAAATCATACTCTCAGGAATTTGAAATGGGGCAACTAATAGTGGGAGTTGAAGTTTAAAAGATAACCTAGAAGAAGGGAAGGGGCAGGAGTAGCCTTGAGCAAACCAAACTTATGAGCAAGATAAAGGTATGAAAAATCATAAATGGTAGTTATAGCAGCAGCTTTGAGGAAGGGAAATGGTATGGAATAAACCATAAGGAAGTCAGCTGGTAGCAGAAAGAGAAGCAAAAGGACACTAAGAGAAGCAGAGATCAAGAGTATCAGAGCCATGTTAATAATACCACAGCACTCAAATGACAAGGATAATGCACTGTCCCTTAGCTGCCATGGAATCAATCCAGATTCTGAAGATATCTGTTGGTCTTCAGTTTCTTTGAGATTCTACGTCTCTTTTTGCCAACCCATATATTTATAATAATCACCGTTGCTAGATCTTGCTGAAGGATGCCTCTTTTACTTACAGAAAGCTTAACAGCTTGAGTGTGTGTGTGTGTGTGTGTGTGTGTGTGTGTGTGTGTGTTTCAGAGATGGGGTTTCGCTCTTGTTGCCCAGGCTAGAGTGCAATGGCATGATCTCAGATCGTTGCAACCTCCATCTCCTGGGTTCAAACAATTCTCCTGCCTCAGCCTCCTGAGTAGCTGGGATGCAACACCATGCCTGGCTAATTTTGTATTTTTAGTAGAAATGGGGTTTCTCCATGTTGGTCAGGCTGATCTCGAACTCCAGACCTCAGGTGATCCGCCCACCTTGGCCTCCCAAAGTGCTGGGATTACAGGCGTGAGCCACCATGCCCAGCCAGCTTGACTATATTTAAGATAACTGTTGAGTAACATTTATGTACTGTATGCCCATTGAGGTCTCAGTTATTCTAATTAATCTTTTTTTGCCATATTTATAAAAACTATTGAGTTAAAGAATTGCGTTGGATCATTATAAAAGATAGCTAGGTCAGTCAGATTGACCCAAATGATAACTGCAGTCAAAATTTGACTGTCAACAATGAGCATGCCACGTGTCCTCGTCAGCATTTACTAGGAAGGCTGCAGTAACAACCCCCAAATCACCATGGTTTAAAACAATGAAGGATTATATCTCATTCATGTTGCTCACCAGCCATGGGTTGATGGTAGTTCTTCTCCTGCTCCATGTGTCTTCTTCAATAGCTGAGATGTGCCATTCTCATGGCACAGGAAAAAGAGGAGAGAGTTGGCAAAAACACACAAGAATGATCAACACTTTTATTTCAACATAATATAAGTCACATCCGCTCACCTGCCATTGGCCAAAACAAGCCACATGTCTAAGACCAACATCAATGGAGCAGGAATGTGTGCTTTTTCCACAGAAGGCTGTATTAGTCCATTTTCATGCTGCTGATAAAGACCCCCCACACCCATGATTCAAATTATCTCCCAGTGGGTCCCTCCCACAACACGTGGGAATCATGGAAGTACAATTCAAGATGAGATTTGGGTGGGGACACAGCCAAACCATATCATTCCACCCTTGGTCCCTCCAAATCTCATGTTCGCACATTTCAAAGCCAATCATACCTTCCCAACAGTCCCCCAAAGTCTTAACTCATTTCAGCATTAACTTAAAAGTCCACAGTCCAAAGTCTCATCTGAGACAAGGCAAGTCCTCTTCACCTATGAGCCTGTAAAATCAAAAGCAAGCTCTTACTTTCTAGATACAATAGGTGTACAGGTATTGGGTAAAGACAACCATTCCAAATGGGAGAAATTGGCCAAAACAAAGGGGTTACAGGGCCCTCGCAAGTCCAAAATCCAGCAAGGCAGTCAAATTTTAAAGTTCCAAAATGATCTTCTTTGACTTCAGGTCTCACATCCAAGTCATGGTGATGCAAGAAGTGGGTTCCCATGGTCTTGGGCAGCTATACCCCTGTGACTTTGCAGGGTACAGCCTCCCTCCCTCCAGCTGCTTTCACAGGCTGGTGTTGAGTGTCTGTGGCTTTTCCAGGTGCACAGTGCAAGTTGTTGGTTGATCTATCATTCTGGGGTCTGGAGGACGGTGGCCCTCTTCTCAAGGCTCCACTAGTTGGTGCCCCAGTAGGGACTCTGACTCCACATTTCCCTTCTGCACTGCCCTAGCGAAAGTTCTCCATGAGGGCATCACCCCTGCAGCAAACTTCTGCCTGGGCATCCAGGCGTTTCCATACATTTTCTGAAATCTACGCGGAGGCTCCCAAACCCTAATTCTTGACTCGCAGGCTCAACACCACGTAGAAGCTGCCAAGGTTTGGGGCTTGCACCCTCTGAAGCCACGGCCCGAACTCTATGTGGGCCCCTTTCAGCCACGGCTGGAGCAGCTGGGACACAGGGCACCAAGTCCCTAGGCTGCACACAGCACAGGGACCCTGGGCCTGGCCAACGAAACCATTTTCTCCTAGGCCTCTAGGCCTGTGATAGGAAGGGGTGTTGTGAAGACCTCCAACGTGCCCCGGATACACTTTCTCCACTGTCTTGGGGCTTAACATTTGGCTCCTCCTTACTTGTGCAAATTTCAGCAGCCAGCTTGAATTTCTCCTCAGAAAATGGGTTTTTCTTTTCTATCACATTGTCAGGCTGCAAATTTTCCAAATGTTTATGCTCTGCTTCCCTTATAAAATTGAATGCCTTTAACAGCACTCAAGTCACCTCTTGAATGCTTTGCTGCTTAGAGATTTCTTCCTCCACCAGAGCGGTGGCTCATGCCTGTAATCCCAGCACTTTGGGAGGCCGAGGCAGGAGGATCACCTGATGTCAGGAGCTCGAGACCAGCCTGGCCAACATGGTGAAACCCCATCTCTACTAAAAGTACAAAAATTAGCTGGGTGTGGTGGTGCACGCCTCCAGCTACTCTGGAGGCTGAGGTGGGAGAATTGCTTAAACCCAGGAGGCAGAAGTTGCAGTGAGCCAAGATCACCCCACTGCACTCTAGCCTGGGTGACAGAGCAAGACTCCATCTCAAAAAAAAAAAAAAAGAAAGAAATTTCTTCCTCCAGATACCCTAAATCATCTCTCTCAAGTTCAAAGTTCCTCAAATCTCTAGGGCAGGGGCAAAATGCCACCAGTCTCTTTGCTAAAACATAACAAGAGTCACCTTTACTCCAGTTCCCAACAAATTCCTCATCTCCATCTGAGACCACCTCACCCTGGACCTTATTGTCCATATTGCTTCAGGTTTTTGGTCAAAGCCATTCAACAAGTCTCTAGGAAGTTCCAAACTTTCCCACATTTTCCTGTCTTCTTCTGAGCCTCCAAACTGTTTCAACCTCTGACTGTTACCCAGTTCCAAAGTTGCTTCCACATTTTCAGGTATCTTTTCAGCAACGCCCCACTCTACTGGTACCAATTTACTGTATTAGTCCTTTTTCCTGCTGCTGATAAAGACATGCCTGAGACTGGGAAGAAAAAGAGGTTTAATTGGACTTACAGTTATACACGGCTGGGGAGGCCTCAGAGTCATGGCGGGGAGGCCTCAGAGAAAATGAGGAAGATGCAAAAGCAGAAACCCCTGATAAAACCATTAGATCTCATGAGACTTATTCACTACCACGAGAACAGCATGGAGAAAACTGTCCCCGTGATTTAAATTATCTCCCACTGGGTCCCTCCCACAACACATGGGAATTATGAGAGTACAGTTCAAGATGAGATTTGGGTGGGGACACAACCAGACCATATCACAGGCATTGTGAGTTATTATGGGCAGAGATATGTGTAATCCTCTCTCAGGAAGGGAATTACTTAAAACAATAATAAAAGATAACTGGTTACCATGGAAACTATCACACAGAAACATGTATCAATATACTGATATAATCTTTTCCTGATGATATGCAATTTATGAAAGCTATAAAGTAATACATATATCTTATATTTAATCATGCATATATATTCTTAAATATAAACTGTAATTGTTATCATTATCTAGTATGCGTAAGAAACTGCTAGTTATATGTATGTGTGTATGTGTGTGTGTGTGTGTGTGTGTGTGTGCAATCAGTTGTTCCTCTAAAGGAATTTTTTTTATTTTTTTGAGACAGAGTCTTGCTCTGTCACCCAGGCTAGAGTACAGTGGCATGATCATGGCTCACTGCAGCCTTGACTTCCCAGGCTCAAGCAAGTAGCTGGGGCTATAGGCACACAGCACAGGGACCCTGGGCCTGGCCAACGAAACCATTTTCTCCTAGGCCTCTAGGCCTGTCATGGCAAGGGGTGCCACCATGCCAACTAAGTTTTGTATTTTTTGTAGAGACAAGGTTTTGCCATGTTGCCCAGGCTGGTCTTGAACTCTTGAGCTCAAGGGATCCTCCTGCCTCAATTTCCCAAAGTTCTGGGATTACAGATGTGAGCCTCAGTGTCCAGCCCTCTAAAGAAATTTAAAATCAGTGGGAGTACTTGTTTTCAAACTATTTATGAAGTATTACATATATATTTAAAATACTAATGAACCAAGCAATGGAAAAGATCAGAAGCAGTACTACACACACACTGCCATGTGCATGCATGTGTGTGTGTGTGTGTGTGTGTGTATGTGTATATATATATGAATTCGGTATATTAAATATTTGGGATTTTAAATCAGTGGGAAGAGAAGAAATTATTAAATAATTGGTGGTGAGGTAACTAATCATATTTTCAAAAGTTGGGTCCTTATTGCATAATTTGTACCTAAATAGATTCCAGGTGGATTAAATATTTAAATTTTTAAAATCATAAAAATATTAGAAGGCTGAGCACAGTGGCTAATACCTGTAATCCCAACACTTTGGGAGGCTGATGCAGGAGGATGACTTGAGACCAGCCCGGGCAACATAGCAAGACCCTGTCTGTACAAAAAACAATTTAAAAAAATAGCCTGGTGTGGTGGTGGGCGCCTGAAATCCTACCTACTCAGGAGGCTGAAGCAGGGGGATCGCTTGAGCCTAGAAGTTTGAGGCTGCAGTGAGCCATGATCATCCCACTGCACTCCAGCCTGGGTGATAGAGCAAGATGCTGTCTCAAAAAATAAATAAATAAATAAATAAATAAATAAATAAATAAATAAATAAATAAATAAA
>NW_012119376.1:6494517-6511670 GCF_000951035.1 Colobus angolensis palliatus | reverse complement strand
AAAAAAAAAAAAAAATTTGATGCTATTACACTCTCATGAGAATGACTTAAAAGGACTGTCAACATGAAGTAAGTACTCGATGATGTGGAGCACCTGGAACATTTTATGTTGTGGTGGGGGAGTTTAAGTCAGTACAACCACTTTGGAAAACTGGCAGTTTTTATCTGAAATTATATGCACATGACTCAGCAAATTCTACTCTCGAAAAATTCTACTCCCAAAACAAATGAGTGTTTACATACACCAGAAGTGGTATATAAGAATTTTCACCAACCTGGGCAACATGGTGAAATCCTGTCTCTACTAAAAAAAAGTACAAAAAGTAACTGAGTGTGGTGGTGAGCACCTGTAGTCCAGGCTACTCAGGAGGCTGAAGTGAGAGAATTGCTTGAACGTGGGAGGCAGAGGTTACAATGAATCAAGATCATGCCACTTACACTCTAGCCTGGTCAACAGAGTGAGACCCTGTCTCAAAAAAAAAGAAAAATTTTCATAGTTGTTTTATCCTAATAGCACAAACTGAAAATAACCCAAATGCCCATCAATAGGAGAATAAATAAATAAATTGTAATATACTGTGTAATGCTAAACAGCAATTAACAAGTACTGCTGCTTTGGGCCAGGCATAGTGACTCATGCCTGTAATCCCAGCTCTTTGGGAGGCTGAGGCAAGTGGATTACTTGAGATCAGGAGTTAGAGACCAGCCTGGTCAACATGGCGAAACCGTCTCTACTAAAAATACAAAAATTAGCTCGGTATGGTGGCATGTTTCTGTCATTCTAGCTACTCAGGAGGCTGATGCAGAGGAATCACTTGAATCCAGGAGGCGAAGGTTGCAGTGGGCTGAGATCGCACCACTGCACTCCAGCCTGAGTGACAAAGTGAGACTGCCTCAGAAAAAAAAAAAAAAAAGGAACTACTGCTTTGCACAACTTGCACATATCTCCCAGACATAATGAAGAACAAGAGATCACAAGCCATGACTCCATTTAGGTAAGGTTAAAGAATAGGGAAAATGAATTTCTGGTGAAAGAAGTAAAATAGTGATACCGTTGTGGGGGAAATGATGATTGTGGGAAGGCATGAGGAAGCCTTCTGAAATGCTGGAAATGGTCTGCATCTTGATTGAGCAGTAGTTATAAGGGTGTATAAGTATGTCATAAATATATATATCAAGCAACTACATTTAGATGTGTGTACTTTGCTGCATGTGAGTTATACTTTGGGGGAAAAACTAAACAAAAAAAGGGAGGGAAATGAAAACATGATCCTCATTTCCTGTAGCTGTAGGGAAATATATGCTGAAAAATCAGGCCCAGGATTCAACAGTAAGAGCAGCAAAACTGCAAAGGAGACTGAACACATAGCCTGAAAAAATCTTTGCCGGGCTGGGCACAGTGGCTCACGCCTGTAATCCCAGTACTTTGGGAGGCTGAGGCAGGCGGATCATGAGGTCAGGAAATTGAGACCATCCTGGCTAACATGGTGAAACCCTGTGTCTAGTAAAAATACAAAAATTTAGCCAAGTGCTGTGGCACATACCTGTAGCCCCAGCTACTCGGGAGGCTGAGGCAGGAGAATCGCTTGAACTCAGGAGGCAGAGGTTGCAGTGAGCCAAGATCATGCCACTGCACTCCAGCCTGGGTGAAAGAGCGAGACTCCGTCTAAAAAAAAAAAGAAAAAAAATTCTATGCCAAAGCTGAGTAGATAAACCTCAGCATCTGGAACCCACAAATTCCCCCGAATCTTCTGCCAGAAGAAGCCATCCTTTCCTTCTTGCTAGAGAGGAAAATTCCACAATCCCTGGAAGCTTTGCAGAAACCTCACCTGAGTCAGGTGACTTGGAAGACAATGCTTTTTTTCTGTCCAAGATCTGCCACCACATCCTTCATTACCTTAGGAATAGTAAGGGTCTAGAGGGAAAATGCATTTCCTACTCTAGAAGGAAAGGGCTTACACAATCAAAACAATTACAGGGTCAAAATAAGAAGTACTAGCAAGAATGGATGAACATGTGTGAGAGTGAATCTCAAGGGTACTGAACCAGGAGAGTGATGAGGGGATAAAATATAAATCTGTGTAGTGGCCAGGTGTGGTGGCTCACACCTGTAATCCCAGCACTTTAGGAGGCTGAGGCAGGAGGATCACTCACAGTGAGGAGTTTGAGACTCACCTGGACAACATGGTGAAATTTCGTCTCTACTAAAAATAAAAATAAATGAGCTGGGTGTGGTAGTGGGCACCTGTAATGTCAGCTCCTCAGGATGCTAAGGCGTGAGAATCACTTGAACCTGGGAGGCAGAGGTTGTAGTGAGCTGAGATTGTGCTACTGCATTCCAGCCTGAGTGACAGAGTGAGACTCCATCTCAAAAAAAAAGTGAAAAGCTTGTTGACACTGGAGCACTCACCTGTGACTTGGGGTTTAGCCTCCTGGAAAAAAAAAATATGGAGTCATACTTTTTTTTATTTTTTATTTTTATTTTTTTGAGACAGGGTCTCACTGTGTTACCCACGCTGGAGTGCAGAGGTATGATCACGGCTCACTTCAACCTCCATCTCCTGGGCTCGTGTGACCCTCCTGCCTCAGCCTCCCAAGTAGCTGGGACCACAGGCGTGCACCACCACACCCTGCTAATTATTTTCTTATTTTTTTATGGAGATGGGATCTTGCCATGTTGCCCAAGCTGGTCTTGAACTCCTGGACTCAATCAATCCTCCTGCCTTGGCCTCCCAAAGGGCTGGAATTATAGGTGTGAGCCACTGTATCCCACCAGAGTCATTCTAATATGCTGCTCTTGACGCTTGGCCATTTTCATGTCCTACTGTAAATGAGGCGGAGATGCCAGAACTACTTTGGCAAATATTGAGAAAGGGGTAAAAAGGCACATGGCAGTGAAAATGTTAAAATATATGTAGTACACTCATTAAATATGATCAGAAAATCCACTATCTGACTGTATTTCCCAGGAATCCCTGAAAGATATTTGCTTCACTAAAGCAATAAGAAATGCACCAAGGAAGTTTGCACTGGGATCGTTCAGAAACTCAATGACACATTTCTTCTATATGTTGAAGAGATGCAGCCTTGAAACTGGCCTTCTGGTATCAATGGACATAATAAGATTCTGGAATGGCAGAGGCCAGGGAGTGGCACCTAACAGAGGCAATATGGACATCACTGCTATAAAAGATAACAAGGCTGGAATGGCAATCAGAGTGGCTTGGCCTACAGACATCTGTGGTGATGGTTACTAGATCATGCTGTTCCTAGGAGCAAGAGAGATGGATATCCAATTAGGATGTTACTTATTTACCTTATAAAATAAAACACAAAAAAATTGAAGAGAAGACTGACATTGCAAAGTGGAAAAATATTGTAGTCTCTCATCCAGTTTTTAGCCAGTTCATAGGTGAGATCCCATGATTAAAGGGGAGTATATATCTCCTTGAGGAAGAATCATCTAAAACCTGCTCAAGTATGTACCATAAACATTCCCCCAATCATTCCCCAGAAGTTCTTGCAGCCATTTACTAAAAAAACTATACACTGGGGAAAGGCATTTTCCAGGCATTTTGAGGACTGTTACATAACAGGGTCTGAACTGCCACCAAAACAAGCAAACACAAAATGCCATCATAGACCACTGGGTAGAGAAAGGACTTATGGAGGCCAGGTAATAAATGCAGTTCTGGCCCTAGTCCTCGTTACTGTGTATATTAGTTCATTTTCACGCTGCTGCTGAAGATGTACCCAAGACTGGGCAATTTACAAAAGAAAGAGGTTTAATGACATGGCTAGGGAGTCCTCACAATCATGGCGGAAGGCAAGAAGGAGCAAGTCACATTCCACGTAGATGGCGGCAGGCAGAGAGAGAGATTGGGCAGGGAAACTCCCCCTTATAATACCATTGGATCTCATGAGACTTACTCACTATCATGAGAACAGCATGGGAAAGACCTGTCCCCATGATTCAATTACCTCCCACCGGGTCCCTCCCACAGCACGTGGAAATTCAAGATGAGATCTGGGTGGGGACACAGCCAAGCCATATCACTGTGAGTCCAAAAATTCTACAAAACAGAATCCTAAAGAATAGGAAACAACCTATTCTGTGGCTATATCCCCAGTTCTCAGATGTGAAATTTGAATAGACACACTTACCAGGTGGCCAAACTTTTACAGCCCCTGACCTATTGTGTAAAAGTTATTACGGTAAGAACAGCTAGAAAATGACCCTGAAAAATGCCTCCTGCCACCAAAGGGCCAAAGATAGCAAATAAGAAACATCCCGAGAGGAACTTTGGGAATAAGCACAACTCAGATATTTAAAGGACACAGAAGTGTTGGTTCCCATCACACTCCTGTTTAATTTACCTGTATGACTCCTGCAACTACCAGATCATGATGGTTAATAGTGATATATTTTTTTCATTTTAGCCACCCCCAGTCCCCCAATCAGGGTCCCCAACTTCCCTCACCATCCCTGCTTAACCTCAGTCAGAGCAGCCAAGCCCTCTGTCCCCAGCCCCGACTCTCAGCTTTCCTCCCTCATGACTTTGGGATCTGCATGGCTCAGTCCTTTCACACATCTCAGCAGCTTTTGATGCCAAGAACTCCATCACTGCTCCTTGATGCTTCTCCCTTTTCCACCACTAGGACACCACCCTTACCTGGTTCACCTCCAGAGTACTTGTCACTTTCTGGTGTTCTCTGCCTGTCTCTGAGATGTCAGGAGCCCTGGGGCTCAGTCTCAGGCCTTGTTCTCCACTGTGTTCTGGGGAGACGTCATCCTCTCTCCCAGTTTCAGTGCCTCCATCCCCCACCACACACTGATGCTTCCAGGGCCATCTTTGTCTTTAGCCCATAAGATGCTTCTAGGTCCCTGCCCCCAGGGTCCTGCCCCCTCAGAGTGAACATGTCCCACACCTGCCCTTGTACCTTCCCTGTGTATCTGCTCCTCCCAGTTGCCTAGACTTGAGCCCCATTCTCTATAGCCTGGACCACGCCCATCCTCCTTCGAGGCCTCCCCACCCTCAGTCTTCCCCTCTGGTCTAGCCCTCTCACCAGCCCCTAAGTAATATTCCAGATACACAGATCTGTCTGACACCCTCCTTACTGGCATTTGAAGGCTTTCACAGTCCCATGTTTTCCTTTCCCAAATTTCACCCATGCATGGGAGGCTTCATGGATCAGAGCACAGCTTTGCAAGGTTCAGCTCTAAGATCATCTCCTCCAAGGAGCCTTCCCTTCTTCCTCCCAGATAAGTGACCCTCCCCAGTTCCTCATTCCACCAGGTCCTGACCATACCCTGATGGCAGTGTCTGTACCCCGCTCTATCACTCCCACCCCTCCTCTGATGCTGGGCCAGCCATGTGGAACTGGTGGCAGGGACAGATGGATGGATGGATGGATGGATGAATGAATGAGTGAATGAATGAGTGAATGATGGAAAGTGGTCTGGAGGCAGGGGCTCGGACCAGGGAGAGGGATAGACCAGTCTTCAGAGGAGCTCCCCTAGCCCTTGCAGTCCCTGCTTCCACCTGAAGCAATGGTGACATATTAAATGTAACCACCTGGTAGCTTCAACTGCAGTTGAGGGGCTGAATGTAGTATCTTGAATAGAAAAAATCAACATAAGCTCTGGCACATGGTGTATAGCTCTTGATCTTACAAACATGTTCTTTTCAATATCTCACTATAAAGGTCAAAAAACTTTACTTTTACATGAGAAAGTCAGAAGCACATTTTACTATCTTGACCCAGGGCTAATAAACTCTTCTGCTTTCTTCATAATACAGTCCACAAAATTCTTGATGATCTCAACATTTTCTAGGAAGTCAAGCTGGTCCACTATGATGTCATACTACACAGACTTGATGAATAAAAAGGGACAAGTTAGCTGGGCATGGTTGTGTGCACCTGTAATCTCAGCTACTTGGGAGGCTGAGGTGAGAGGTCACTTGAACCTGGGAGATTGAGGCTGCAGTGAGCCATGATTGTTACAGCACTGCAGCCTGGGCAACAGAGCAAGACCCTGTCTCAAAAAAAAAAAAAAAAAAGTGACAAGTACTCTGGATGCCCAAGTAGGACCCAGATAAATGGCAGATAAATACTACAAAGGTTTTGGAGGTCCAATATTCTGAGAAGTCATGGATAGTCCTAAGGAACAAGAAAACTTGTTGCACCTTACACATCTACCACTAAGAAAGAGGCACAGAGCTTGGTGGGCCTCTTTAGATTTTGGCATATTCTGAATTTGGGAATATTGCTCCAACCCATTTATTAAGTGATTCAGAAGGCTGCTAGCTTTGAGTGGGTCCAAGAGGAAGAGAAGACACACTAGCAGTTTTAGGCCACTTGGGTCATATGCTAACTATCACATAATCAATGATGTTAGAGGTATCCTTGATATTTAATAATTAAAGCATATTGTAGATTGCTGGCAAACTTTAACAGAAGAGTTACAACCCAGATCCTAGGATTCTGGCAGAATGTGATGCCTTCTGGGGGCAGAGAAGGTGATGCTTGTCATTTGGAAAGCAACTTCAGGTGTGCTACTAGGCCCTAATAGAGACTGAGCTTCTGACATGGGACACCAAATGACTGTGTAACCAGAGCTACCCATCATGGATATAAGAGCCATTAAACTATATATTCAGATGAGTGAAGAAGCAATTCCTTATAAAATGTAAATGGTGCATACAAAATAAAGTCCAGCATGTCCATGGGCCACAAGCAAATTACATAAGAAGGTGGCCCAAGCTCCAGTGTCTCTTTTTTTCTTTCTTTTTTTTTTTTTTTGAGATGGAGTTTCACTCTGTTGCCCAGGCCAGAGCATACAATGGCACGATCTCGGCTCACTGCAACCTCCGCCTCCTGGGTTCAGGTGATTCTTCTGCCTCAGCCTCCTGAGTAGGCTGAGGAGCCCACCACCACACCCAGCTAATTTTTGTATTTTTAGTAGAGATGGGGTTTCACCATGTTGGCCAGGCTGGTCTCGAACTTCTGACCTCAGGTGATCCACCTGTCCCAGCCTCTCAAAGTGCTGGGATTATAGGCATAAGCCACCGCGCCCAGGCCCATGTCTCCTATTTCTATTGCAACAATGCCTCACCTATGGCCAACTGATGGGGGAAGATATGACCTAGGCTTGGTTATCAGATGGGTTCAGTCAAGATGTTGTTGTGAGCCATGAATGGACTGCTGGAACACACAACTCTACCCAAGAATAGTGCAAAAGGACAGCAGTAAGGAAAAAATCCTTCCAGAGGCAGAGCTATGTGTGCTAATGAAATTTAGCATTTTCTTTAATTATATAGGTAGACAATAAACCACAGTAATACTGACATTGTGATGAATAGAAATCATAAATATTTTCACTTTACATTATTACTTATGGCTATCACTACTTTGACATTGTCATAGTGATGATATCTTGTTATTTAATTCATTAATAAAGTAAACATTTACTGTGTATTAATATAAGTTGTTTCTTTTGAAATTCTATATATTTTATATTATGCCTTTAAGAATGTTATTTTGAGAAAGAGTTTTGCTAAATGGTGAACTTTAACAGAAAAGATCAGTACAAGCTCTGGCACACAATGTATAACTTGATCTTCGAAACACGTTCTTTTCGGGCCGGGCGCCGTGGCTCATGCCTGTAATCCCAGCACTTTGGGAGGCCAAGGCAGGTGGATCACCTGGGGTCAGGAGTTCAAGACCAGCCTGACCAACATGGTGAAACCCTGTCTCTACTAAAAAGAAAATTCAAAATTAGCCAGGCATGGTGGCTCATGGCCTGTAATCCCAGCTACTCAGGAGGCTGAGGCAGGAGAATCACTTGAACTTGGGAGGCAGAGGTTGCAGTGAGCCGAGATCACACCACTGCACTCCAGCCTGGGCAACAAGAGTGAAACTGCATTTCAAGAAAACAAAAAACAAAAACAAAAACCATGTTCTTTTTGATATCAATTATAAAGAATGTTCACTAAGTGGTTAAGTTTAATATATCACTATTAGCCATCAAGATCCATCTGGTTTTTGCAGACTGCTAAAGGAGTCATAGCACAAACATGGTTGAGGATCCTGTCCCAAAGAAACTCACACAGAGGTGCCTGGGCATATGCAGGGATGCTCAGGCCAGTGTTGTCTATCACTGATGGGAGTTGGTGGTAAACTATGTGTTCATCATTAGAATGAATAAGTTAAATGCTGAAGTTTATTCCACATTATGAAATACTATACATGTACATCTAAAACATGAATTCACCTTAAAATGATACCATCGAGTAAAGACAAAAAGAATACAGCAAGATCTATCGCACAGTGTAATTCATGAGTATGCAAAGGTTGCACATATAAACACTATCAACGTATATTTTATATGTATATATTTTAAAAATATATACATGTTCAAGGATATGTTATTAATGGTATCACATTCTAGAGCAGGAGCCCAAGACTGGGAGTAGGTATAGGACAATAGAACTGGAAGAGGATATTGGAAAATACAAAAAAAAAAAAAAAATTATAACAAATCAGTGGTGCCTTAAATGAAATAGTGATAAAGTGTGTCATAAACCAAGAAGGATGTGTAGTCCATCTCTCTGATCCAAGACCAAACAAATAAACCAAAAAACTCTACCATGACCAGAATGCAAAGGCATTTTTTTTTTTTTGAGACAGGGTCTCACTGCATTGCCCAGGCTAGAGTACAGTGGTGAGATCACAGCTCACTGTAGCCTCAACCTTCCGGGGCTTAAGCAATCCTCCTGCCTCAGCCTCCCTCCCAAGTAGCTGGGATCACAGGTACACATCACCACATCCAGCTATTTTTTTTTTTCATTTTTAGTAGAAATGAGGATGCACTATGTTGCTCAGACTGATCTCAAACTCCTGGGCTCAAGTGATCCTCCTGCCTCAACCTCCCAAACTGCTTGGATTACAGGCATGAGCCACCACATCTGACCACAAAGGCAAATTTAAAACTATGGAAAATATTGAAAAAACAAAAACAAAACAAACAGGCCAGGCACAGTGGCTCAGACCTATAATCCCAGCACTTTGGGAAGTCAAGGCAGGCTGATGGCTTGAGTTCACGAGTTTGAGACAAGCCTGGGTGACAAAGTGAAACCTTGTCTCTACTAAAATACAAAAATTAGCCAGGTGTGGTGGCACCCACCTTTAGTCCCGGCCACTTGGGAGGCTGAAACGGAGATGGAGGCCCAGGAGATGGAGCTTGCAGTGAGCACACCACTGCACTCCAGCCTGGGTGACAGAGAGAAACCTGCCTTAAAAAAAAAGCAGGGCGGGGGGAGATTAGGGGGTGGGAACTAATATCTTTAATACACAAGATTTTATCAATTAATAAGAAAAATAAATATTTTAAAGTAAAAAACTCAAAGCAGGTAATTAATAAGACATGAATACACGACAAGAAAATGTTTAGATGCACAAGTAAAAATAAAATATCAGGTATTATCAAGGGAGAGGAAAATCTAACCTCTCAAACACTGCTGGCGGGGAAAAATGTGGTACAAACTTTCTGGAGGAGAATTTAGCATATATTAAAAATGCCATACAAATCTGCTCTAAAAACCTACATATCTTTGGCACAGCATTTTCAGGTCTAGAAATAGATCTTAAGGAAATGTTAAAAGTACATAGATATTTAGTTACAAGGATGTTATGGTGAAGTTGTTCCTCACAATTTAAATGTGGGGCAAAAGTGATTAGATATTGGCAAAGGAAATTGTGACATATTCATATAAAACAGGATAGTGTCACTGAAGTATTAATAAGATGGGAATGTGTTTAAAATATAGCAAAGTGGAAAACAAAATTTACAAAATGTGACTCATTTTGTGATTTAACACTTTAATAGCATTTTTCTTTTCTTTTCTTTTCTTTTTTTTTGAGACCGGGTCTCACTTTGTTGCCAAGGCTGGAGTCCAGTGACGCGATCACAGCTAACTGCAGCCTCCACCTCCCGAGCTCAAGCAATCCTACCACTTCAGCTTCCTGAGTAGCTGGGACTACAGGTGCGTACCACCACACCCAGATAATGTTTGTATTTTTTGGAGAGAAAGGGTTTCCTTATGTTGCCCAGGCTGGTCTCAAATTCCTGGGCTTAAGTGATCCACCCACCTTGGCCTCCCAAAGTACTGGGATTACAGGTGTGAGCCAGTGAGCCACGGTTTCCAGCCCTTTCCTAGCATTTTTAACCATAAAAGTTTCACATGCATTTAAAAAATCTGGATAATAAAGGTCAAAGAACACAAAAGTCACCCACAATTTCACAAACCAGATATATAATGTATTTTATATAAATGAGAATCTAATGTTAACAAATGGAATAAAACATAGTCTTTGGGAACCCAAATGTCAAATTTAATTTCTAATCCAAATGTTCACAAAGGAGTAGTTTTTGAAAAGAGCAAATTATGCAGCAAAGCATAGAGATGTAAGTTGGGTAAATTTTCTAAATTCTGATCAGGAAACAAATCTGACTAGACAGAGGTGGGAAGAAGAGCTGCCTATACCGAACATTTGTTGACCTTTTACTAAACACTACCAGGCCTGAGGCATAAAAGAATTTATGATAAACAGCTAGGAGAGCACAAGTTAAAATTCAAAGCTGAGATTCTGAAGACAGGCTGCCTGGGGTTGAATCACTGCTCCACTACTCACAAGCTCAATGTCACTGAGCAATTTAGTCTCTCTGTCCCTCAGGTTCCTCAGAATGGGGATGATATAACCCTACCTTTTGGGATGTAATATATGTCAAGCACTCTGAACCACACTTGGTTCTTAACAAGCATGCAGTAAATGTTAGATATGGGCCTTGCAAACATCAGTGCAGCAATGGAACCACATCCTTAAAGAGCAGTCTGAAGCCCTGCACATCAATGTGGATTGAATAAATGACAGAACGAAGCTGCACGCGTGCCACATTCCTTCTTCTTCAGCTTTGGTTCAGTAGTCTTGTGTAATACAAGTACAAATACCTATGGCTACTATTAGAACCATTAAAGCTGAGAATGACTGCCCTCCTGGGTAGCTTGTGTGTGTAGATGTAACATTTAAAAATCAGTATACAATCTCTTAGGGGGTTAACTCTCACCTCTCCTTTCTGATTCTTAGAATCAGATTGCAACATTTGTTATGCTCAGTACACTGTTACGATATTGGCCTATAAAGATATGTAAGGCTTGGTATCCATCTTCTCAGAATTTAAAATCACTTAAGAGGATGATGTCAAAATACCTACAATAACTAGGTGATTCTAGTATATTAGTTTTCCATTGCTGCTAACAAATAACCACAAATTTAGTGGCTTAAACAAAATACACTTACTATCTTACAGTTTGGGAGGTTAGAAGTCTGAAGTGAAACTCATTGGGTTAAAATCAAGGAAGCAGCAGGGCTGCATATTGTTCTGGAGGCTTGGAAGGCATCTGTTTTCTTGCCTTTTTTTTTTTTTTTTTTGAGACGGAGTTTCACTTTTGGCACCCAGGCTGGAGTGCAATGGCACGATCTTGGCTCACTGCAACCCCTGCCTCCCAGGTTCAAGCGATCCTCCTGCCTCAGCCTCCCAAGTAGCTGAGATTACAGGCACCTGCCACCATGCCCAGTGAATTTTTGTATTTTTAGTAGAGATGGGGTTTCACCACGTTGGCCAGACTGGTCTTGAACTCCTGACCTCAGGTAATCCTGCCCACCTCAGCCTCCCACAGTGCTGGGATTACAGGCGTGAGCCACCACGCCTTTCCTTGCCTTTTGCAGCTTCTAGAGGCCACCCACATTCCTTGGTTTGTGGCCCCCTTCAAAGCCAGCAATGTTGTGCTGAGTCCTCCCCATGCTGCATCCTTCTGATTCTGTCTTCTGCCTCCCTCTTCCAGTTTTAAGAACTCTTGTGACTACATTAGGGAGCCTGGATAATTCAGGATAATCTCGCTACCTTACGATCAGCTGATTAGCAACTCTGGCTTGATCTGCAAACTTCATTTCTCTTTACCATGTAAGCTAACATATGCACAGGTTCTGGGAAACACGATGTGGACATCTTTGGGGACTGCTATAGATTGAGTGTTTTTGTCTCCCAAAATCCATATATTTATCAAAACCTAATTCCCCAATGTGATGGTATTAGGAGGCAGGGCCTTTGGGAGGTGATTAGGTCATGAGGGCAAAGTTCTCATGAATGGGATAAAAGGGAGCCAGAGAGCTCCTTTGTCCCTTCTGCCATATGAGGACACAGCAAGAAGATGCCTACGAAACAAAAGGTGCACACTCAACACTGGCTGAATCTGCCAGTGTCTCGATGTTGGACTTCCCAGCTTCCAGAACCACAAGAAAGAAATTTCTGTTGTTTACGATCCACTCAGTCTATATTATTTTTGTATGACAGCCCAAATAAACTATAAATCAGCCATTACTCTGCATACTTCACCTAGTAAATTGTAAAGATAAAGTAAGATAAAGAAACAGTACGTGGAGGTTCCGTGGCGTTTAATGTCACTGTAGCTGAGGATGGTCAGGGAAGGCTGAAAGAAAAAGGCAGATTCACTCTGGCCCTTAACGGATAGATTCAGTTTTAAAATTTGAATACAGGAGGAGAGAGGGTATTTGGGTGAGAGAAGGTGTAAGAACAAGGCCTGGAAAATGTAAGGCGTGAAGTGGGACTGGGGACAAAGAGAATATTTTGGCTGAAGAATAGGTTCACAAAAGAAGGAAGAAGTGTGAATGGGAGCCAGAATGAGAAGCGCTGGGGAGTTTTATCCCTATCCTTTTTCAAAACTAACTGACCCCAGAATGGTTTGAAACTTTATAATGTATTGATTGGAGGACCATTAGAAATTAAAAGCTTTGGCCAGAAGCGGTGGCTCACGCCTGTAATCCCAACACTTTGAGAGGCTGAGGCGGGCAGATCACGAGGTCAGGAGATCAAGATCATCCTGGCTAACACAGTGAAACCCTGTCTCTATTAAAAATACAAAAATGAGCTGTGCGTGGTGGTGCGTGCTTGTAGTCCCAGCTACTCAGGAGGTTGAAGCAGGAGAATCGCTTGAATCTGGGAGGCAGAGGTTGGAGACTGTGCCACTGCACTCCAGCCTGGGTAACAGAGTGAGATTCCATCTCAAACAAACAAACAAAAAAAAAAGACAAGACAAGAAAAATGAAATTAAAAGCTTTTGAATATAACATCTAGATGAAACACCATCAGAAGATCAGTAGATACGGTGCCTGCCTGGATTAAAGCAAGCAGCCAAAAATGTCCCCTCAGATAAATTGTTTTTTACCCAATTTTAACACAACTAACCCACAGAAAAATCAAAACACTGACTTTAGTAAGAACAAATTAAATATAATGCTATATCTCACCCCTTCACACTTTTATTATACAAAACAACATGCAAAAATATTTTTACATGAGAAGGGGATCTCTTTCCCCATAATGTGACCACTTGATGTTCAGAGTAATGCTGCAGGTCAGGTTCTTGTATCAGGCACTGCCTTAGGTCTACTCCTTCGTTTCGCTGTCACTGCTGTATAGTACAAAAATCGCATTTCACAAGGTTCATTGTAGCAAAGGGAAAAAGCAAAAAGCATATTTTGCAATATTTAAGTACTTTTGAAATAGGCTGTTCCAAAAATTACTGTAATATTTTCAATAGCTCACCTTCAGAATGTTAATTTTCGTATTACTTTTTTTTAAAAAAAATGTATTGTGTATAATGGTAAATCAATCAAACAAATGAACAAAAAACCCTAAATGTCTAATTATACAAAAAGGAAAGAGTAAACAGCAAGTTTCCCTTCCGCCTACCCTTGAGCTGTAATATCTTAGTTCACCTCCCCTGAGACATCGCTGCTCTCGGTGTCTCAGGTGTCCTTGCAGAGAGAGTATCTTTATACCCAAATGGGAGCACACACCATAAACACCACTCTGGGCCTTGTTTTTGTCACCTTCTTCCCAGCTCTTTATAAACTACTAGTGCCATTGTTCAGCTTCACTTTAAAGTGTTCAGAGCTCTGCATTTGGATTCAGGCACAATGTAAGAAACCCAAGAAGGATTTTCTTTGAAAATTGGCTTCTTTCAGCCACAAATTCATGGGGAATGAGTGTGGCTACAGAAGTTTAATTTCTAATAGAAATAGAATAACATCATAAACGTGTGGTAGAGGGAAGAGGAAAACACTACTACTGCCACCAAATCAGGAAAAAAGAACTATTGAGTTAAAATAGTCTAATCAAGTTTGAAGCTCATGAGCAGATAATAGATTCCACAGAAGGAGGTGCTTAAGCCATCTTAACGTTCTCCTATTAAGAACAGTGAAAGTATTCAGTAGGGACCCTCTTTCTGTAATGGCCTAAGTCTTTTTTTTTTTTTTTTTCTGAGACGGTGTCTTGCTCTGTCACCCAGGCTGGAGTGCAGTGGCATGATCTTGGCTCATTGCAGCCTCCACCTCTAGGGTTCAAGCAATTCTCCTGCCTCAGCCTCCCGAGTAGCTGGGATTACTGGTGCCTGCCATCACACCTGGCTGATTTTTGTATTTTTAGTAGAAATGGAGTTTCACCATGTTGGCCAGGATGGTCTTGATCTCATGACCTCATGATCCGCACACTTCAGCCTCCCAAAGTGCTGGGATTACAGGCGTGAGCCACTGTGCCCGGCCAATGGCCTAAGTTAATTGGCCTTCTCTTTTGACACTCAAGAGAAAGTCTGACTTGGTGATATTCCTTTGTGAAATTGCTCCAGCTCTTCATCAAGGAAATTTGCATAGGCCTGTACAGCCTGCTGGGCTAGTGTTGGAGAGATGGAAAAGATAATAAGGAGGCCAGGGGAAAGAAGGACTGTCCCACCTCATCTATTCTAAGATTCCAAGAAGGTGCTATGGTTTGAATGTCTCCTGCAAAACTCATGTTGACATTTCATCGCCATTGTGATGGTGTTAAGTGATTAGGGGATGAATGGATTCGTGCTGTTATCACCAGAGTGGGGTCCTAATAAAAAGCTAGTTCAGCCCCCTCTGTCTTGCTCTGTTGCGTACTCTTGCTCTTCTACCTCCCACCACGGGGGGAGACAGCATAAAGGCCTTCACCAGGTGCTGACACGAGGCTGTCAGACTTCCTAACCTCCAGAACTATGAGCCAAATACATTTCTGTTCATCATAAATTACCAAGACTGTGGTAATGTGTGGTAGCAACATAAGACAGACTAAGACTGAAGGGTACCCAGACTCTAGGTGACAACAGTGGAGAGGGCCAGTAGGTGACCCCAGGCACAGCCTGGAGTGGTAGGAAAGACAAACGGCATAGGGGGAACACTCCAGAGAAAACAAATGCAAGAGGCAGCTCACCAGTAACTAACAGATTTGCCTATGGAGTCAGTTGCATTTGCATCAGCACACCACAGTATAATGATCTAGAAGGAGTTACTTTCTCTGTGACTCAGTTTCCTCATCTATGATATGAGGCTAAATACTAGTGCCTCCCTAAGACTATAAGCATCAAATGAAAAAATATAGGCCAGGTGCAGTGGCTCATGGCTGTAATCCCAGCACTTTGGGAGGCTGAGGTGAGCAGATCACCTGAGGTCTCGAGTTCAAGACCAGCCTGGCCAACCTGGTGAAACCCCATCTCTACTAAGAAAAAAATTAGCTGGGCATGGTAGCGCATGCCTGTAGTCCCAGCTACTCGGGAGGCTGAAGCAGGAGAATCACTTGAATCCGGGAGGCAAAGTCTGCAGTGAAAAAAAGTAAATAAAAGAAAAGAAAAAGTATGTATTTAAAAAAAGCTTAGAAAGATGCCTGGCATATTGTGAGCACTCAATAAATGTTTGCCCTATGGATTACAGCAGTGGTCTTCAAAATGGGCTAAGGCCTACCTGGCTCTAGGCACCTGCCCCCTTGCTTTTTCTCAACCATGCCAGGAATCCTACTGTCTCAAAGTCTTCATATGTGCAGCTTCCTAGGTCCCCAATGCTCTTCCCGTTACCTGCATGGCTGATCCCTCACCACTCCAGGTCCTGCTCAGATGTCACCTTCATAGTGGGATTTTCCATTACCACCGAGGACTGCTCTCTCTTCCTCCTTCTCTGTTTTTTCTTTCTCCATACCACGTCACCATCTTATAAGTCATATTTTTCTTTTTTTGAGACAGGGTCTGGCTCTGTCACCCAGGCTGCAGTGCAGTGGCATGATCTCAACTCACTGAGGCCTTAACCTCCCAGGTTCCAATGATTCTCCCACTTCAGCCTCCCAAATAGCTGGAATTACAGCTGAATACCACCACACCTGGTGAATTTTTGCATGTTTTTGGTAGAGGTGGGCTCTTGCCATATTGCCCAGGCTGGTCTCCAACTCCCGAGCTCAAGCAATCTACCTGCCTTGGCCTCCCAAAGTGCTAGGATTACAGGCGTAAGCCACTGCAGATGGCCTTAAATTGTCTACCCACCTGTCACTCCCTCTTCCCTATCAATAACACATAAACTCTGCGAGGGCAGATATTTTGTTTACTGATATATTTCTAATACTCAGAGAGCACTAGCATACTGCAGGTGCTCAATAAATATTCATTGAATCAAGAAATGACTATTTCACAGTATACCCATTCTCCTGTTTAGGTACATTTAGACATGTATATTGCTTCCCATTTTGGCTGTTAACAAACAATGACATGATGGACATTTTTGTACATATTTCCTTGTGCACACGTGAGTTTATCTAGAAGTGGAACTACTGTATCATGGATTAGGCACATCTTTAATTTAGTAGTTATTACCAAGCCACTCTCCAAAGTGGTACTTATTTGTATTCCCACCTGCAAGGTATGTGACTCCTGTTTCACCTCGACATTACTTAACAGTATCAGACTTAATTTTTTGCCAACATAAGACACAGCATTTTATTTTAGTTTTAATTTGCATTGACCTAGTTACTAATGAGTTTGAACATCTTTTGTGTGTTTATCGGTCATTTTGACTTTCTTCCCTGTGAATTGCCTGCTCATATTTTTTTGCCATTATTTTTAACATATTCTGGATATCGCCGGGCGCGGTGGCTCAAGCCTGTAATCCCAGCACTTTGGGAGGCCGAGACGGGCGGGTCACGAGGTCAGGAGATCGAGACCATCCTGGCTAACA
>NW_012119376.1:6483645-6490782 GCF_000951035.1 Colobus angolensis palliatus | reverse complement strand
CATGTTGGCCAGGCTGGTCTCAAACTCCTGACCTCAGGTGATCCACCTGGCTCGGCCTCCCAAAGTGCTAGGATTATAGGCATGAGCCACCGCGCCCAGCCAATTGTCTCTTATAACTTTTTAAAAGTGGCTTTTTGATGCACAGAAGTTAGTTCCATTTCTTAAAAACAAATTATCCCATGTTAATTACTTCTTACAGGCGCTTAGAATTTTTCTTACATATATAGATTTAAAAACATATTTTGGGCCGGGCGCGGTGGCTCAAGCCTGTAATCCCAGCACTTTGGGAGGCCGAGACGGGCGGATCACAAGGTCAGGAGATCGAGACCATCCTGGCTAACACGGTGAAGCCCCGTCTCTACTAAAAACTACAAAAAACTAGCCGGGCGAGGTGGCGGCGTCTGTAGTCCCAGCTACCCGGGAGGCTGAGGCAGGAGAATGGCGTGAACCCGGGAGGCGGAGCCTGCAGTGAGCTGAGATCCGGCCACAGCACTCCAGCCTGGGTGACAGAGCGAGACTCCGTCTCAAATTTTGGAAAAACTACATAGGCATTTATTTTTCAGCAAGATCTGTTACTATCTTATAGAATACACGTCTTCCAAGCACAGATTTGGGGACATGCTTCTCTAAAAAAGAGGGATGGACAGGACAGTTTTTAGGGTGTTTTCTGTTTGCTTAATTTTTAGAGACAAGGTCTCACTATATTTCCCAGGCTGGCCTCGAACTCCTGGCTCAGGCAATCCTCCCACCTCATCCTCCCAGGTAGGTGGGAGTCCAGGCATATGGCACCACACTCTGGCTCAAGACAGGAGGTTTTTGAGCAGAGCACAGACATGATAGAAGCAGATTATAGGAGCAGAGAATACTTCTTATTGTTCTCTTAATGTTGTATGTGGGGGATTTTGCCTCCACCATCTTGAGCTTATATAGTTGTTTAAAAAATCTTGACTGATTTATACAACAGCAGAACTTATTCCATTTGAAGGTTTTGTTTTATCCAAACATTAGAGGAGGCTGAAGTCATTCTGCATACTACTCCACCAAGAGCCTAGGAAATCCCTTTACTGAAATATATTACTTCATATATGAAAGGCTTAATGTTGCTGTAATGTTCTGGTTATTACAAAAGATTTAAGATCTGAAATGAAGTAATGGGATCCAGGCAGATATGTTCATTTTCATTTACCTAAATGCCTGATGATTATCAATGGATTATTAAATGCCTAAACTCTAGCATGACAGAGTAGGCCATGAGCTCACAGTTCCTTCCCTCAGATTGTCAAGGAAACACTCTAGATTCCTTATCAAGTTTGATCCTTTAAAGATAGGAAAAGCAAGAGGCTGCTTCTTGAAACTCAATTCTGATCCTCTTTTTTCCTTCTCAATTACAGTCTCAGTTGGACACGTTGATACTTTAAATGATGTTTAATTTCTTCATTGATTCCCACCTTTTATTTCTTTTGACTTCTACTTATCTCAATACAATTCTACGTCCTAGATTGCTAGAGTTAATAGTAAGGTTGTCTAGGCATTGTTAGCCAAGTAACATACTTATTCAGATCAACAAAATACGTGCTATTTAACTTCAATAGAGAATATTACCTTTTCAAATATCATACTATTAATAATGTTTTACTGAAAGTACTGAATAATTTCTAAGTAATCAAACTAAGACAATATGAGAAATTACTCTAATTACTCATATTACTCTAATTACTCTAAATTACTACAAACTAAGGCAATATGAGAAAAAACTAAAGACAATTTTAAAGTATTCAACGTAAATGTCTATAACTCCACATGTGTATAAAGGAAAAATAATTTTATGATAAATTACCTGATGAACAACCAGGAACAATGGTTTGTTTCACAAAGAAATGCTCGTTTTAATTTTATCACCATCCTATAAATGCTCTCTTTTATGTAATAATGTAGCATCAATTACTTCCCTCTGCTAATAGATTTAGCTATTAAGAGATTCATTATAGCGTGGACGCAGTAATTCCAGCACTTTGGGAGGCCAAAGCAGGAGCACTGCTTGAGGCCAGGAGTTCGAGACCAGCCTGTGCAACATAGCGAGACCCTGTCTCTACAAAGAATTAAAAAATTAGCCTGGCGTGGTGGCAGCACCTATGGTCCCAGCTACTCAGGAGGCTAAAGTGACAGGATCACTTGAGCCTAGGAGGTTGCAGCTGCATTGAGCCATGATCATGCCACTGCACTCCAGCCTGGACCACTGAGTGAGACCTGTCTCTTAAAATAAAAAAAAAAAAAAAGAAAACAAACCAAAGAGTAAGAGTGATGGCCCTAGTGAATAATATTACGTGTCTTTTTTCACCATATCTAATAAAACATCTTTCTAAAACTTGGTTGAGACTATTCACCAGAAATTATAAATTGTAAACTTTTCACTACTGCCAATTGGCAAAGGATACATGGAAGAATTCAATTCTTCTAGCTGCAAAACAAAGAAACAAATGTATTTTTAATTTCTATAAGATAAATATAAGTCGACGGTGATCTCACAATAGCACTACAGCCTGAGAGACAGAGTGTGATCCCGTCTCAAAAAATAAATAAATAGGCCAGGCACGGTGGCTCATGCCTATAATCCCAGCACTTTGGGAGGCCAAGGCAGGTGGATCATGAGGTCAGGAGTTGGAGACCAGCCTGGCTAAGATGGTGAAATCCATCTCTACTAAAAAATACAAAAATTAGCTGGGCGCAGTGGCGGGGCACCTGTAATCCCAGCTAATCGGGAGGCTGAGGCAGGAGAATCGCTTGAACCTGGGAGGCAGAGGTTGCAGTGAGCTGAGATCGCACCACTGCACTCTAGCCTGGGCGACAGAGCAAGACTCTGTCTCAAAAATAAAAATAATAAATAAATAAATAGAGAGATTCAATATAGACCATAAAAAGATCGTAAATTAATTTTAACACTGCAGAACTTTTTACTCCAGAAACATGTCTGGCTCTTCGAATTTCTCTTTATCATGTGCTAGTGTATAATATGCTCTCTCTCTTTTTTTTTTAAATCATTTTGCTAATTTATGACAAAATGTTGTTTTATTTAGCAGGAAACAAATTCTGTCTTACAAGTTGGGGCCTAGTCTCTGTTAGGTCAGACTGGAAGAATACTAAGGGCACTCCCACATTCCAGGGAGACAGTAAATAATAACTGGCAGGGACATGGAATCTCTGTAAAGCACTATGGGAATTCTTAGATAAGAAGTGTACTCTAAACAGGGTCCTCTTGAGAAAATCTCCGATTGAAAATTGAAAAATTTAACAATTACTGAATTACCATCAGCATTCCAAGAACATTTTTCTTTTTTCAGACCCTACTAAATGAATCAACCTTGCAAAACTGGAAAATAAAACTAAAATATTTAATATAAAAACACATATTCCTTTTCCTTTTTCTTTTCTTTCTTTCTTTTTTTTTTTTTTGAGATGGAGTTTCACTCTTATTGCCTAGGCTGGAGTACAATGGCGTGATCTCGGCCCAGTGCAACCTCTGCTCCCTGGGTTCATGTGATTCTCCTGCCTCGGCCTCCCAAGTAGCTGGAAATACAGGTACCCACCACCATACCTGGCTAATTTTTTGTATTTTTAGTAGAGATGGGGTTTTACCATGTTGGCCAGGCTGGTCTCAAACTCCTGACCTCAGATGACCTGCCTGCCTCAGCCTCCCAAAGTGCTGGGATTACAAGTGTGAGCCACTGGGCCTGGCCAAAAACACATCTTCCTTTCCTATACTGTTTTGATTTATCATTCTTCCGGTGATAAATTGAAAAAGTAACATTTACCACTTCATTGGTATAGTAAATTTATAACTGATATCAAGATTTAGGAAAAGCTTCAAAGCATGTAGAAGAAGAGAAAGTCAAGGTTTTATAAGAAAATATATAAATAAAATATTGGGGAAGTGTGCAGGGAGAAAAAAATAAAATTTTTGGCAGCCATGACTGAAAATAAGCAAGGTGACATATATAAGATGGTACTGACAGAAAGAAGGAAAATAGGAAAAGATCTGAAAATCATAAATGTACCTAATTGTTCCAAAAAGCTGTAATAGAGAATACATGAATGGCATTACAGCTTAAAGGGACTGTAAGGTGATCCTCCCTTTCAGAACTGGTCAAACAAATCTGCAGTAATTGTTCTTGTTATTTGAGGAAAATGCTAAGATCCTGTTTACCTTCTTTTGGCCTAGTGCAGATTTCTCTCCTACCTGGTCTGAAGCTCACACTAGTAGTGCCACCCCTTCAGATTGCATAATACATATGGCGCATTGGCCCAGACAGATACAATTGCACCCAGTAAAAAAAAAAAAGAAAAAAAAAAAGAAAAAAAATAAAAAAATAAAAAAAAATAAAAAAAAAAAACAATTGCACCCAGTAACGGTGAAAACCCTTCCTCTCCTTAGCATGAATTATCTTGTCAGATCACACAGTTGCTCTTGGATTCAGGCCCTCCCTCTCTCCTTTGTTCTCTCTCTTCCTTCTGCTGAGTGCCTATTTCTTTCAGACAGTAACTTCGATTCTGGGTATCTGAAAATGAATAGAATATAGTCTTTTTCCTTTAGGAGCTCACTATCTGGAAGAAGATACCAATAGGGAAACAATTAAATACAATACAACACAATACATTTTTCTACTAAAATTGGCAAAGGTTGAAATGAAAAACAATATCCAGTATTAGCTAGAATTTGAGGAAACAGAGCACTGAATAGGTAACAATTTTTCTGGAGGACAATTTAGTACTATGTACCAAAAGCCCTTAAAAAAAAAAAAAGTGAATGCAGTTTGCTTCAGACACTCTACATCACTCAGGATTATCTAATAAAACAATCAGGCCAAGCACAGTGACTCACGCCTGTAATCCCAGCACTTTGGGAGGCTGAGGCAGGTAGATCACAAGGTCAGGAGATCGAGACCATCCTGGCTAACACCATGAAACCCCGCCTCTACTAAAAAATACAAAAAATTAGCCAGGCGTGGAGGCGGGCACCTGTAGTCCCAGCTACTCGGGAGGCTGAGATGGGAGAATGGCATGACCCGGGAGGCGGAGTTTGCAGTGAGCTGAGATCACACCACTGCTCTCCACTGGGCATTAGAGTGAGACTCTGTCACAAAACAAAACAAAACAAAAAAACAATCAGACAATTGTGACCATCATGGGCAATATAGCAAGACCCCATCTCTACAAAACATATTTTAAAAAGCAGCCAGGCATGGTGGGGTGCACCTGTAGGCCCAGTTACCTGGGTGACTGAGGAAGGAGGATTAGTTGAACCCAGCAGCTCAAGGCCACAGTGGGTTTTGATCACACTACTGCGTTCCAGCCAGGGCAATAAAGTGAGAACCTATGTCTAAACATAGTAATATTTATTGGACAAATTTGCAAAGATGTTTGCACAAATGTATCTATTGTAGCACTTGTTGTAATAGTGAAAATGCCACAGTGAATCCCTAAGTGTCCAGTAATAGGTGATTATATGCTACATCCATATAACAGAATATAATTATCACCATCAAGAAGGCTATAGATTTATATGTATCAAGTAAAAAATATGCTTTTGACACATATTTGAGTGAAAAAAGGTTACAAAACATAAAATAGATGTGATGAAAATGGTACTTTACCTCTGTGGTCTTCCTCCTTAAAACCTATCGCCCTAGTCTAACTATGGGAAAAACATCACAAAAGTAAATTCCAGTGAAGGGGCATCCTACAATATCCCTGACCAGCTCTCTTCAAAGTTTCCAAGTTCTCTGTAATTAGTCTGTTTTCACACTGCTATAAAGAAATACCTCAGACTGGGTAATTTATAAAGGAAATAGGTTTAATGGATTCCCAATTCCACATGGCTGGGGAGGCCTCAGAAAACTTACAATTGTAGCCAAAGTGGAAGCAGGCACCTTCTTCACAAGGCGGCAGGAGGGAGTGAATGTGACAGTTCAGGAAAAACTACCATTTATAAAACCATCAGATCTCCTGAGAATTCACTCATTATCATGAGAACAGCATGGCGGAAATCAACCCCATAATCCAATCACTTCCCTCCCTTGACACGTGGGGATTTCAATTCGAGATGAGATTTGGAGGGGGACACAGAGCCGAATCATATCAGTCATCAACACAGGAAAGTCTAGAAACTGTCACAACCAAGAGGTCTCAAGGACATGACAACAAAAAGTAATGTGGTATCCTGGATGGGATTCTAAAACAGAAAAAAAACATGAGGTAAACACTAAGGAATCACAATAATTTACAGATTTCAGTTAACAATGCATCAATATTGGTTCATTAATTGTAATAAATGTATCATACTAATGTAACATGTTAATAATGTGGTGGAATGAATATGGGACCCCCGTACTGTCTTTGCAATTTTCCTATAAGTCTAGAAATGCTTTAAAAACTAAAGTATATTTAATGAAAAACAATATAGTGTAAACTATTTTTAGAAGATATATATTTACTGGCCGAGTGCAGTGGCTCACGCCTGTAATCCCCAGCACTTTGGGAGGCTGAGGTGGGCAAGAACAGTCTGGCTAACATGGTGAAATCCCACCTCTACTAAAAATACAAAAATCAGCCAGGCGTGGTGGTGAGTGCCTGTAATCCCAGCTGCTAGGGAGACTGAGGTGTGACAATCACTTGAACCCGGGAGGCGGAGGTTGCAGTGAGCCAAGATCACACCACTGCACTCCAGTCTGGGTGACAGAGTGAGACTCCATCTCTAAAAAATAAAAGGATATATATGTACTATATATGCATAGGAAAAAGTGTGGAAGTAGAAAGATATATGGCAAGGTGTTAATGCTTTTCAGTCAGGTTTATTGAGTTATAATTTATATATAATAAAATGTACTATTTTTAGTGTACAGTTCTATTAATTTTAATAAAATGTACACTCATGTAACTACCACCACAATCAACATATAGGACATTCCCATTAGCCCTGATGCTTTTGGTAGCCCAGATCCTGGCAACCACTGTTTCTTCCCCTACAGTTTTGGCCTTTTCTAGGATGTCATATAAATGAAATCAGGCCGGGCGCGGTGGCTCAAGCCTGTAATCCCAGCACTTTGGGAGGCCGAGACGGGTGGATCACGAGGTCAGGAGATC
>NW_012119376.1:6481864-6482920 GCF_000951035.1 Colobus angolensis palliatus | reverse complement strand
ATTTTGCTCTTGTTGCCCAGGCTGGAGTGCAATGGCACAATCTCAGCTCACCGTAACCTCCGCCTCCCAGGTTCAAGCGATTCTCCTGCCTCAGTGTCCTGAGTAGCTGGGATTACATGCATGCGCCACCATGCCCACCTAATTTTGTATTTTTAGTGGAGATGAGGTTTTTCCATGTTGGTCAGCCTGGTCTCGAACTCCTGCCCTCAGGTGATCCACCCACCTTGGCCTCTCAAAGTGCTGGAATTGCAGGTGTGAGTCACTGTGCCCAGTCTTTTTCTTTTTTTGAGACAGAGTCTTGCCCTGTCACCCAGGCTGGAGTGCAGTGGTATGATCTCAGCTCGCTGCAACCTCCACCTCCCAGGCTCAAGTGATTCTCCTGCCTCAGCCTCCTGAGTAGCAGGGACTATGGGCATGTACCATCATGCCTGGCTAATTTTTGTATTTTCAGTAGAGACAGGGTTTTGCCATGTTGGCCAGGCTGGTCTCAAACTCCTGACCTCATGTGTTCTGCCAGCCTTGGCCTCCCAAAGTGCTGGGATTACAGGCATGCGCCACCATGCCCAGCCCAAGGAATTAATTTTGAGAGACAACAGAAGTTAAGAGGCAAGCTCTAGGATTAGCCAGAGCTAGGCAAAAATCCTAGCTGTACTACTGGCCGGTTGTGTGACTTACAAAAGGCTAGTTAGTAGATTTTACCTTCAATAATCCTCACTTTAAAATAGGATTAAATACAATACTTGTCTTCTAAGGTTTTAAAAAGGCTTAGATGGTAGCCGGGCATGGTGGCGGGCACCTGCAATCCCAGCTACTCAGGAGGCTGAGGCAGGAGAATCACTTGAACCTGGAATGTGGAGGTTGCAGTGAGCTAAGATCGCGCCACTGCACTCCAGCCTGGACAACAAAGGGAGACTCTGTCTCAAAAAAAAAAAAAAAAAAAAAAAAAAAAAAAAAAAAAAAAAAAAAAAAAAAGAAAAAAAATAAAAAAATAAAAAAAAATAAAAAAAAAAAACAATTGCACCCAGTAACGGTGAAAACCCTTCCTCTCCTTAGCAT
>NW_012119376.1:6474900-6481208 GCF_000951035.1 Colobus angolensis palliatus | reverse complement strand
TTATACTCTTGATATTTTTGCTATCTCTGTTGAGGCCTGGACAACAAAGGGAGACTCTGTCTCAAAAAAAAAAAAAAAGAAGAAAAACTAAAAAGGCATAGATGAGACTGTGCATGTAAATCATGGGTATTTATTAACTTTAAACTGCTGAAATTATTTGTATTGTTTATTTGGCTATTCTTATACTCTTGATATTTTTGCTATCTCTGTTGAGCTCTGGAGGTGTTTAGATATGGAAGAGCATTCTACATCAGGGAACAGAATGTGCAAAAACAGTCATCCAAAGACAGAGAATAGCAAGTGGGGGCAGAGTAAGCGGATGTGGAGATCACAGAGCCCAGGCATAAAGTACCTGGTCAGCCAGCTTAGCTTCATCCTTAGGCCTGAAGACAGGAACGGTTTTGTTTGGCCAAACAGGTGTATGTGTCTATATATGCATACAAACACACACACACACACACACACACACACACACGTCTCATGTCTCTCATTGAACCTTTATGCCAGGTTAGTCTCCCCTTCCACCCGTCCCCCTCCCCATGCTACCAAAGCATTTTATTCCTATCTCCATGACTGCACTTTACCATGTGGTGCATTGTGATCGCTTGTTTACAAATCTGTCTCGCCCAATAGACTGTGAACTCCTACAGACTGTCTCCTACCTCACAGCTAACCTCTGAGGAAGGTCTCATTAGGACTCCAGCTTCACAGGAAAGAAAGGGGGTTCTGAGAGTTCAAATTATGTGCCCAAAATTACACAGCTAGAACTAGGATTTGAACCCAGGCAGCCCATCTCTGAACCCAAGCCCCTGGCTAACACTAACATTCTACAGCATACATAGTAGATGGTAAATAAACACCTAGATCCTTCCCTTGGTCAACAGTTACTGGTGGTTAAGTGAGAGAGGCCCCTATCATGGCCACAGATGAGTATGGATCACAGGAAGGGTCACCCTTGCCCCTCCTGACCCCCCAGTCATGCTTTCTATTCAATGCTCTCACATACAGCACCTCCCCTAATGCTTACAACAAAACCATGAAGTGGGTAAAATCATGCCTGTTTTCACAGCTTAGGAAAGAGGGGCTCAAAGACTTTAACTCACAAAAGGAGAACTAGTTAGGTAGCAGGTTGGAACTCTGTTTCCCCAACAATAAATCCAGGACTCTTTCCCCTTCACTCTCATGACCTTCATATCTAATGCTCTGGGATAGGAAAGAGGGTGGAGGGGGTGCCCAAAGACAACTACTTTGAGGTCAAAATTGGACGCTTTCTTAAGGACATAAGACTATCATTTGGAGTAGGGGCCCCTGGTAAATCCACTATTGCCATAGCTGTGGTACATGAACCACAATGGGTTATTATACATCTAAACAAGTTAGAACAAACCATAATACAGGGCAATATCCCTCTCATTTTCCCCTCCCTTTTCATGTAAATAATTATGTAAAGTCAAATTCTTCCCTCTTTTTTCTTTTCAGGTCTCAGCTCAGTTATTTCCACCCCAGCAATCTCTTTCTCACACCCCACAAGCATGTACTCATTAATCCTCTTCCACCTTTTATTAACCATTATCCAGTTACTCAAGTAAATCTTTCTTTTTCTGACAGCCTTTGTTCCATTTATAAACTCCAAAACAACTCCATTACAGTTGACAAGCACAAAAGTACTATTCATCATATACCTAAATTAAGGGAAAGACCAGCCATTTACCTTGAACCGTTCTAGGCTCAGAGAACAATACCATGTACCATGGTGATCAGATGGTGATCAGATGTCCCCTTAACAATCTTCTCAGATAGTTCAGGTCCTTCTTTATCCTAAGCTAATGAAACTGTGGTGTACAGTGGTTAATGTGCCTGTGGTTGATCCAAATCCCAGTTCCACTACTCAGTAGCTGTATAATTTGGAGCAGCTATTTAATCGTTGCCCCAATTTCCTTACCTGTAAAGAGGGATCATAATGGAATCTGCCTCCTAGGGTTATATGAATTAAAAGGGTTAATTCATATAATCACTTAGAATTGTCAGGAATAAGGCAAGAGCAAAATAAACATAGGTTATTGATATTTTTGCAAACACAAACATTCAATATTTAAAAAGCTTTTCAATGGATGGACGTGGTGGCTCACACCTGCAATCCCAGCACTTTGGGAGGCTGAGGCAAGTGCATCACTTGAGGTCTGGAGTTCAAGACCAGCCTGGCCAGCATGGCGAAACCCTGTCTCTACTAAAAATACAAAAATTAGCCAGACATGTTGGCGTGCGCCTGTAGTCCCAGCTACTTGGGAGGCTGTGGCATGAGAATTGCTTGAATCCAGGAGGCGGAGGTTGTAGTGAGCTCAGATGACACCACTGCACTCTAGCCTGGGAGAGAGAGTGAGACTCTGTCTCAAAGAAAAAAAAAAAAGCTTTTTAAATTTTTACTCTTAAAAAATACTATTACAATCTTTAAAAAAAAAAAAAACCCCATATTTTTAACTGCAAATGTAGTGTTTCAGTCATATAATCAACTAATTATATACCTTTACTGGGTAACCAAAAGACCTGACTGCCGCTCATAATACTGTTTCTATGGAAAATTTGAGTTCAGGAGTTTATTTACAAATGAAATTTTGAAGCACAGTTTACCTGGAAGATAGAATGTTTATATTAAATATCTAAATGTGTATAAATCTATATCTCATTTTATTTACCAGAAAATCCTTTACTTTTTTGAAAGGGAATTTATTTCCTAAGCAATTCATCTATTTCTGTTTTCATAGCTGCTATGGATCAGGTACTCCTGGAAAATATAAATCAGAGGGTGAAGGGGCCTGGGATATTTTCTTTTTTTTTTTTTGAGACGGAGTCTCACTCTGTCGCCCAGGCTGGAGTGCAGTGGCGCGATATCGGCTCACTGCAAGCTCCGCCTCCCAGGTTTACGCCATTCTCCTGCCTCAGCCTCCCGAGTAGCTGGGACTACAGGCGCCCGCCATCTCGCCCGGCTAGTTTTTTGTATTTTTTAGTAGAGACGGGGTTTCACCGTGTAGACCAGGATGGTCTCGATCTCCTGACCTCGTGATCCACCCGTCTCGGCCTCCCAAAGTGCTGGGATTACAGGCTTGAGCCACAGCGCCCGGCCGATATTTTCGATTGTTCACAGGGTCTGGCTTTTGCAACCAGTCTCACAGGTGCTGTAAAACACAGCATTTATATAAAATAATTAGGCTTTACCATCTGCACTTGCTAGAGAGCTCAGTTTCCCGAAGATAAGTTACTCAGCTGAGGTGCTTGACTCCCAATGGGTAGAGTACAAAGAGCAATCAAGTTAGACTCACAAGAAAGCCATCCCTGCCTGTTACTTTCTTTTTATCTCTCCAAATAAGGAAACACAATGTTTTGCCTTGCAGACTTGAAGTTCTGTTTTGTTTTATTTATTTATTTAGAGATAGAGTCTCATTCTATAGCCTCGGCTGGAGTGCGATGGCACCATCGTGGTGCACTACCACTTTGAACCCCTGGGCTCAAGCAATCCTCCTGCTTCAGCCTCCCAAATAGCTGTAACTGCAGGTGCACACCACTG
This sequence comes from Colobus angolensis palliatus, assembly GCF_000951035.1. Taxonomy (NCBI): domain Eukaryota; kingdom Metazoa; phylum Chordata; class Mammalia; order Primates; family Cercopithecidae; genus Colobus; species Colobus angolensis. Next base: position 6,477,646 of record NW_012119376.1, on the reverse strand, counting down.
TGCCGGGCTAAATTTTTTATTTTTGGTAGAAGTGGGGTCTCCCTTGATGTTCATTTTGGAATTAACAGTAACAACAGAATATTTGTTGGTAAGGTTGCCAGATTTAGCTAAGAAAATTACAGATCTCCCAGTTAAATCTGAATTTCAGAAAAATAAGGAATACTTTTTTAGTGTATGCGCTAAATATTGCACGAGACATACTTATATGAATAAAGTATTCCTTGTTTATCTGAAATTTATATTTGACAGGCCATTCTACTTAATCTGGTTATCTTGTTAGTAGAAGTAAATTACTTCTTTAAGAAAAAAAAAATAGAGTCAGGGTCTCACTGTGTTGCCCAGGTTGGTCTTGAACTCCTGGGCTCAAGCAATCCTTCCATCTCAGCCTCGCAAAATGCTAGGATTACAGGAATGAGCCACCATGGTTGGCCTGGAAGTGAATTACTTCTAAACATATTACTGCTCTCTGTCTCTTTCTGTCTGTCTCTCTCTCTTCTCTCTCTCTCTCACACACACACACACACAGCTTTTCATACTTTGAAGAAATACATACATTTTGTAAACAAAGCACACCAATATGTATTTACCTTCAAGGTTTAGGAAACTGGTTGAATTCAGGAACCACCAATAATTCTCATTTATAATGAAATTGGGGGATAAATCTATAATCTCATGGGATAAATCTATAATCTCATGTAATCATATTCTATCTCTTACTTAGTTCTGTACAATTATAGAAATGAGCTACAGAACTGAATTTTTATTTTAAATGCATTTATGTTCTCCTTTCTCAAAAAGTAAACGGAATCTGTTGTCTCAAAACAATTTAATATGATAAAATACTGCCACCTGGAGATCAGAGGCAGGTATGACTAAGATGAACCTGATTTCCAGTTCTGGAATAAGAAATATGAGTTAGGTTGACACTTGATTTAATAATGCCATTCTGTCACTTGCTATCATATGAATCTACTTTTTCCTCATTTATTCATTCATTTAATGAACATTTGCTAAGTTTCTGTTACATGCCAGACACTATGCTAAGCTTTGAGAATATAAAGATGTATATGACCTACTTCCTTCCTTTGAGTGATTTGTCATTTTTCCATTCAACTTGGACTTAGTCTAAGCTCCTGCTTCATCTGACACAGTTCAGTTTTTGGACTTCCTTATTGTCACACACATTTCATCTTCAATCTTCACGAAATCTCCCAAAGATGTGGCACACAACCCCTTTTCTTTGATTATCATAATGATTCATTCATGACAAGCTGTGAACTTATAGAGGATTTATTTTGATGTCTGAGAGCATGCGGGATGCGTGTGCATGTGTGTGTGTATGTGTGTGTGTTGGCGTGTCCATTTACAGTAACATTAACAATTGCAGATTGAATAATAGACTTTCTTTCTCTTTTTAAAGTCTTCTTCCTTCCTACCACTTTGACAGGCCTTTCTCCCTCTGCCCCCGACCTCTTTCTTTTTGGCTATCTCTTAGCAATAATCCCAACCCCCAAACTCACCCCACTGAACAATTCTTCCAACTTTATTATACAGAATAATTCAACGTTCTCAATCTCATATCCTTAAACTCAGCCTCCTGCCCACCTATGCACATCTGACTATCAGACAACACAATGGGTCTTCTACCTAAAGTCTCATCCCTTCTCTTAGCCCTATATTTAATATTTCCCCACTGACAGAAATTATGCCAATTTCTTAAAATTCAGAGTGGTAGCAGTTTGGGTTTTAAATAAACACTTTAAAATAGAGATATAAACGAAGTGTTATGGAAACCTTTCCTTTGCTTCCCTTCCTCCTTCACTCTCTTTCTTCTCCTTCTTTCTTCTTTCTCGCCTTCCTTCCTTCCTCTTCCTCTGCTATACTGTAAGCTATCTCTATACATATTTCTTAGCAGTCTTGTGGTTCTCCATGATAATATTGCTGAATTTGGACTAAAATTCAACAAAAAGAGATAAAACTGAAGGAAGGGTTGTAACGCACTATGGCCAGTTTGCTGACCCATATCCTTTGCTTTCTGGTTAAGTCTGTAACACAAACCTTCTAAAGCTAGAGTGTTCCTATGACAAGAACCAAGAATCTATCTTGCTGATAACCGTCCCCTAATCCTGTTTACTCTTGGCCTTAAAAAGGAAGTCTGAACTTGAAACTGGATTAAAAGTAAATTTTGTAGAATCACAACCTGAAACCATCCCAAATATTAAGGTTTTTTTTTTTTTTAAAGAACCAATCAGTCAATGATTCCCCTAAGCTTTAGGATGGGTTCCTTCTTCAAATCACTTGGCAGAAAGGCTGGTGTAGCCAGAACTGCTCTGCTAGGGAAAAAAGAGCACTTGCCTGGGCAGTAGTGATGCCATCTGATTAGCATTATGACTGGGCCTACTTTGGTTTAAAGAGGGGCTGCTGGAATCACTTTACTTTTAGAAATAAAATCAGGAAGTTTCATTCATTCCTACCTCATTTATTGAGCACCTACTTTATGTCACGTTCTTTGCAATGTGCTTAGGATACAAAAATCAAATAAAACATATTTGCCCTCAAGAAAGTTATAGCCTAATGATGAAAGCAAGTTTATAAAAAAACCATATATGTAGGAATCTTGCAAATGTCTGTCCATATAACTTTTTTTTTTTTTTTTTGAGACAGAGTCTCGCTCTGTCACCAGGCTGGAGTGCAGTGGTGCAATCTCGGCTCACTGCAACCTCCGCCTCCCATGTTCAAGCGATCT
>NW_012119376.1:6455211-6474320 GCF_000951035.1 Colobus angolensis palliatus | reverse complement strand
AAAAAAAAAAAAAAAGCCTCTGTGTTCATTTTTGGGTCTCTCACTAATGCTTAAGGTGTACAACCTAGAGGCTGGGCACGGTGGCTCATGCCTGAAATCCCAGCACTTTGGGAGGCCGAGGCAGGTGGATCACGAGGTCAGGAGATCGAGACCTTCCTGGCCAACATGGTAAAACCCCATCTCTACTAAAAATACAAAAGTTAGCTGGGTGTGGTGGCACCTGCCTGTAATCCCACCTACTCAGGAGGCTGAGGCACGAGAATCACTTGAACCCGGGAGGTGGAGGTTGTAGTGAGCCAAGATCCTGCCACTCCACTCCAGCCTGGCAACAGGGTGAGACTCTGTCTCAAAACAAAACAAAACAAAACAAAACAAAAAAAGTGTACAGCCTAGAGTAGACAAGAAACTGGGTTTCCCCCAACTCCTGGTCTGGTGCACGTTCCATGACACCATACCACGCTCCTCTAGAAATGGTGGCTCACAGCTCTTCACCAAGTGGTTCTTCCTTTCACTATTAACAGTTCCCAGAAGGCTCACTCATCTACAATAGCATAGCTCTCCGAAGGCCATCAGTGCTGGACAGCTCAGATCCAATCTCTTGGCACCTTTTTTAGAGGGTGCCTCAAAGAAGGAATCTTACCAAGTTTTATAATAGTAGTCATAGTACAGCATGGCTTTTGAAATAACTTATCTTTTCAGGTCTGAGTTGTAAAGCAAGCCTATATAACATCACACTGTGGGCTACTTCTCTTAACTGGCCTTCCTGTTTCCATTCTTCTATAGAACAATCTTTTAAAAATGTAACTTAGACCATGTCATGCCTTAAAACTCTCCAATGCCTGTTGCTGTGCTTAGGGAAAAAAAACAGAGATTTCTTATATTGGTTTAAAAAACCCTTCCTGACCTGACCCTCTGGCAACCTTGGGGACTTCATTTCATACTACCTCTCCTTGTCCCCCTGCACTCCAGACCACTACGCTGGCATTCTTTCAGTTCCGTGAACATGCCAAGCTCGTTTCTGCTTTATGACTTCTTATCTTTTTTTTCTTAGCTGTTTCCTGAGCCAGGCATGCAAAGAGGCATTAAGCAGTGACTATCTTGGCCAAGACATTCTGGCATCAGGGGAAATAGAGGTGGAGACACACTTAGAAAATGATGGAATGGCTTCCGGGTAAAAACAAACAAAAACAAGAAACAAACAAAAAAACATCTCTTCCCTATAAGAATCACAAAGGACAACATAGGAATGATTGTGCTTCAGGCACTGAGGCAGAATATCCATTTGCTTTGGGATACCTTCCTTCCCCTTTAGAGCAGCAGTCCCCAACCTTTTTGGCACCAGGGATGGGCTTTGTGGAAGACAATTTTTTCCTGGATTGGGTGGGGGTGTTCTGGGGATGAAACTGAAACTATTTCACCTGAGATCATCAGGCTTCAGTTAGATTCTCATAAGGAGCGCCGCCCACCTACATGTGCAGTTCACCCTAGGGCTCCGGCTCCTGTGAGAATCTCATGCCACCGCTGATCTGACAGTAGGTGGGAGCTTAGGTTATGGTAATGCTCACTCACTGGCCACTCAACTCCTGCTGTGTGGCCCAGTTCCTAACAGGCCACGGACTAGTCCCAGTCTACAGCTGGAGGCTGGGGACTCCTGCTTTCACAGCACCCTAACTTTCTGAAGGGAAAGGACAATGCATGTTTGTAGCTCAACAAATGAGGCTGTACAAGAGAGGCTTCCAAACCCATTCATCACCTGAGGACCTTACAGAAAGAGAGGTTCTTGACTCAAGTAAAATGTGAAAAAAGTTATCATACTTCCGATTCGAATGGAAATTTGAATACTTACTGAATATTTAATAACATTAATCATTTGTTGCTGCTTAGGAATCATAAAGGCATTGTGGTGAAGTCTTTAAAAGTTTTAATCTTTTAGCAATCCATATTAAAATATTAGGGATTAAATTATATCTGAGATTTACTTCAACATAATACTAGAGACTGAAAAATGTCGGAAGAGGGGCATTTTTTTTTTACAGGTTTCATCTGAATACGTATTTATCAGATCAATATTACAGGTTATCACATTATCTACTACATACAGCTTCTTTGCAAGACAGAAATCACAGTTTTCTGGCCACAGTATGAAATGATTGCGTTGTATATACAATGTACAAGGACAGTGACAGTTTCTGGGTGATGTACTTCTAGCTGCACTTGTGGGTGTGTTTATGTGTGTCCATGTGAATTACCTGAGATGATACCAAAAATTAGTAAGTATAAATTCAGTTATAATTTTCTTTTGAAATCCCTGTTTCTTTTCTTATCTTCATAGCACCCTAAAAAAAAGTAACAAAAATATCATTCCACAAAGGGTCAGAGTCAACATCACTGATAACAAGTATGATTGATATCACTGACCAGGGGTTAATGGCTGGATGAGGGATTCATTATATTTTTCTGTCTTCCTCAGTATATATGTTTCAAATTTTCCATAACACAAATATTTTTTTAAAATAGAGATTTCTGCGGCCCCAGCAGATTTTTCTCTCAATGGCTCTCCACTGCCAGTACTAGGAAATTACCAGCAGTACTCCTCCTTACCTACCTATGCTATACAATGTATGAGTACTGGGAGGCAGGGGAAGGGTCTTGTTAATCAAATCTCCCATCCTCTAAACATAATCCTCAGGAAGAAAGTATCTGATTGGAGTAATTTATTCAAGGTATACATTTAACAGTTAATCCAAAGAAGGGATGTTTACAGTTTAATGGAATTAAAGGAAAATATAGAAAATCTGAAAGATCATTTCTTTCAGGGAGGGACTCTAGATTTTAGATAAAAGAAATCACACTTGAAATTGTACCTCTACAACAACTCTATCTTGCGTCACTCAGTCCCTAGCTCAGTACATGTCACCACACTAACCCTCTGCTTCCTCAAACATGTTAAAGTTCATTTTGCCTAATGGCCTGCATTTTAGCCGTATGTTTTATTCAAGGATGCTCTTCTTCTTCTTTTTTTTTTTTTTTTTTTTTTGAGATAGGGTCTCATTTTGTAACCCAGGCTGGAGCACAGTGACATGATCATAGCTCACTGCAGCCTTGACCTCCTGGGTTCAGGTGATCCTCCCACCTCAGCCTCCCGAGTAGCTGGGACTACAGGCCTGTATCACCATGCCCAGCTAATTTTTGCATTTCTTGTAAAGATGGGGTTTTGCTATGTTGCCCAGGCTGGTCTCCAACTCCTGGGTTCAAGCTATTTGTCTGCCTCAGCCTCCCAAAGTGCTGGATTACAGGCAAAAGCCACCGTGCCTGGCACTCAAGGACTCCTTTCCCTCAGATCATTCCACGGCTGGCTCATGCACTTCATTCATATCTCTACTTCAAAGTTGCATTTTCGGGAAGGCCTTCCCTGATACTTCTCCTTCAGTACAAACTACTTTTGAACTTAAGCTGTTATTTTGGACTCTTATCTGATTAAATGAAACTATTTTATTTGCATACTAATTTGTCAGTCTCTTATATCAGGAATATAAAATCTCTGACTATAAAGCCCTTTTTTTTTTTTTTTTTTGAGGCGGAGTCTCGCTCTGTTGCCCGGACTGGAGTGCAGTGGCCAGATCTCAGCTCACTGCAAGCTCCGCCTCCTGGGTTTACGCCATTCTCCTGGCTCAGCCTCCCGAGTAGCTGGGACTACAGGCGCCCGCCACCTCGCCCGGCTAGTTTTTGTATTTTTAGTAGAGACGGGGTTTCACCGTGTTAGCCAGGATGGTCTCGATCTCCTGACCTCGTGATCCGCCCGTCTCGGCCTCCCAAAGTGCTGGGATTACAGGCTTGAGCCACCGCGCCCGGCCCTATAAAGCTCTTATACCTTTTGTTGATAGATGCATTCTGACCTCCTATCACAGGGTGTGGCTAAAATAGGGACTTCAAATAGGTATTCAAAATCCGAATACCTATTTCTGAATACCTGAAATATGTACATTTAGAAGGGTGCTTTCCTGTGTCCCTACATCATGTTGCAGGTTGTAAACACAAATGCTACAGGGCTCAGATGGGTACTAAATATAAAGAAAAACTAGATATTACTTGAACTGATGCAAAGGAGGCAGATGCTTTTCAGCTTGAACTATTGTTGCCAGGCTACAACGCAGATCTAATGTAGTTAGATCTTCCCATTAATTCACGGGATGCCACAGATCCTTTTTTTTTATTCTTTCAATTTTAGCCATTAGCAACCAATTTGGAAAAAAAAAAAAGTAGCATGTGAATCACCAGTTGCGAGCTCTGTTCACACAAATAAGACAATTTGAGATTAATTAAAAGGAGAAACTGGGAAAAGATATTGAGGAGACTGTATAGTAGTGTTTGTAACGGTGAAAAATGGGAAACAACCTAAACATCCATCACTATTGGAATTCCCAAATAATTTGTGGCAAATCTATTTGATAAAGTCTAGCTATATTTATCAATGTGGATAGCTCTCAAAAACATAGAATTTGGTGAAAAAATCAAGTTGCAGATCAATACACAAAATATAATAGCATTCATATAAAACTTCAAATACCCCAAACCATTCTACATATTGTTTATAATACATAGTAATAGTTTAAGTATAGAAACCTAGATTGGCAAGATACATATCAAATTCATGATCCTGGTTGCCTCCCTGAAGGTGGTAGTAGAGTGGAACTGAGAATAGGGGACATCTGCTTTATCTGTAATGCTCTGTTTCTTTCATTCATAAATCTGTTCGTTCTGGATAGTGGGTGCGTTAAGTGTTTACTCTGTACTTTTCTTTTAAAAACATTTCAGAATTTTTTATTTTTAAATGGTGGGTGGTGGAAGAACATCTTATCCTAGAAGCCAGGAGACTGGGGTTGTCTTTGCTCTGCCTTTTCTGGCATGGATACAATCTCTAGATATGGTTTCCCCATTAGCTAATGCGGGGGTGGTATGTGGTGTTCCTCCAGAGTCCCTTCAATCTAAGGACCTGTGAATCTAAAACCTTCCCACCTCCCACTCCCACACTGGAAAGGCTACCCAGACCAGGCAATGAAACGTGCATTTCTTCCCTCATTTAAGATAGATCTCTTTCTCTCAGCCTGCAAGTCGTTCTCCAGAGGCTTTAAGTATAGTGGAAGTAGAACTGTCTTTGGCGACAGAGAGACACCTGCAACAATTAGCCTTTCTGAGCCTCAAATTCCCCATTTGTAAAAAGGAGATTATAACTCCTACCCATAAAACTGTAGAGAGGTTTAGATATAATGTTATGTGTAGGGCCCGAACAGAATAGCTATTAATAGTGGTAACAGACTCTCATTTACGGGCTCAGCATCATGGTCGCTGAACAGAATCACCTTCTTCACGCCGCCTTCCAGCCAAAGTTAGTTTAACCGCGAGAAGTCCGGGCAACCAATCGGAAACAACCAAGGAACAGTTGCACTACGACACTCTGGTTCCGCCTTCGGGCATGCTCGAACAGCATTCTGGGAATTGTAGTTCTTAGGGATCTGACACTCACCAAAGCGCTGAGTAGCTTCCGGGAAGGGTACTGCATTGCCCGTTTCTACTTCCACTGCACCTGCTTATTGCGTCTTGCTCCTGGGTCACAGAGCCTAAAACGACACGCCCAACTATGAGTCTTCCTTTCCACGCCCGCCGGAGTTACAGCTAAAGGCAGGACAGGGGAAACAATGAAATGCCGAGGGCGGAGACAAGCGTGATACTGGGGGAGCGGGAAAAGGCGGGGCTTCCGCTTGGGGCATGGAGGCCGTGCCTCTCACGTCACTTCCGTAAACAAAGGGAGCTGCGGAGGCGCGGGTCCCGGGATGTGACCCGGGCTGTGCTTGTGGCTGCGGCGGTGGCTTCTGAGGCTGTCGGGTCTTTGCGGGTTGCGGAAGGGGGCCCCAATACCCTTCTTCAGGTATGTAGTGGAAGCAAAGGAACCTCCGCAACCTGCCCCTTTAGGCCTTTCCCACCACTCTGGTCACTGCTGGGTACTGAGCCGTGAAGGGTCATCGCTTAGGCAGATTATTGGGGAAGGGGAGTGAGGTGATATCAAGAGGGACCTCCAGGGGTACTGCTTGGAGGCAAGACTTGGCACTTAAAACCACTGTGTGAATAAGTAACTATGAGCAGTTTACTTATGCCTTCTCTAAAACATTCTTTGCTGTTTGATATACAAGAAGGGTTTCAGTGCTCTTGTGACAGATGTGACTTTCCAAAAACGAGGAAATCGCGAGTGCTGGCTCCCCAGAATATTGTGGTTTAGACCACCATTGGTTTATTTGCATTGCTTTACTTCCTAGATTTTTTTTTTCTCTTGTACCACCAAGTGCGTATTAGCATCGTGAAATTTCAGGCCAGTGTGTTTATGCGTATCATAAATTTTTACAGATCCTTGCCTCTTAGGAGAACTAATATCCCATCGTCTCTATTCAGTCATCTTTCAGACTTTCGTTTGTGCAACACCAGAATTACTGTTGTTACCAAAATTATTCTTAAAAGAAAAATTGTTAGCCAAGGTTTAAGTGGATTGACACTCAGTGGTATCTGGGATTAGAGACTGGGCACTGGAACCTTTCCCAGAAAGCCTCTTCTTTGGAAGTATTGTAGCTCCAGTTGTGATTGTCTAGCGTCACCCAATTTAAGCTGAGTGGTTCAAATTCCAGTGCCAGTGGCACTAAGTCCAGGCAAAAGAAAAAAAAATTTCATTGAATTTCTCAAATAATTATTTTAAGCGACAGCAATGGGTTTGAATCTTATTGAATGGTCATGGCATGCTTAAACACAACATGCAAAAAACGGCCTAATGTTTCTAGAAGGCAATTTACAACCTGATGAGGTAGATAGCCATATAAATTCTTCATCTTACCATACATGAAATAATGAAGTTAAGAAAAATTTAACACTATGCACAAATAAAATATGGAAGGGTTTTTTTGTTTTTGTTGTTTTGTTTTGAGACGGAGTCTCTCTCTGTCGCAGTGGCGCGATCTCGGCTGACTGCAAGCTCCGCCCGCCAGGTTCACGCCATTCTCCTGCCTCAGCCTCCCGAGTGGCTGGGACTACAGGCCTCCGCCACCACGCCCGGCTAATTTTTTTGTGTTTTTAGTAGAGACGGGGTTTCACCGTGTTAGCCAGGATGGTCTCGATCTCTTGACCTTTTCATCTGCCCGCCTCGGCCTCCCAAAGTGTTGGGATTACAGGCGTGAGCCACCGCGCCCAGCCGGAAGGGTATTTTTAAATAGATAGATGTTAAAAAATAGAGTGGATTAATACATAAAGTAAGGGGATTGTGTAGGGATAACTAGGAGGCCTTACACATATTCCCCATGGAAGGGCTGTCTGTAACTTCACATTGTTAACTTTTTTTGATACGGGGAAAACCAAATATGTATCATAAAATTCATGTTTGTTTGGAAATGGTTAGACAAAGTATATTCAAAATAGGCAACAAACAAGTTTGATTTTCTAGAACTTCCCTTGATCACCATGCTAGAATTATTGTTAGCCCTAGCTAGAAACTGATTTCTGTTTAGTAGTTTGAAGTAAGGCTTCTATTTGATTTTTTAAATGCTGATTAAAATCCCCCTGACAATTATACATCTGTTTGAATCTAGTTGGTTCTTCTTGAGTATACATTTTGGAAGAGAGACCTAAAGGCCACCTGAAGCTTGAATCAGGCCGGGAATATTATGTGGATCATTTGTTTATTGTTTATATATTGTTCCCCTTGTAAAATGTAGGCTTCTTGAGGGCAAACATCTTGTTTTGTTCAGTGCCATCTCCCCAGTGCCCACAATAGTGTCTGGCTTGTGGAAGAGAATCAGTAAATATTTGTAGGATGAGGGAATAAAGAAAATGGTAAAAAACAAAACAACAACAACAAAACTGTCTACCAGACAATTTACTAGGGGCTTATGGGTACATAGTGGAGTAGATTAAACTTAAGAGACCCATTTTCTAAGTTTCTCTTATGCCCTCTGGAATTCTTGATCCTCTTTTGACCTGTGAAATGGGTCTTTGAATTTCTTTGTTTGCATATTATAGCATACATATATAATTGTATTATTTCCTTATTTAGGTCTTAAGAAGCTGGCCGTGGTGCAATAAGGAACTTAAAACAATGGAAGAGCGGAAAGTGAAGAGGAGGAGTCCTAAGTCTTTTAGTGCCCACTGTACTCAGGTTGTCAATGCCAAAAAAAATGCCATTCCAGTGAGTAAAAGCACAGGGTTTTCAAATCCTGCATCACAGTCAGCTTCACAGCGACCAAAGTTAAAAAGGTGAATTCTTTTATTTTACATGTTCACAGTAAAATGCCATTAAAGTAAATCCTGACTCAACTTCTTAAAACACTTTTTTAGTCTTGAGGGGCTGTGACTGCAGGTATGTGCCACCACACCCAGCTTGCAGTTTTTATTTCTAAAAAATAATGATGTCATTGTTTTTGTGTAAATAATTTGTGTTTTTCATAAAAATTCAAACACAGGAAAAATTCAAAGAAGAAATTCAAAATGCAAAAATTCTACCACCTAGAAATAATCATTATTAATATTTGGTGAACATCATTTGCATTCAGGATATTTAAAGGAAACAAGTGACAAGTTTAACTATGCTATATGTTACTGTTATATGTATGTGAGTGTTTTATAGTATTAGATATTTGGAAGGAAAGATTATAGCTTTAGAGAAAAAAAGTGTTGTGTAATGTCAATCTTCTTTCTAATTATTAAATAAATTTACGCTCACATCCAGTCTCACCCTGGCAAGTTAGCTAAGGAAATGCCTGTTGCATTCTGTAGCCGCTGGGTTTACACCTAATAAAAGATGAGATTACTGCCTTGATGATGATCTCTCTTTATGGAAACAAAAGGGACATAGCCAAAGACAAGAGAACATTTGGAAGAAGTATTCCAATGAGTACCAAATGATAAACAGGAGTTTTGAGTTTTGAGGATTTCCTTCAAATAAATTATCAGAATGGGGTTTTCATCGTGGAGGAGTTTAATTAGGGTCAGATTTTGAATAAGTTTACAGTTGGTGGAAAAAGAAAACCAAGAGATTTTAAAAGTAATCACTCCTTTTGCTGTATTTTTAAAAGCAGTTTATTTGTATCATTGTCATTTTTACTGGTAGTTTTATTTCTATAAGCTCTTATAGATGTAGGCTTCTGAGGGCCGGGATCGTCATTGTGTGCCTGACAGTACTTACAGTGGGCCTTTGCACATAGTATTATTTCACTGTGTGCCCTCTTTATTGTTGAATTATGTTAACATAAAGTGAGAGTGTGAAATAACATTGAAGCAGGAATCAACAGGTTTTTGTTTTATCTTTTGTGTTTGTTTTCTGAGAGGGTTATTAATTGATGAATTGATGTGAAACTTTACTTGGAGAAAACTTCTAAATTTGAGAGGAAAAAAATACGTTTGTCATGCTGAAACCTTATGCTCTGTAATAGTTTATCTCAGATTTTAAATGTGAATATGGATCTTTCAGGGATTTTTTTAGAATACAGATTCCGCATCATTGTGGGATGCGGGGCTTCAGATGAGCATTTCTAAGAAGCTCACAAGTGAAATTGATTCTGTGGGCCATGGGCAGCACTTTGAGTAACGATGTGTTACATAATGTATATAATATATAAAATGCAGCCCTTGCTTTGGGAAGAACTGTTATTGACCTACTGTCCACAATGTATCTATTCTAAACTTCTTTCATATGATAGTCTGTTTCTTTTTTCCCCCCTCCCCTACTTTCCCTGGTATACCCTATTTATCTTATTCTTATTGTGGTGAGGACAGCTGTGTTGAAGATGTCTTCATTCAACATTATGTAAAAATTGAGTACTGAATATACTTCCATATCGGGATTTGTCGTGTGCATTACTGTTTCTCCCATTTTGCCTATTTAGCCGCTACTTGTTCTTTAAGTCTTCGCTCACTTACCTCTTTTAGGAAGCCTTCTCTGGTTGGCCCCAGGCTGAACGAACTGCTTCTCTCTCTTCCTGTATCACAGTGTGCATAACATCATCACTCAAGCATTTGAGAGCCTGGTATATGCCAGACATGTGTAATAAGGACTAATATAGTCTAGGGGTTCCAAAAAGGCCCTCCTGAGGAAGTAGCATTTAAACTGAGACTTGAAGATGTGTGGGAGGTAGTGTGCCAAAGATGGCAGTAAGTGGAAGGATGCTAATGTAGGCAGAGGATTAGCACGTAAGAAGATAAGAGAATGGATTTCTAGGAAACTAAAGAGATTCAGTGTCTAGAGCATAGACAAGGGAGGATAGGGTTTCTTAGGGATATTAGATTATATTCAGCAGGCAATGCAAAGCTACTACAGTTTTGTTTTTTTTTTTTTAACACGGAGTCCCGCTCTGTCACCTAGGCTGAAGTGCAGGGGTACAATCTCAGCTCACTGCAGCCTCCACATCCTGGGTTCAAGGGATTCTCCTGCCTCAGCCTCCTGAGTAGCTGGGACTATAGGTGTGCGCCATCACACCAGGCTAAGTTTTATATTTTTAGTAGAGACAGGGTTTCGCCATGTTGGCCAGGTTGGTCTTGAACTCCTGACCTCAGGTCATCCTCCTGCCTGGGCTGCCCAAACTGTTGGGATTACAGGCGTGAGCTACCATGCCTGGCCTACTGAAGCATTTTTAATTAAGCAAATTATATGATCTGATTTTACTTTTTAGAAATGGACTTGGCTGCCCAGTGGGGAGAAAAGGGAGATCAGGGATCACACACAGAGATAGGGAGACTGGTTGGGAAGCGCTTTGGTTAAGAGATGGGATGGCGGCAGAGGAGAAAGAGAACTGGAGAGATTAGATATTTTGTGGGTATAATTGATAGGACTTCACGACTGCATGTAGGAGCCTTAGGAAGTTGGAGGAGTCAAGGATGATAACAAGTTTTTAGTATTCCATTACATGGTGATTATGAATTTAAATATCTTCCCTTCTCCTTAGACTGGGCGTTTGTGGATAATGTCGGCTACAGAGTAGGGACCCCATAACCACTTGTAGAACTACTGAGAGTTCAAGGAACAAATAAAGTTTAGAAGGGAAAGGTGTAATATGTTTTACTGAGAAATGAAATGTAAAACATACGATAATAGAGACAAGTTTTCTTTTCTGCAGTCCAAAGAATTAGCGTATTATATAAATGCTTTAATCAAACTTTTTCTTTGCCTTCGTAGTTATATTTTATACATTTGTTTGAGGTTTTTCACAACCTGTTTTTTCTTTTGGTTTCTGGCTTGGAGTTTCTGTTTTATCTAGTATTGACTGTATTTGATTTCTGGCTTTTAAGGGAAATTCCATTTACTTCACTAAAAAATTCAGCAGAAGCTTAGAGTAGCCTAAAAAGATAGAATTAAAGTTAATTGCATCGTCTTTACAGAGTGATGAAAGAAAAGACCAAACCTCAGGGTGGAGAGGGAAAAGGCGCTCAGTCAACTCCGATTCAGCACTCCTTCCTCACTGATGTCTCAGATGTTCAGGAGATGGAGAGAGGGCTGCTCAGTCTTTTGAATGATTTCCACTCTGGAAAACTTCAAGCATTTGGTAAGCAGTAGATGTTTCTCTACTATTTTTTTCTCTAAGATGTTTGCATCCTATTTTCTGTGTGTATTTTACTCTCCTTTTCAAAGTGCCAGTTTCTTTTAAGAAAAAAACAACCCACAGGCATAAAGGCAATCATCCTAGATTTTGCCTTAGAATATAATTTGCCTTCTAAAACTTCTGGGAAAAAGTTTTTTTTTTTTAAAGAGGGAGGGTTAGTTGAAATGTTAAAGTAGTATTGCTATTATGGAATAAGTATCTTGCAGGTTTAACAAATAAGAGGGACAGTCTTGGTCAGTTAAAATATTTTAGACTTAGTGTCTTCATTTTGAAAGTATCAAGATCATTTTCCCTTACCCTCCTAAGCTTAAATTTGTTTCTTTTCCAGGATTCCTGATTTAAAGTTAGGAATTAAAATAATCCAGTTTTCTTGTTTTTTCATGAGGATATAAGAATAGTTAACTGATTGTCCCATTAAAAATTCTGAATAGATATTTTTTGATAGTCACAGAGTTCACAAAAGATAGTCAGATTTTTCATGTGCAGTTTGGAACTTATTTGTAAGCTTTTTCTAACGATAATATTATTTCCCTTTTTTTTTTTTTTTTTTTTTTGAGACAGAGTCTGGCTCTATCGCCCAGATTAGAGTGCCATGGTGCGATCTCAGCTCACTGCAACCTCCGCCTCTCGGGTTCAAGTGATTCTCCTACCTCAGCCTCCCGAGTAGCTGAGACTACAGCCGTGTGCCACCACGGCTGGCTAATTTTTTGTATTTTTACTAGAGATGGGGTTTCACTGTGTTAGCCAGGATGGTCTCCGTCTCCTGACCTCCTGATCTGCCCGCCTCAGCCTCCCAAGGTGCTGGGATTACTTATAGGCATGAACCACCACACCTGGCCTATTTCTCAATATTTTAAAAGGCAATTTCAATAATATGCATAATCTTTAAAAAAATTTTTTTAACTTCCCCAGTTTTTTAGAAGATGCATAATCTTATACAAATGCATAAATGTCCACATACGTATTGATTTTTTAAAGTATTCTTTCCCTCTCCCATGTTTTTGTTACTTGACTTCCCCATTCCCTTCCTTATCCCTTCTGCTACTTCCACTTCCCCTCATCCCAATCATTTGTTAGCAATCCAGGTATATATCTTTTCATATTTTTATTTTCATTATTTAATACAAATGGTATCTTATATAAGATATTCTGTATCTTGCTTTCCTGCACTAAAGAATATCTGATGGAAATCTCTCTAATGCACCTAGGATGGCTCTAGTTCATTCTTTTTTAATGACAACATAATATTCCAAGTTGTGAATATACTCTAGTTTATTCAACCATGTCCCTATTGAGAGGCATTACTTTGTTTCTTATTTTGAGCCACCAAACACAATGGCGTAGTGAACATCTTTTTACATAGGTCTTTAGGCTGGTGCTTCTGTTCTTCTGGGATTGATTCTCATGAGTGGGATTGCTGGGTCAAAGTATATATGTAATTTTAACTTTAATAGAAGTATGCAGATTGCTTTGCAAAGAAAAACAATACTGCACTTCTAGGTTCCATTAACAATTTATGAAAGAATGCTTTTCCTTGAATTCCCACCAAGCAGTAGGTATTATTCGTCTTTTAATTTTTGCCTGTCTCTTGGTGTTAAGTGAGATGTCTTTTATGGCAATTGAGTTTGAAGATCCATGTGTGTTTGGTAGATTGTTTGATAGATCCTTTTCAGGACCTTCTGTCAGTTTTCTACTTGGTTATTTATCCTTTTGTTGTTGTCACTTGTAAAGAGGCTTTATGTTTTAGATACTAACCGTCTGACCTCTATTATGTATTTATTTTTGTTTACCAAATTTGTTGTGTCTGTGCACTTTGTTTATGGTATATTTAACTTCGTAAAAATTTTTACTTTTTGCATTCTCAAACATGTCTGTATCTTTTTTTTCATAGTTTCTGGGTTTCCAGTCTTGGTTATGCTAATATTTGAAAAGAAGACATTAAAAGCGCATTATTTATTTCACAAAAATACTTTATGGTACCCTACCTCCTTGCTTTAGCCCATCCCAGTAAGGCGGTATCTTCAGAGTATTTTCACTTCCCCTCTCTTCCATTCTTCCCTCCTACCCTTAAGATGTATCTTTGGACCACTTCCATGTCTTTGCTTTTTCCCAGCACCTTTCCTCCCCTACTCTATGTTGCCTCTGTGTTTTTGGATTGAAGTCCTTTCTTGTCTTTGTCTGTTATCCTACTGATTACTCTTCATAACAAGTGTTGCAGATGAGAATTCCATTGCCAGTCAGATTCATTCTTAGCAGGTAATTTATATTTTTCTGTCTCGATGATTAAAAGATGTTTTTCTTTTATCTTTAAAGGTTAGGCATTTTCCAGGATATGCTTAGGACTGTGTCTTTTCTCATCAATCTGCCTGGGAATCAGTGAGCCCTTCATATCTGCTGACTCATCTTTCATCTCACGTAACATATTTTCTATTGTTTATTATTTTTCTTCCATCTCTTCCTTTTTAGCCTCTGAAGCTTCTATTGTTCTCATGGTGGGTCACCTAGATCCGTCCTCCGACTCTCATCTTTTCCCGTATGATTTCTACCTCTTTATATTTTTACTGTACATGTACATACATATACACAAACATACATACACACAAACACTTATCTTGAGATATTTCTCTTTCTTCCACTTGACCTTCCAGATTACTAATGTTGAAAAACGTGACTAAAATAGAGGAAATATGACATATTTTACTGTGAAGAAAGGACGATTTTGAGAGAGCCATAACTAGCTTCAATATTAGTAGTTCTTAACATAATATAGTATAGTCCATTTATGAAGATGTTATAAAGCTGGCTAGAGGAAACTAGTATAATTTACATCAATTCGTATTTATTCAGGATATGTACTTCAACTTTAGCTGAGGTGTATTTTACCTATATAGTACCTTTAGGAAAAATAGAAAGGTTTTTTTTGAAAAAATTATACTGTCAAGGGATTGCAGAGTCTGTACTTAAACTGAATGAAAAGATAATATGTTATGTGTATAAATTAGTTGCTCTGGGCAGATAATGTTACTTCAGAGGACTCTTGGTCAATACATAATGTAAGACCTATCCTTTAGCAATTAAGTTGTCTTGACAACTATGTATACAATTAAAAATATTACATAGTGTTGCTCATGCTTCATAACATTTTTCATGTTTCATAAATATTTTTATTAATATTTCTTAAAGGAAGAATACATAATTGGTTGGCAAAATGATTCACATTTAAAGTCGTTATTGAACTTTTTTTTTTTTTTGAGATAGAGTCTCTCTCTGTCACCCAGGCTGGAGTGCAGTGGTACGATCACAGTTCACTGCAGCCTCAGCCTCCTTGGGCTCAAGCCATCCTCCCACCTCAGCCTCCCAAGTAGCTGGTGCTACAGGCATACAGCACCACACTCAGCTAATTTTTGTATTTTTTATAGAGATGAGGTTTTGCCATGTTTCATAGACTGGTCTTCAACTCCTGGACTCAAGCAGTTCTCACACCTTGGCTTTTCAAAGTGTATTAAGATTACAGGTGTGAGCCACCGTGCCCAGCCAGAACTCTATTTTTTTTTTCTTTTTTTTGAGACAGGGTCTCGCTCTGCTACTCAGGCTGGAGTGCAGTGGTGTGATCATGGTTCACTGCAGCCTCAACCTCCCCAGGCTTATGTGATCCTCCCACCTCAGCCTCTCAAGTAGCTGGGATTACAGGCACATGCCACCACGCCTGGCTAATTGGCTGATTTTTTTGTATTTTTAGTAGAGACAAGGTTTCACCATGTTGCCCAGGGTGATGTCAAACTCCTGGGTTCAAGGGATCCGTTAGCTTTGGCCTCCCAAAGTGCTAGGATTACAGGCATGAGCCACTTGGGCCTAGAACTCTTAATTTCACTCAAATTATTATAAAATGTTGGGTCACTCAATTAAAATGGTAGTTGTCAAATGACATGATTAGATGGTTCTGTTTTGCTTCTACATATTATATTACTGTTGAAGAAAACATATTTTCTCTACTTAAGGGATGATTTTCTTTTTTTTTTTGTTTTTTGTTTTTTGTTTTACAGGGTCTCACTCTGTTACCTAGGCTTGGGTACAGTGGCTTGAACACAGCTCACTGCAGCCTTCACCTGCTGGGCTCAAGCAATCCTCCTGCCTCAGTCTCCTGAGTAGCTGGGACCAGAGGCATGCACCACCATGCCTACCTAATGTGTGTTTTTCTAAAAATATTTTTGTAGGGGTAGGGTCTTGCCATGTTGCCAGGCTGGTCTTGAACTCCTGGGCTCAAGCAGTCCTACTGCCTCAACCTCCCAAAGTGTGGGGATTATAGGCATGAGTCACCATGCCCAGCCTGATTTTGCTTTTTAAAAAGAAATGTTTCCTATATGCTTTTCTTTCTTTCTTTTTTCTTTGAGACCGAGTCTCGCTCTATTGCCAGGGTGGAGTGCGGGGGCGCGATCTCAGCTCACCGCAACCTCTGCCTCCTGGGTTCAAGCGATTCTCCTGTCTCAGCCTCCTGAGTAGCTGGGACTACAGGTGTGCGCCACCATGCCCAGCTAACTTTTGTGTTTTTAGTAGAGACTAGGTTTCACCATGTTGGCCAGGATGGTGTTGATCTCCTGACCTCATGATCCACCTGCTTCAGCCTCCCAAAGTACTGGGATTACAGGCGTGAGCCTATAATATTTCACGCCTGGCCTGAAATATTTCCTATATGATTTTCTTTAGTACCCAAGGTCATTTCTTAGGTTGGTCATTGTTTTCCTGGTCAGAAATTTGATTTGTTATTAAACACAGAAAATATTAATAATTATCTAATTTACAGAAGAAAGAAAACCTGTTTCTTTTAGAGCACCTAGAGTTTAAGTGTTTTACTCAATGCTGTTAGTTTGAACTGTCCTAATCATTATTAATGTTCTGGAATGTTCCCAAGGAAATGAATGTTCCATTGAACAGATGGAACATGTTCGGGGAATGCAGGAGAAATTAGCTCGCTTGAATTTGGAGCTCTATGGGGAGTTAGAGGAACTTCCTGAGGATAAGAGAAAAACAGCCAGTGACTCCAATCTGGATAGGCTTCTGTCAGATGTAAGTGTAATTCTTTTTCTTTGTTCTTTAAAATAATATTTTATTGCAAAAAAATTTACCTTTTGAACTATTTTAATTTATACAATCACACGGTTTTTAGCATATTCACAGTGTTGTGCAGATCACTGTTGAATTGCGGAACATGTTCACCATCCCAAAAAGAAACCCTGTACCTCTCAATTCTCCCCTCTTCTCATCCCCTAGCAACCCCTACTCTACTTTCTGCCTTTATGGATTTGCCTATTGTGGACATTTCATATCACTGGAATTATACAGTATGTGGCCTAAGTGGATTATTTTACTTAATGTTCAAGTTTCATCCATGTTGTAAAAACTTTCCTCTTTTTTTTTCAAGAAATATATTCCAAGAAATTTATCGTATTTACATCTAAGCATGTATTCTCAGAATACAGATGCTGGCAAATCTGAAAGCAAAATATTTGCTTCTGTACAGATATAATAAAATCTTAAGATACAGAAGATAGTAGTCAAAAAGACCTTTCCTGATGTGATTAATACATTTTGTGTTATTTACTCAGGTGGTGGTTACTTGTTTTTAAATACAGAGCTACATTTGGTATTTCTGCTAATTTAGTACATTGCCATATGTATTACTTTGCTAGGGCTGCCAAAACAAAGTACCACAGACTGGGTGGCTTTAACAACAGACATTTATTTTCTCACAATTCCGGAGGCTAAAGTTGGAGCTCAGGGTGGCAGGGTTGCATTTTTTCTGAGGCCTCTCAGTTTGTAGTAGCCGTCATGTTCACATGGCTTCTTCCTCTATGCCAAGTGCCCAACTTTGCTCTTCCTGCCAGTCACATTGGATGAGTGCCTACCCTAACAACCTCATTGTGACTTAATTACCTCTTTAAAACCCCTGTCTTCAAATCTACTCACATTTGAGATACTGGGGGTGAGGACTGAAACATGAATTTTGGAGGGTACACAGTTTAGCACATAACATGAGGTATGATTGTTACACTGAGAAATGTTAATTAAATTTGCCTCTTTAAATCCTTTTTGGAACAAAAATAAATAAAAATTGAATTCAACACGTTAGTTTTAGATTCCCTATTAACCGTTGACAAAAAGGGTTAATTTCTACTGTTTTTCTCTCTTTTGAATAAGTAAACGTGAGAGAACTTGTATGCCAATACTTTCACTATTTCGAGTCTATAATCTTTTTATTTCATGTCTGTCATATTCAGTGTTGCAAGTATTTCCATTTGCAGTTCATGGTTTGTTTGTTTTTTGAGACAGGGTCTCACTTTGTCACCCAGGCTGGAGTGCAGTGACGCCATCTCGGCTCACTGCAGCCTCAACTTCCTGAACTTGAGCCATCCTCCTGCCTCAGCACCCCCAAGTAGCTGGGACTATAGGCACGCGCCACCACGCCTGGCTAATTTTTGTATTTTTAGGAGAGGTGGGGTTTCACCATATTGTACAGGCTGGTCTTGAACTCCTGGACTCAAGTGATCTGCTCACTCTGGCCTCCCCAAGTGCTGGGATTACAAGTGTGAGCCACGGTGCCCGGCCTTACCAGTTCATGTTTTACATTTTTTTTCCTCTTAACAGATAATAAGTATAATTTGCTATAAATTTAGCAGAATAACAGTGGTATAGTGAAAAGAACACTGAATTTGAAACCAGAAAGCCTTCGTTTAGTTCAGTGTTTGCATTTGGGTTATAACTGAACAACATTGAGCCATTTAGTTAACATTTTTATAATTCAGATTTTTCCTTCTGTAAGATAAAAATGCTGTGGTCTGAATGTTTATGTCCTCCCCAGAAAGCATATGTTGAAATCTTAACTTAGAAGGTGATGGTAGGAGGAGATGGGGCCTTTGGTAGGTGATTCAGGCAAGAATGTGATTAATGTCCTTATAAAAGAGGCCCAAGAGAAACCTGCTGCCTCTTCTACCAAGTGAGGACACAGGGAGAAAGCTCTCCTGTTGCATGAGCCAGGAAGTGGTTCATGCCCTCCCCAGACAGCAGATCTGCTGACTTCTTAATTTTGAACTTTCCTACCTGTAGAACTATAAGAGGTAAATTTCTATTGTTTATAAGCCACCAGTTTATGGTGTTTGTTATAGCAACCCAAACAGAGGGGTGATGAATTCTACCTCATATAGAAGATTGAGTGACATATAGAAGATTGAGTGACATGAAATCTTTTTGTAATCTATGATGGTTTTAAAGATTTTGATCATTAAAATGGCAATTTTTTTCTTTTAAAAACTGTTATTAGAGATGATTATTATTATGCCTGGTTTTAGGAATACTTATAAAACTCCAGTTTTAATAATCTAGTTTTGGCCGGGTGCGGTGGCTCAAGCCTGTAATCCCAGCACTTTGGGAGGCCAAGACGGGTGGATCATGAGGTCAGGAGTTCGAGACCATCCTGGCTAACACGGT
>NW_012119376.1:6440212-6453016 GCF_000951035.1 Colobus angolensis palliatus | reverse complement strand
AGGATGGTCTCGATCTCCTGACCTCGTGATCCGCCCGTCTCGGCCTCCCAAAGTGCTGGGATTACAGGCTTGAGCCACCGCGCCCGGCCCCAAGAACTTTTCAAAATGTACTTTTGAACATAACAGGCACAATGGTAAGGTACAAAAGAACAATGAGAAATGATCCTGCCTATAAAATAATTTGAGAGGTGAGACATTCCCTTTGAACCAGTTATTGATATAGAAAGGATACTGGTTGTAGAGATTTAATTTTTGAAGTTTGGTTCTACATTTTGATCATGTAACCTTGGGCAAATTGTTTAGCATCTCAGAGTGTTCTCTGTAATACAGGGTAATTGCTACATGTGATGATGCATATGTGAAAATTTCCAAAATATATGTATAAAAATTACTATTATTGCTATAAGATTATATTCATACTGTTATTAACTGCTGATTTGTGCAGTAACAACAATTAAGAAATTGGGGCCAGGCTTGGTGGCTCATGTCTGTAACCGTTATTAACTGCTGAATTGTGCAGTAACAGCAATTAAGAAATTGGGGCCAGGCACAGTGGCTCATGCCTGTAATCCCAGCACTGTGGGAGGCTGAGGTGGGTGGATCACTTGAGGTCAGGAGTTCAAGACCAGCCTGGCCAACATCTTGAACCCCTGTCTCTACTAAAAATACAAAAATTAGCCAGGTGTGGTGGAGGGCGCCTGTAATCCCAGCTACTTGGGAGGCTGAAGCGGAAGAATTGCTTGAACCTGGGAGGCGGAGGTTGCAGTGAGTAGGGATCGTGCCATTGCACTTCAGCCTGGGCAAAAGAAATCAGGAAGTATATAGAAGTCCTATAATGGCAATTAATAGCTAATCTTCATGAATACTTACTATTTTCCCAGTACTGTATAAAGGGGTATGTGCATTATCTTATTTGGCCCTACTTGGAAGTAGGTAGTGTTATGCCCTCCATTTTGCAGATGAAGAAAATAAGGTGCTACATAAACTGTGGGGAGAGATTAATGTAAGATTATTGTCAAGAAAGAAAGAAGGGGGTAAGATTTGAGTTAATCGAGGGGCTTTTCCTGCAAGAAGTTCTTTTTACTATATTCCTTCAGTGCTTTATATTCTTTCTCTGCCATGACACTTAAGTATTTCCTATCCTTTTGTGTGGTTTTTTCATTTGTCTGTTTGTTTTGAGACGGGTCTTGCCCAGTCGCCCAGGCTGAAACAGCATAATCTCTGCTCACTGCAACCTTCACCTCCCAGGTTCAAGCAATTCTCCTGCCTCAACCTTTTGAGTAGCTGGGATTACAGGTGCCTGCCACCATGCCCAGCTAATTTTTGTATTTTTAATACAGATGGGGTTTCACCATGTTGGCCAGGCTGGTCTTGAACTTCCGACTCAGGTGATCTGCCCGCCTCAGCCTCCCAAAGTGTTGGGATTACAGGCGTGAGCCACCACGCTCAGCCCTTTTTTGTGAGTTTTTGTTAAACATTTAGAATTTTTTGTTTTGTTTTATTTTACCACTTTCTGTGACTCAACCTGTGGTGGAATTTAGCCACCACAAATGTAGCAGCATAATACCCTATATAATACAACAGTGTAGGCTTTGGAATGCTTGGTAGGCAGCCATATGACCTTGAACAAAATCTGGCAACCATAGTTTCCTCACCTGTAATAGGTGTTCTCTCAGTACTTAAACTTTCCCCTCATAATTTCCCTCTCTGTCATGACTGCCTCTGTTAATTCAGTCTTCAAGAATATTTTAAAATGCCTTCTAGGACCATGGCAGACATTGCTAATCAGACATGGCATTCTCTGCCACTGAGCCTGGATCTGGATATGAAGTCTGTTTGCCATCTCTTTATTACAGTTGTCAGGCATCATCAGTATCATCAGTTCTGCTTTTATTCTTCCTTCACTCTCTACATGATAATCCAGGACCTTATCGCCTGAGTCCATACTTTTTCAATTTTCTGTTCCAGGTCTAGAGTTGCACTGTTCAATATAGTAGCCACTAAGCCATTTCAAAGACTTAATAGCCTTAAAAGAACATAAAATATCTCAATTTTTATAATGATTACATGTTGAAATAGTTCTTAAAATATTATATATATATATATATTTGAAACAGGGCCTTGCTCTGTCACCAGGCTGGAGTGCAGTGACATGATATGGCTCACTGCAGCCTCGACTCCCTGGGCTCAGTTGATCTCCCACCTCAGCCTCCTGAGTAGCTGGGACTACAGGTGTATGTTATGCCCAGCTGTTTTTTTATTTTGTTTTGTTTTGTTTGTTTGTTTCTTTTTTAAGAGATGGGTTCTTGCTATGTTGCCCAGATTGGTTTCAAACTCCTGGGCTCAAGTAGTCCTCCCACCTCAGCCTCCCAGAGTGCTGGGATTCCAGGTGTGATTCCAGTATTGGACAGTGTTGCTCTAAACTTTAGGCATTGCTACAAAATTAATATTCTGGAAACATCACTTTCTTCCTGCCATTTCTATTTTTTACTAATTTATTTAAACCATGTCAACTATTTTAAAGGTTCTTAATAATTTGGTCACAACCTGTACATGCTGTTATATTTTTCATTCTTTTTCATTCCCCTCAGGCTGGTTTTCTGGATGCCCAAGAAACACATCATGTTCATTCTCATCATAATGCCTTTGTTCAGGTTGTACCTCCTACCTAGATTTACTCTCACCTCCTTGTTCTCCTTATCACGTTACATTCAAGCTGACCACTTCCATAAAGGATTTCATTCATTTGTACCTTAACCTAGCATTCTGCCCTATATTATGATGTTGATTTTTACATGTGTTAAATCTCAGCCTTCCAACTGGACGAGAATGTCTTTGATGGCAATGCTTATTATGTCTGTACATTTTTGCAACCTCTGCCATACATGTACTACAAGCATTTAGTTGCCTTCAGAGTATTCATATCATTGAATTGGGTTTTGAAAAATAAGTAACAGGTGGATAAATACAGGTCAGTGAGAAAAATGAAAGACAGTGATCGTAAGAAAGGATGAGTAATCCATGCAAGATTCCCATCCTATTTCCAGTCTTCTTGAGGAACAATTAAGAGAATTATAGAAAAGATTTTAGAGCTGTAACGATTTTATTTTTGGACTTTTAAACTGAATTGTTTTCCCAAAGATGATAAAGTGGTGTCTTCTCAAAGGATTTTTTTAATCTAGTGTCTTGTCATATTTGTCTCTAATCAGCTCCTTACTATGAAAATGATTATTGACACATTAAAAATAATTCTGGGCCAGATGTGGTGGCCAACACCTGTAATCCCAGCACTTTGGGAGACCGAGGCAGGAAGGTTGCTTGAGGCCAGGAGTTCAAGACCAGCCTGGGCAACATAGCAAGACTCCTCCCCCATCTCCAACAAAGAATAATTAGCCAGGTGTGTTGGCATGTGCCTTTGGGAGGCTGAGGTGGGAGGGTTGCTTGAGCCCAGGAGTTTGAGGCTGCAGTGAAGTATGATCGTACTACTGCATTCCAGCCAGAGCAACAAAGTGAGTCCCTATCTCTAAAATTTAAAAAAAAAAAAACAAGTCTTCAAATTCTGTCTCTAATTTACTATGTTTAAAAGTTGTCTTACCCCATCTGAGTGTCTCAGTAGCAACACAAGAGCTTTTCCTTTGAGCATATCTCTTTTTTAAACACCTCTTTCTCTTTGCTCCTGAATGTAATTTTCAGAAATGTAAAAGAAGTACCCCTTATAGAATGAAAATCTTCTTAACTGATGAATTCAGACAAAAACTCCATTTGGCAGATGCACAAGATGTTCCAAATACTTCTGCTAGCTAAAATGAATGCAGTTTGCTTTCTTGTGGTTTGAAGAGAAGCAGCAGTCTTTACTTTTCCAGCCAAATCCAGTAGCAGAATCATCTTCCACAACAAGGAATTAAAGTAATTAAAGTGCAAGTGCAAGTGCAATGATCGTTTTCACATTCTGCTTTTAGTAAATGTGACTCGCCGTAATTCGCCATAACTGGAGGCCTAGGCCTTGTTGAAGGCTTAATCAGGAAATGTGTTGCAGAGATTGTGCTGCTATGCTTCATATTGTTGCCTTATGGGATTATACTTGAAATGCATTGTGCTAATGTTCTTGACAGGGTTGAGGGATTTCTCTTTCCCGAGCTCACCAAACTTATTCCAGTGTTGATCGCAAGCTGATGATGCACAGGCGTCTTGTGGCAGCCCAGCTTCAGTTTACGTTAGACAATCCGTATACACGCTGGTGTGTTTTCCAATGGCCAGTGATAAGAAATTAAATAAGTATTGTGAGATTTGCTATTTTTTAATAAAGTAGTTGTTTTAAATTAATCTCTGTTGTCTGTTTTGAAGAAACCCATGTAGTCTTCAATCTGGGTGATACAAGGGTTCAATCCTTAAAAGTAAACTGTTTATAAAATTTGAGGTTCTAGAACTTCCTTGCAAATTCTGTACCTTGTGTACATTTAAATACTAGTGTGATGAAAGAATGTGAGCTTTAAAGTTACTTAGACTTTAATTTGAATCCCCGTTATGCCCCCACTTAGCTCTTTGTGTTCATGCACATTTACTCAGGTTGGGTTTTTTGTTTTTGTTTTTTTTGTAATCTAGAAAATGAGGTCAGTAACCAAGTTGGTAGTGGTTATATGGGGAGTAAGTGAAAAAGGGTGTATAGGATGCTTAGCACAGGCCATGCGCGGTGGCTCACGCCTGTAATACCAACACTTTGGGAGGCTGTGGCAGGTGGATCACTTGAGGTCAGGGGTTCAAGACCCAGCCTGGCCAACATGGTGAAACCCCACCTCTACTAAAAACACATACACACAAATTAGCTGGACGTGGTGGCAGGCTCCTGTAATCCCAGCTACCAGGGAACCTGAGACACAAGACTTGCTTGAACCCAGAAGGCAAAGGTTGCAGTGAGCCGAAATTGCGCCACTGCACTCTAGCCTGGGCAACAGAGCAGCACTCTGTCGCCAAAAAAAAAAAAAAAAGAGAGAGAGAGAGGTGTCTATCACAATAGCTGACACCAGCAATGCTCAGTAAACATTCATTTCATCACCTTTTAAAAACAGCTTTATTGAAACAATAATTCATGTCATAAAATGTACCCCTTTAAAGTGTACAATTCAGTGATTGTTAGTAGATTCACAGAGTTATATACCTATCACCGTGATCTATCTAATTCTAGAACATTTTCATCACCCTAAAAAGAATCCCATTAGCAGTCACTCCTTGACCCCCAGCCCCTCAGCCTTTGGCAGCCACTAACCTCCTTTCCAGCTCTCTGGATTTTCTATTCTAGACATTTTATATAAATGGAATCATACAATACGTGACCTTTTGTGACTGGTTTCATTTACTTAGCATGATGTTTTCAAGGATTTAAGCTTCATCCATGTGATTGCATGTACTTCATTTCTTTTTTTGGCTGAATCATACTCCGTGGTATGGATAGAACACATTTTGCTTATTTATAGTTCAGTTACCTTTGTGTTGCAGAAGATGCTCATGCTTCTATCTCTTTGTTTCCAGGCCACAGAAATAAGCACCTAATTGGGGGAGGGGAGGAGACGGACTTATTGAATATTTTTCAAATTTGGATTTTAATAATTTTTGACTTTCTGAATTCAAAGTATTTTGATCAGTTTATTTAATTGGTCTTTTTAATACCCCTTTTAAAAATTACAGCGTCACGGAGGAAACTTCATTTGGGTTGTGAGAATAGGGATTTAAGGGGAAAAAGTAGTACTCTAGGGTCTGACAGGGCGAAAGGATACTTTGTCATGTGAAATTTTTCTTGGATTAGTCCTGAGATAGAGTAAAGCAAAAAGCTGGTTCCTGTGGGTTGTGACAGAGCAGTTGGATTGACCTTGTTTATTCACTTGGTTCATTTGCCCTTTGTGTCACAGGGCCCCAGATGGGCCCCAGGTAGTGAAATATTAGCTTATCTAATTTGTATCCTTTCACACTCCTTAAACACATATCCAAGGCAACAGGAAAAAATGCGGTGCCTGTATTAGAATAAAATTTAGGGCCTGGTTTGGTGACAAGCACCAGTACTTTCAGCTACTCTGGCGGCTGAGGCAGGAGGATTGCTTGAGCCTAGGAGTTCTAGGCTATAGTGCATGATGATGATTTTACTGGCATACAGATGAAAAAGAAAAAGATATTTGAAATAAAAATAAAAATATAGTGCACAATGACATTGCTATGCTGCCTAGGCTATAGTGCACTCCAGCCTAGGCAGCATAGTAAGATCCCATCTCTCATAAGAAACTACTAGAATGAAACTTTTTTATTACATAGATGTTGCTTATTCATTGTAGAAAAAATTGAATTACAGATGATTTTTAAAACTGCCAGAGCAAACCATTTAACCTATTTGTGTGCATACTCCCAGATTTCTTAAACATGTTGCAAAAAAAAATAGATCATACCATTCTGGTGGTTTTCTAAGCTGCTTTTTATACGTAATGTTTTGTGAGCATCTTTTCATGGCCATAACCATTACATACAAAAGAAAAAAAAAACAGGCTTCACAGTAAATACTTAAAAGACATTTTGACCAGAAACTAATGAGGAAGGGTTTTTTGGTTTTGTTTTTGCGATTTTGTTTTTGTACCTCCTGTATAATGCTGAACTTGATAATTCTGCAGTAAATATTAACATTTTCTGAGGATCTGCTGAAGATGAACATGACAAAAAATAAGAAACTCCACTTTTCTCATCACACAGCCTTAATTAACATCTCTGGCTTTGTTTGAGATCAAGCAAATGTTGGCTTCAGTGTCCGAGTCTCTTCTTGGGGTCCCACGGCCTTGGGTCTAGCACCTCTGCTGGACACCCCGTAGGGCTTCCGAGACGTGCCGCGACCCACGGGACCCCACGAAAGCTTTTTCCCACGGCAAGCTCCCTGGGGACGGGGAAAGGAGCCGGGACCCGAACCTAGCTGGCCTCGGGCTGCGACTGCGGAGAGAAGGGGGGTGGCCCGCACGGGGCGGGCGGCTCTGCACACTGCAGCTGGGGAGGTCCAGGTCGGTCGTTGGGGCGGGGTGGCGGCTCAGTGTTGTTGGGTCCCTATGGAGATGACCCTGTCCCTGCCCCACCCCTCTCCGGATCTGCGGGCCGGAGAGGGCGCACTCGATTTTCACTGCACGGTTTCAAGAGGAGAGACAGCCGCCACCATGCCGGGCCTCATGGCCACTTCCCAGAGGTAAAGCCCGTGGCTTCTGAGCCGCTCCTCTTTTTCTTGGGGCCGCCCGGGGCACATCGCCTGGGCCGGCTTAGTTTCCCAGTGCAGCCACCCAGGAAGACCCCAAGCAGCGCTGAGGGGCGCAGGGCCCTCCCTCCGGGACCCCGGAGTCCCTTAGCAGCTTTGGAATTAACCAAGACTCTCAAGAGGCTCTGGGGAGGAACAAAATCCGCGCGTAGGGTAGGGTTTGCATCGGGCCATGGCAAACAAACCCTTACCTCCTCCAGGGAACTGATTTGGGATCGAAGTAAAGTTCTTGAGCACTTTGGAAAACGCTGATTTTCATAGGCTCACACCAACTGCCTTCTTCCTTCTGACAGTTCTTACCCCCTTTCCTCCTATGGGGTCCAAAAATGTAGGGAGTAGGGTGGGGGCTGGGTTGGGAGAATGAAGGAGAAATACAAAAAATCAACTGTGAATACAGGTCGTGGTTATAAGGATAGCTCTAAGAGTTAATATGCTAAGATTTGACGAACAGGACGAATAAAACAGTGGTACTTTAAAATATTTACCGATTTAAAAATACCGACGCTGTGCTTATTCATAAACTTTGCATATATGTATCAGAACAGAATATCCTGACATCATCAGTATTAAAGTTCACTGCAACACATGCAATTGTATGCAAGCCCGCTACAGTCTGTTCTGCAGGAACTGACAGTTGTGCTCCACAGAAACCCCAAAAATCATGCTCTAAAAACAATTACTTCAGTGGGAGGAAGAAGGGTTAAGGACTTGGAAGTTTTATAGCAACAGTTGCATCTTGTTTGTTACAGCGTGCTTTAATTTTATAGCTTTAAACTTATAAATCAGTGAGCACATCTACCATTTCAAAATACCAGCACAAGTATGGTATTTTCTGTCACCACCTGTACTATCAATAGCCCAGGTTTCCTCAAAACACACCATTATTTTCATTATCCATTGGTTAGTGTGTACTTAATAAAAACTATATACTGGCAAGTATCTTTACATGCCCTAAATGTGGAACATTTAACTCAACTGGAATTGTCTTTCATTTCTGCTTTTTCACCAATCACACTTTTCTTCTACTCCTGTTTTTTTTTTTTTTTTTTTTTTGTGCAATCTTTAGAACCAGATAACCTTTTTGGAGGCATATTTAAGGAAGTAAATTTTTGATAATCAAAGGAATCATTGCACAATTTGTATGTGTGAATTGCAGAAGTATGCGAATGTAGGTACATACCTCTGCCAAAGAGCAATGTTTTAGTTTCTAAGCCACTGTCTACTGTAGTGGAGAAGGACCAGACTAACTTGCATTTCTCCAGCTGTGTAACGGATCACCTGTGGAAACACAGTTAATTGACATCATGGCTCTTCTGTGTGATCCCAGTGAGGATTTAGCTCTCTATATGGGCTGGCAATTGTTCAGCTGATTCATCTTTTAATCGGGCTTTGATTTTTCTGAGAGGGGAAAAAAAAAAAACCCAAAAAATACCTCTTTTCTCTTTACTCTCACATACTCCGTACTGCCCTTCACCTCTTGTCACCAAAATGTGTGGGAATTTCTTCCCACCAACAACTAATTCTCCAGTGGCCACCAACTCTATGTCCTATAATTTAACCCAGCTCTGTCACTGTGTACCTGGAGTTAGTGTCAGATCCCATAGGTTAAGGGCTCAGTCCCAAAAGACTGTCCCCCACTTCAAATGCCAATCACAAGTCCCAGGTTGTGACTATATGATGTTTATGATTAACCAACCAGTTACAAATCTGGGTTCCCACAAGCCCTTCCTCCAGTTTGATTACTTTGCTAGAGTGACTCACAGAATTCAAGGAAACACTTTACTTATGTTTGCCCATTTACTATAAAGGATATTACAAAGGACACAGATGAATAGCCAGATGGAAGAGATGCCCAGAGAAAGGTATGTGGGCAAGGGTGTGGAACTTCCATGCCTTCTCAGCCCCTCCACATATTCAGCTATCCCAAACATCCCTGAATCTTGTCCCTTGGGATTTTAATGGAGGATTCATTCATAGGCACAATTGATGACATCATTGGCCATTTGGTGATCACTCAACTTGAGCCCTTTTCTTCTCCCCAGAGGTCAGAGGATGGAGCTGAAAGTTCCAGCTGCATAATCACATGGTTGGTTTCCCTGGTAACCAGCCCCCATCCTAAAGCTATCTAGGGGTCCACCAAGATTCACTTCATCTGAACAAAAGATGTTCCTGTCACCCAGGAAATTCCAAGGGATTTTGGAGCTCTGTGTCAGGAACTGGGGTCAAAAACCAAATATTAGAACAAAAGATTATCCTAGCATCCATATCTACAAGAGTTTTAGGAGCTCTATGTCAGGAACCAGGGACAAAGACCAATATATATATTTTTTATTATTCTACCATATCATAGGTTGTCACACAACAAGCCCCATCCTTCCTTTGACTAAGCATAGAAGTGCCAATGTCAATTTCTGAGTTCCTCATCAATATACCTGTTGTAAAGGATCGTCAGCCATGACATAGAAATGTATTTGCAAATATATCCGTAGCAGTTGTTAAAGCAAACTAAATATGGCCTGAGATGGACTCTGTACTTTTATATTTGAATCCTTGTGGATGAATTGCCACCTAATTTAATAGGTAGACGGGAATGAAAACCTAACTTAGGAGTATGTGCCTGTAACAATTGCTGAGTCTTGGCCAATCCCAGGAGCCGTACTTCAACCACACATACACTGCTGAGTGTTCAAACTGTGTTCAAATAAGGCAAATGCTGAGCTGTAAGCAATCCAGCTGTTTCTGTACCCCATTTCTGACTTCTGTACATCACTTCACTTTTTTGTGTATAAATTTGTTCTGACCACAAGGCACCGCTGGAGTCTCTCTGAATCTGCTGTGATTCTGGGAGCTGCCTGATTCACGAATCGTTCATTGCTCAATTAAACTCCTTTAAATTTAATTCAGCTGAAGTTCTTCTTTTAATACCGTTTTATATTCAAGTTAAACTTACACTTCAGGAAAAAAATCTAGTATAATTTTGAAACCAGATAGCCAATTACCACCTGTGTAACCTTGGATGATTTTCTGATTTTCTTTTATTTTTTCTGAGTCAGGGTCTCACTGTATTGCCCAGGCTGGAGTGCAGTGGCACAATCTTGGACCTTGGTTCACTGTAACCTCTGCCTCCTGGGCTCAAGCAGTCCTCCCACTCCAGCCTCCCAACTAGCTAGGACTACAGGCGAATGCCACCACACCTGGTTAATTTTTGTAGAGATGGGGCTTTGCCATATTGGCCAGGCTAATCTGGAACTCTTGAGCTCAAACAATCCACCCACTTTGGCCTCCCAAAATGCCTGGATTACAAGTGTGAGCCACTGCATGCCGACTGGATGATTTTCTTCACCATCTTCTTCTCTTCTGTAATCTAACTCCCAGTGTGAATCTGAGGATTCAATGAGCCAGTGTACGGAGGAAGAGATTTTCTAGTGCTGTGCCAGTCAGTGTAGACACTCAAACAAAAATTAAGATGTTAAATACAATATTTACTACACATCCCCCTCCTCATTTTGATCTTGTTACTTAGCACGTTTGTTGGATCCAGTTACAAATGAGGAAAGACACAGATAGGGGTCTTCTATTTTATTCCCTTATTGCAACAGACTTTGGAATCATTTAGGCCCTTGCTTTACAGAGTGAGGTAACAAAGGGGCCTCCAGTTTTGCATCACCCACACTGGAGTTTCAATTCGAAGTCAAAAGCTGGGCTGTGAGATGGCAGCCACAACATTCACTTTTCCAGTAGGGACATGCCATTTTGTAGAAGAAAAAGATCATTCTTAAATGATCAAGGAGGCCGGGCGCAGTGGCTCACGCCTGTGATCCCTTGGAGGCCAAGGCAGGCAGATCACGAGGTCAGGAGATCGAGACCATCCTGGCTAACACAGTGAAACCCCGTCTCTACTAAAAATACAAAAAATTAGCCAGGTGTGGTGGCAGGTCCCTGTAGTCCCAGCTACTTGGGAGGCTGAGGCAGGAGAATGGTGTGAACCCGGGAGGTGGAACTTGCAGTGAGCCGAGATCACACCACTGCATTCCAACCTGGGTGACAGAGCAAGACTCTGTCTCAAAAAAAAAAAAAAAAAAAAATCAAAGAAGAACTTCATGGCACAGTATTTTCACTTCTGTAGAAAAGACACACAAAAAGGATGAAAAAATGGTTGAGAGTTTGGTTTTATACACTAAGGTTTTGAGCCTCTCTTGTATATAGAAGATACTGGTGATTGCTGTATTGTAAACAGAATGCACAATAAGTATTCTTGCCCCAGAATGAATTCTCATCTCAAATGAGTCCCTTAAAATACTTCCATTTTTTCTAATTTGCTGATGTCATGGAAGAATAATCTGTCAAATCTATATTTAATTCAATTCTAAGCTTATTTTACCGTATGACTTATTAAACATAATGATGGAAATTGCTAGTAAGATCACAGACTTGATAAATTATCACAGTTGTGACACAGTTGTCAAATCCTAATAGTGAAGGAATTTGTTTTTTTCTTACTAATAACTTGCTTTTTTAGCCCCTGAATTTGGAAAATTAGCAGATGCATGTCTCTGTTTCTACTGCTATAATAAAATACCTGAGACTGGGTAATTTATAAAGAATAGGAATGTATTTCTCACAGTTCTGGAGGCTGGTAAATCCAAGGTCAAGGTGCTGACAGGTCTGGTTGGCTGGTGAGGGCTGCTCTCTGCTTCCAAAAGGATGCCTTGTTGCATTCTCCACAGGGAAGGAATGCTCTGCCCTCACATGGCAGAAGGTGGAAGGGCAAGTGAGGTGAACGCTGTGTGAAGCCTTATAAGGATCTGAATTCCAGCTCACAAGGGAAGGCGCCCTCATGACCTATCTCTTAAAGGCCCAACCTCTTAATATCATTACGTTGGCCATTAAGGTTCAAAACCTGATATTTGGAGGTGACACATTCAACCATAGCAATTATGGTTTGAACTACAATTATAGAACAATTATTCATTTATTCATTCAGCAAATACTTGCCAAATACCTATTCTATGGCAGACACTACGGGGAGGAAGCTTCTAAAATGGCTCCCAGTGACCTCAGCTTCCTGGTCTTTTTGCCTTATGTGAATCCCCTTCCCTTAGATGTGGGGTAGATGCCTATAATGCAGGAGTTGACAAACTTTTTCAGTAAAGGCCCAGATAATAAATATTTTTTGCTTTCTGAGCCATGTGGTCTTTCTCCCGATTACTTAATTTCATTGTAGCCAAAAAAAGCAGCCATAGAGGCCAGGTGTGGTGGCTCACATCTGTAATCCCAGCACTTTGGGAAGTGAAGTGGGCAGACTGCCTGAGGTCAGGAGTTCGAGACCCGTCTGGCCAACATGGTGAAACCCTGTCTCTACTAAAAATACAAAAAACATTAGCCAGGCACGGTGGCATGCACCTGTAATCCCAGCTACTCTGGAGGCTGAGGCAGGGGAATTGCTTAAACCAGGGAGGTGGAGGTTGCAGTGAGCCAAGATCATGCCACTGCACTCCAGCCTGGGTGACAGAGCGAGACTCTGTCTCAAA
>NW_012119376.1:6433064-6440162 GCF_000951035.1 Colobus angolensis palliatus | reverse complement strand
TAGCCAGGCATGGTGGTGGGTGTCTGTAGTCCCAGCTACTCGGGAGGCTGAGGCAGGAGAATGGCTTGAACCTGGGAGGTGGAGGTTGCAGTGAGCCAAGATCATGCCACTGCACTCCAGCCTGGGTGACAGAGCGAGACTCTGTCTCAAAAAAGAAAAAAAAAATTATCCAATAAGTAGATGAAGAAAAATACTGAATAAATATGGAAACAATAAGAAAACAAGAGACTCATAAGTGAAATTTACTAAAGAAAAGCAACCACCGACAATACATAAATAAATGAGATTGTGTGTATCCCAGTTACACTTTATAAAATCTGGTGGTGGGCCAGATGTGGTCTGCTGACTGTGTTTGCTAAACACCCTGTTCTGATGAATGAAAAAGTGATGGTGTGTTACTTGTCACTTCTGAGGTTACGCCACGCAAGGGCTCTGGCTTCCATCTTGCCTGCCCACTCTTACTCTCTTGCTCACTCACTTGGGTGGAAGTGAGCTGCCATTTTGTGAGCTAAACTATAAAGAGGCCCACATGGGAGGGGAGCCTCTGGCCAACAACCAGCAAAGAACTGAGTCTCTCATTCCAACAGTTTAGGAGGAACTGTATGCCACCAACAACCACTTATGTGAGCTTGGAAGTTAATTCTTCCCCAGTCCAGCTGTGGCATCCTCAGCTGACACTTGGATGGTGAGAGACCCTAAGCTGGGGACCCAGCTAAACTATGTCTACACTCCTCACTTATAGAAACCATGAGATAATAAGTGTTTGTTATTTTAAGCCACCAAGTTTTGGGACAATTTGTTACACAGCATTAAATAAACAGTATGATAACCCCATTAGATAATCAATACACACTATGATAGTCTCCATATAACAATGAACAAAGGAAAATGCTGGATATTATTTTCCCCTCTTGGAGATTCATTGTGAACATTAAGCATATTAAAACATCCAAAACATCCTACAAAAAAGAAATAAGTTTAATATCTCAATCATTTAATCACAGATCCTGTTTTCTGGGGAAATAGCTATTAATATCTTATGGCACTACTATTTGGAGCAATGTAAAATGCTAGAATAAGAAAAGAAATTATTCCATTAAAGAAGTAGTTATTGTCAGCCTGCCATTTCTCCCTGGGTTGACTAGCTAGTCAACAAAATTAGTATCTTCACATAATCAAAATAATCTGAGGCAGGCAGTGCATGGTGGCTCATTTCTGTAATCCCAGCACTTTGGGAGGCCGAGGTGGGCGGATCGCTTGAGGCCAGGAGCTGGAGACCAGCCTGGCCAACATGGTGAAACCCCATCTCTACTGAAAATACAAAAATTAGCCAGGTGTGGTGGTGTGCATCTGTAATCCCAGCTACTAAGGAAGCTGAGGCAGGAAAATCACTTGAACCCAGAAGGTGGACCTTACAGTGAGCCAAGATTGTACCACTGTACTCCAGCCTGGGCAACACAGAGAGACTCTGTCCCAAAATAAATAAATAAATAACAATGATAATAATCCTGAGCCAGGAGCAGTTGGTCATGCCTGTGGCCCCAGCTACCCGGGAGGCTGAGGCCAGAGAATCCCTTGAGGCAGAAATTTGAGGCTGCAGTAAGCCATGATTGTGCCGAAGCACTCCAGTCTAAACAACACAGTGAAATCCCAACTGTAAAAAACTAAAGGAAAGAGAAAAAGAAAATAATCCTGTCCAAATTTGTACATATATGCATGTACACACACACAATATATTATGCTATGCTCACATATTTAAGCCCACCAGCAGAGACAGCGACTATTCTTTCTGTAATGTTCAGCTCATTATATAACTCAGTAATCCCTTAACACAGAGTGTAATAACAATTTTGAGAACTTGCTAAATAAAAATCCCATATGTTGGCTCTTGGAGGGATTTCATGTAACAACAGCTGGGCTTCTTATGAAACTAAGAATTTGTTTTCATTTAGTGTTGATTCAGAAGGAGGTATTTAATTTCCCACATTGCCAAGAGGTTTTTATCTGAACAACACATTATAATATAGTTTACCAAGACACATCACTGTCTTGCTTTTCACATGAGGAAACTGAGGCCCAAATACTAAATCACTTGTAAAGCCTTAATTTTGGGGAGTCAGAGCAGAGATCCAAATCTAGTGCTCGCTCTGCCTTGCTGCTCGTCTGTAACATTTCTAAAATTGTTCTAATATGATGCATGCCTAATATATTCATTGAAAAATGGTGCTTCTTCTCTTGAAATGTAATAAGAGCAGAGGCACTGCAAATGTCTTATTCTAGAATTATTTTGACTCTGAAAAGTTTCTTCAGCTACACCAAGCCACGTTGTACTCTCTCTTCTTGGAATTTATAGCAACAGAGGGTTGCTTAGAAACTTAGAAGTTTGTGATGCTTGAATCCCAGCTAGAAAATCACTGACAAGTGGTTGTTCACCTTGAGTTTTACCAACTCCGGTAATGGACATAATCTCTGGAGACAGCTAGAGCTGTGGAGTGATTTTTTTCCCACTTAGATTGAGCCAAAATCTTCTTCTCTGACATCATCCACTGTTCCTAATTTTGTCTTCTGGGGATTCACAGACCATGTGTAATTGATTTTATATATATGAACAAACTCTATAGTTGATGTGTGTGTGTATACAGTGTGAGAAAGGGGTCCAATTTCTTTTCTTTTTTAAAACAGATAATCCGTTTTCTATAAATGAAACAATCCACCCTTCCCCTTCTGATTTGTCATCTAACAAGTGCCCCTGTATACCTGGGTCTGTTTTGGAGTTTCTCTTCTGTTCCACAGGTTTTGTTGTCTGTCCCCAAACTAATATTTTTATCATCTTATTACTACAGTTTTATAGTTAGTCTTGGTATCTAGAAACACATCTCCCTTCCTTGTTTATTCAGACTGTCTTGACTGGTTTTGGCCCTTTAAAGTTCCATAAATATTTGAGAATCAGCTTTGAAGTTTTACACACACACACACACACACACACACACACACACACACACACACACAAAATATCTCTTGTTGCTGAGCTTGCGTTGAATATGTAGATCAAGTTGAGGCAGTTAATCTCTTCACTCTACTGAGTCCTCTAATCCATGAATAAGACATATCTCTCCATTTATTTAAGACTTTAAAAGTATTTTTCAATAAAATTTTATAATTTTCTTCATAAAGTTGGCACTCTTGATTTTTTCTAGGTGCTCAGTAGTACTTGATATTATTGTAAATGATATCATTTTATAAACTTGATTGAAATATAGGACATAGAAAAACATGCAGATCATGAGTGTAGCATTCAATGCGTCACAGCATGTGGGAAGTGTAGGGCTCCCTCTCTACATCAGCACCAGCATGCAGAATAACCTCTTGTGTCCCCTCCCAATCATTACCCTCTCTTTCCTCCCCAAAGCTAAACCTTATCTTGACGTCTAACACTACAGGGTAGAACTTTGGTAAATGAACCCATGCCACATGTATTATTTTATTCCCAGCTTCCTCTGTGTAATGTGCTCTGTGTGTGAGTCATCCTTACTGTTTTGTGTAGCAGCAGACTGTTCATTTATGTATAGTATTCTATTGCATGAATGCATGACAGTAGATTTATCCACTGGACTACTGGTGGATGCTTGGGTTGTCTCCAGTTTGGAGCTATCCAGTGCAGCTGTGCATATTCTTGGTGATATATTTTAGTCCACATGTATATTTTTTCCAGTTGGGTCAAGTTTGGCATTATTCTGGAAATAACGCCAAATAGTTTTTCAAAGTACATATACCAATTTGTACTTTCACCAACTGTGTGAGAGCTCTGGATGCTCACCAACACATAGCTTTGTCATAGGTCTGTTCTGGATAACAAACCATTCCAAAGTTTAGTAGCTTGAAATAGGAAACGTGTTATTTTTCACAATTCTGTGGGTAGGCTGGCCTCAGCTGGGCAGTTCTTATGCTTTGTGTGTTGGGGGCTGGAGTGATTCATGTGGTTGCACTCACCTGGAAGCTTAGTTGGAACTGAAATATCCAAGATGACTTCATTTGCACATTTGGTGCTTTGACAGGGGTGGCTGAAACAGCTGGGGGCTGGCTCGAGCTGTCTTCATATGGTCTCCTGTCATCCAGGATCCCAGCCCAGGCTTATTTACATGGCAGCTGGATTCCAAGAATGCAAAAATAGAAGCTGCAAGTCTTCTTAAGGTCCATGCCCAGAAGTCACACATCATCACTTCCACAATATCCACTGGTTAAAAGAAGCCAGTGCTAGTGCAGATTGATTCAAGGAGAGGGAGAAGAATAGACTCCACCTTTTGATAGAGAACTGGTATGTGGGTACAGGGATGGGAGCAATTGTTCCTGGCCATGGGCACAGACAATATACCGTGTTCCTCCTTCTGGCCACAATTCATACTTGCAGCACACAAAATATATTTATTTCACACCAAGACACCACCATAGTGTCTTCCAATTATGGTATGAGGCTTGAAGCCCAGTCTCATGATCTCCATCAGGTCCAGTTGCAAATGAGGCTCCTTGTTCATCACTCCTCTCAATCTGGAGACCTATGAGCTCAAAAGACACGTTATCTGTTTCCCTAGACACCCAGCTTAAAATGGTGGCTTAGAGACTTTTTATTTCAAAATTTCTTGGTCCTTCTTATTTCAAGCTGGCCATGCTTTCATGAGAACAAGCCTCTTGACAATTTTGTGGGCTTTGTATGTATGTAATTGTAATTTATTCTATTAGATAAAAGCTATATCCACAAGTCTCTTTGAGATAGGTCCTTTTCTGCTTTGGGCTATGGATTGGGGTGCTATGGGACAAAGACTTTAAGATTCTTTAAAACTCTTTTATAGTTGACCCTTGACCGGTGTGGGAGTTAGAGGCACATATCCCCTGTGCAGCTGAAAATTCACACTTTTTTTTTTTTTTTGAGATGGAGCCACGCTCTGTCCCCCACGCTAGAGTGCAGTGGTGAAATCTCAACTCACTGCCACCTCCGCCTCCTGGGTTCAAGCGATTCTCCTGTCTTGACCTCTCGAGTAGCTAGGATTGCAGGTGCCCACCATGCCCAGCTAATTTTTATATTTTTAGTAGGGATGGGGTTTTGCCACATTGGTCAGGCTGGTCTCAAACTCCTAACCTCAGGTGATCTGCCCACCTCAGCCTCCCAAAGTGCTGGGATTACAGTCGTGAACCACTGCACCTGGCCATGCATAGCTTTTGACTCCCCCAAAACTTAACTAGTAATAGCCTACTGTTGACTGGAAGCCTTACTAATAACACAGCCGATTAACATATAATGTATGTTATGCGTATTATATACTGTATTCTCTCAATGAAGTAAACTAGAGAAAAGAAAATGTTATTAAGAAAATCATAAGGAAGAGAAAATATATTCACTGTTCATTAAGTGGAAGTGGATCATCACAAAGGTCTTCATCCTCATCATCTTCATGTTGAGTAGGCTGAGGAGGAAGAGAGAGAGGAAGGGTTGGTCTTGCTGTCCCAGGGGTAATTTTTGTTTTCTTTTACCCTGTTAATGGTTGTATTTTTTTTTTTTTGATGACATAAAAAATGTTTATAGTACATTATTGACAGAAAAGCAGGTCATCAACAATTCAAATAAAATTAAACTTTTATAAACCCGTATACATACATATAAATTAATGTGAGCAAATACACAAGAATAGACTAATGGTTATTTCTGGATGATGGGCTTTTCAATGGTTTTTATTTTCTACCCTTTGGTTTTTTTTTAGAGACAGGGTTTTGCCATGTTGCCCAAGCTTGTCTCAAACTCCTGAGCTCAAGCAATTTGCCGGTCTGAGCCTCCCAAAGTGCTAGGATTACAGGCATGAGCCACCGGACCCGGCCTAGATATTCTTTATCATTAAAATTTGCCCCAAGACTAAACAGATTTTTTAGGTTAATTCATATCTCTCACCTTGGACAGCTAAAGGAGCCAATCAGCACTTTCTACATCCTGCTCAGAATTTCTTTAGCCAGGTCTATAAATTCA
This sequence comes from Colobus angolensis palliatus, assembly GCF_000951035.1. Lineage (NCBI taxonomy): Eukaryota > Metazoa > Chordata > Mammalia > Primates > Cercopithecidae > Colobus > Colobus angolensis. The sequence continues at coordinate 6,434,149 of NW_012119376.1, read as the reverse complement.
TTGACACATTTTCTATCCTCCACATTAGTGCAGGTAACAGTGTTACTAAACTTTCCACTGCTACATAATGCCAGTAATCTTCTGACTAGCCTTTCTCTAGACTCCACTACACCATCTCCTCCACACCCTTTTAATTTCCACTCGCTTCCCAGTCTCAACGCCAGTATCATATGTTTTAAGTTATATTATAGCAATACTCTACTGCCAGGTACCAATTTTTTTTTGTTATTGCTGGATATCAAACCATCCCAAAATTTAATGGTTTCAAACAATAATCATTTATTATTTCTCATAGTTCTGAGGGTGAGCTGGGTCCAGCTGGGCAGTTGTTCTACCACATGTGTTACTGACTGGAGCCATCCTATCCCACTGCTCTGCAGTGCCATCCTTGTCATAGGTCAAGTGTCCATATGTATGTGGGTCTGTTTCTGGAATAATTGCTCTGTTCCATTGGTTTATTTGTTTATTCTTGGGCCAATATCTCATGCTGTTATTTACACTAGCTTTATAATAAGTCCTGATATCAAGTAGAGTAAGTCCAACCACTTTCTTCTTTTTAAAGTTGTCTTTGCTAGTCTTGACCCTTTGCATTTTCATACACATTTTATAATCGGTTTGTCACACACACACACCCCACACTTGCTGGGTTTTCATGAGACTGTATTGAGTAATAGATTAATTTAGAAGAATCAATATCTTCCCAGATGTATACTCTTCTTTAGGTCTGGAAAAATTTTGTCTGGATAAACTTTTTAGTATTCTATGTGGAATACTTGTCCCACCTTGATTTATATTGGATTTTGTTTTTGTTTTTGTTTTGGAGACAGGGTCTCATTCAGTTGCCCAGGCTGGAGTGCAGGGATAAGATAACAGCTCAGTAAAACTTCAACCTCCCAGGACTCAAGCAATCCTCCCACCTTAGCCTCCAGAGTAGGTGGGACTACAGGCATGCACCACCATTCCTGGCTAATTTTCTTTAAAAAATTTTGTAGGCTGGGTGCGGTGGCTCAAGCCTGTAATCCCAGCACTTTGGGAGGCCGAGACGGGTGGATCACGAGGTCAGGAGATCGAGACCATCCTGGCTA
>NW_012119376.1:6429221-6432904 GCF_000951035.1 Colobus angolensis palliatus | reverse complement strand
AAAAAAAAAAAAAAAAATTTTGTAGACACGTGGTCTTGCTATGTTGCACGGGCTAGTTTCAAACACTCAGACTCAAGCAATCCTCCTGCCTCTGCCTATATTGGATTTTTAAATGCTGTTATAAATGATATGTTGTTGCTTATTAAATGTTGTTAGCATACAGAAAAACAATTGATTTCTGTATGTAAGCCTAGTGTGCAGCAACCTTGCCAAGCTTGTGAATTTATCTGTAGATTCTTTAATATTTTCTACATATAATTATGATAATTATGTTTGTAATACATAACGACAATTTAATTTTTTCCTTTTTTTTTTTTTTTTTGAGACAGCGTCTCACCTCATCACACAGGCTGGAGTGCAGTGGCGCAATCTCAATTCACTGCAACCTCTGCCTCCCAGGTTCAAGCAATTCTCCTGCCTCAGCCTCCTGAGTAGCTGGACTACAGGCATGCACTACCACGCCCAGCTACTTTTTGTATTTTTAGTAGAGATGGGGTTTTACTATGTTGGCCAGACTGGTCTCAAACTCCTGGCCTCAAGTGATCCACTGCCTTGGCCTCCCAAAGTGCTGGGATTACAGGCGTGAGCCACCGCGCCTGGCCTATTTTTTCCTTTTAAATTATTAAACATTTTACTTTATTTTATTGGTTTATCACATTGGAAAGATCCTCCAGAATAATGTTAAATAAAGATAGTGGTAGTGACCAGAGAGAAAGTTTTATCATTTTACCATTAGTGTCATGTCTGCTATAGGTTATTGTATTTGCCCTTATTCAGATTAGGAAATTCCCTTCTAGTCCTGGTTTGCTGAGATCTTTTTGTCGTGAACGGGTATTGAGGTTTATCAGAAACACTTTTTGGGCCAGCTGCGGGGCTCATACCTGTAATCCCAGCACTTTGGGAGGCCAAGGCATGGTGGTACATGCCTGTGGTCCCAGCTGGGGCTAAGGTAGGAGGCTTGCATGAGTCCAGGAGGTTGAGGCCGCAATGAGCTAAGATCAAGCTACTGCACTCCAGCCTGGGCAACAGAGCAAGACCCTTTCCAAACAAACAAAAAGAAAACTTTTTGTATATACTGAGATTATCATATAATTTTCTCTTTTTTTCTTTTGTTCATAATGAGAAGTACATTGATTTTGTAATGTCAAACAAAATTTACATAAATCCAACTTGCTGGTGATATATGATCTTTTTTATATACTGCTGAGTTTGGTGTTCTAATTTTTGGTAGGATTTATGCATCTATATTTGTGGTAATATGCTTGTAATATTTCTTTCTTGTAGAGTCCTTGGGTTTTGGTGTTAAGATTATATAAAGGTTATACAAACTTCATAAAAGAACTTGGGAATCATTCCCACTTTTTCTGTTCTCTGGAAGATTTTGTGTAACTGCAATTTCTTCCTTGAATGTTTGGTAGATACAGAAATCGGTTCCAGGAGTAGGATGTTGCCGTAACAACAGCAACACATTCTATATTATGTGGCATTCCAGTCTGACAGCATGAAATTGTTGTGGAAGACCTGAAAAGATGGCAATCCATGTGATGCAGTGAGAAAAAGTTGTAAAACTATACCCTGGAATAGATTAAAGGGCATATTATATACCTAATAAGTTTGTACTGTCTGCAAAGAGGTAGAAAATGAATGCTATTAGAATGAGTTTATTACTACAGGGCACATTTGCCAAAGTAGTAGAAGAGATAGAGGAGCTCAGAAAATATTTGGCTGGTTTGCAAGCAGGAATATAAAAGAATTCAGAGAGAGTCTCAAAACTCAGGGATTTGCACAGTTGGAAGGAATAACTGATTCACATCTTCAACTAGTAAAGAAAAAACTGAGAAGACCTTTGAGCAATAAATGATGCTGAAAACTATGCCTATTGGTAAGGACCAGTCAAAAGTATGGTTGTCACACCATTGTTAGGATCTCTGAATGGAACAAGGTGGTACCCAGCCAATACTTTGAGTTGGAAAAACATCTCAAGGAAGGAAGACGCAGGGTTTGGCTTTTTCTAAGGAAGCCTGATAGGCTCAAAATATCTACAGTGAGAGAGAGAGAGAAAAAAAATGTCTCTAAATAATTGTGGCACATAGCACTGCTTAGAATCAAATACATAATTTGGGATAATTTTGAAAAGTTGACATTGTCAAGGGAATCACTGGCATGGTCTAAAAGAGAATGTGATTGTTGGAGACAAAATGATCACTGGGCCCCAGTCTTCTGTAGCTGCATTTCAGGATTGCTATGAATCCTTTCATATGTCATCCTTCTTTAAGAATGGGACTATCTATTGCAGTTATCCTTTCCTTGTTCTACCATGATATATATTGTTTACAGAGGCAAGGATCAGATAACTTATCTTTTTAGGTCAAAGGTATTTAGATCAAAGGGAGCTATACCTGTATCTATAGAGAGACCCTTGTGAATCGTTCTTAGCTCATGAGCTCTGTGCTAAAAATATTGATGAGATGGAACTTTGGGGTTGTTTTCCTTAAAAATGTGTGTTCTGCATATGGGAAAGGAAAGGAACTGACCCAAAGGGTAAACTATGATAGGCTGTATTACTATTCATGCTGTCATCTAATCCTCTCCCCTTGAGTGTGGCCTGGACCTGGTGACTTGCTTTTAACCAGTAGTATAAAGTGAAAGCGATGGGATGTCCCTTCTGAGGTTAGGTTACAAAGAGACTGTGGCTTCCCTCTGGTGTGCCCTCTCTTGCTTTCTCATTTGCTCACTGTGATGGAAGCCTGCTACCATGGGAGATGCCCTATGGAGAGAACCATGTAGCAAGGAAGGCAAGGGAGGCCTCCAGCCAACAGCTGGTGAGCACTGCAGTCTTCAGTCCAACAGAGCATGAGGAATGGAATCCTACCAACAACCACATGAATGAGCTGCAGGGCCTTCAGTGATACTGCAGTCCCTGCAAACACCTCGACTGTAGCCTTCTAAGAGCCGTTGACACAGAGGTACTGGTTATGAACTGAAATGTATCCGCTTTCCCCACAAATTAATATGTTGAAGTCTTCACCCCGATTATTATTGTATTTGCAGATAGTGCCTATAATAAGGAATAAAGGTTAAACAAGGTCATGGGGCTTTAATCTGACAGGACTGATGTCCTTATAAGAAGAGACCAGGTGCAGCTCACATCTGTAATCCCAGTGTTTAGGGAAGCTGAAGTGGGAAGAACCCTTGAGCCCAAAAGTTTAAAGTTACAGAAAGCTATGATTTTTATTTTTTATTTTTTATTTTTGAGATGGAGTCTCGCTGTCACCCAGGGCTGGAGTGCAGTGGTGCGATCATGGCTCACAGCAACCGCTGCCTCCAGGTTCAAGTGATTCTCCTGCCTCAGCCTCCCAAGTAGCTGGGATTAGCTGGGATTACAGGTGTGTGCCACTATGCCTGGCTAATTTTTATATTTTTAGTGGAGACGGGGTTTCATCATGTTGGCCAGGCTGGTCTCAAACTCCTGGCCTCAAGTGATCCACCCACCTCAGCCTCCCAAAGAGCTGGGATTACAGGCGTGAACCACCGCGCCCAGCTCAGTGAGCTATGATTGCACCACTGCACTCCAGTCTGAGCAACAGAAGCAAGACACTGTCTCAAAAGAAGGAAAAGGAGAAGCAGAAGAAGGAGGAAGCAGAAGAAGGAGGAAGGAGGAGGAAGAGGAGGAGGAGGAGGAG
>NW_012119376.1:6406704-6427496 GCF_000951035.1 Colobus angolensis palliatus | reverse complement strand
AAAAAAACTAACAAAATAACAAATTCTTATTTTCCAGGTAAAGAAAAAGTCAACCCCCTTGGCTGATGAATCATGTCAGTTTCTAAGTATCATTTCCTGAAACCTTTCCAGTGCTTCCCATTTTCCCAGCTAAGAAAAAAACTACTTTTGTTTAAATTCAGATTTGGGTGAAAGTAGGTAAGAATAGAATAATTGCAATGATTTGAAGTTCATGGGATTTTTGTGTGTATTTGTATGGCTTATTGTATACACAGATGAATTGTATAAATACACATGTACACACATGAATTGTTATAATTCTGTCTATATGTTATATGTGAATTTCTATAATTATGTAATTCCTATAAGGACACTAACATATTGGATATTTCTAGGTGATCTTAATTGCACACCTATTGAAATAAACCTGTAGTTTCCAGAAGTGGAAGAAAATTTGCTGAAACGTCAGCTGGGGATTCTTCCTGAAGAACTCCAGAAATGGAGAGCTTCCACACAAGATTTAGTGCCTGGACACCTTTAAGCAACAAGTCATTAAATACACAGGTAAGTTACATACTTTAAAATAGAACAAGTTTAATTCATAGAGTTAATTTTACTGTGATACATTGGGTCTCATGTTGCCATATTTTTAAAGAAAAACTCTCTAAAGAATTTAGCTTTTGATTCAGTTTAAACAAAAATAAACTTAGCTTTGTTCCAAAGACAGTCTCTTCTCACACCAGTCCCCATCTTCTACCTTAAGGGAGGCTCCAGATGGCCTCCCTTTCCACTCAGTACCTCCAGGGACAAAATAGAGACCTCCAGGACATACAGTTGCTGGAGACAGGGGAGGCATATGAGAAGGTGCTTTTGGTGGTGGAGGCTGGGAGTGTTCATGCATGTGTTTCTGTGTATTTCTGTAATCCTCTCTCCCCTCCTGTGCCAATTGGATGGTTCCATGTGGCCTGGGGATGCCTCTCCTATTTTAAGGTAATTCAGGAAGTCGTGGTTTAATGGCTTATGGTGGCTCTGGCAATAGAGAAGGCGAACTGAGTGCTCAGAGCTCTCATGGGTGCTCTTGTGAGTTCAGCCTCATTCACCGGGAAAGGAGACTAGACCAGGCTGGGGCTAAAGCCTAACCTATGATAAGAACAGTGAGTTTGTTATCTCTATCTGAGCAAAGCTGGACCGAAACCCAGGTTTGGGGGATTCTGGTCCTTAATGTATATCTTCCCTAGAGACATGTCTCTGTTGGCTATTAAGTGATACTTACTTTCATCTTGGTGGGTGCTATGAAGATCCAGGGTTGTGAGTTAGTGAAGTTATACCTTCCTCAAATGGTCCTGTTCTCACAATTAAATAAGTGTAGCCCGTATATGTTTTCAAGATGAAATGTATGGACTCTGTTTCCCTAGGCCACATTAGCCTAGGTAGAAACAAGATCCATTACCTCTTTGTTTTCCAGAGGCCCTTCTTGGGCCCCTCTATAATTACATCCCTGCCAGTCTTTCCCATCAGCCCACCCAACAAGTCTGGGCCTGTCAGTATCCCTGGGTAAAAAGTTTAACCTGAAAGGAGACACCTTTCTCTCTATATGTGAAAGCGCTGTGTGAACTGTAATGCACTCTGCAAATATTAGCAGTGAGGTTGCTGGTAGATTGTCTAAAGATTGCTTAGCAATTAAAAACATTGAACTGTAGAGCAAAATGTCACTTCCTCCCCTCTCCCTTACAGCTCTTTCAGGAAAGAGTGGCTCTTATAAGTCATTGGTTTGACCTCTGGACTAACAAGCAACGTCAAGAATTCTTATTCACGATTTTTTTAAGATGCACTAAATCACAGTTAAGGTAAGTGTAGCCTAATGATGTAATTAACATTGATTCTTAAAGAAAACCATACATAAATGTTTATATGACCTTTAAAAGATGTTTTGTTCCTAGGGGAAAAAAAAACAGGCAATTGATATTTTAAGGTTTATAAACAGACTCTTCCAGTGCCTGCTTTCTCCTTTTCTCCTTGAGGCTAAAGTGGAGCTGTGGGGGGATTTAATGCTTTCATACTATGGTGGGACTGTTTCATGTTGGCAAAAACACAATGGCTTCAGTCAGTGAATTTTGAACATTCTCTTAGCATATTAAATTTTCCTTGGAACCATCAGACAGACAATATATTGCAAATGGATATCTGGGACATAGGTAGGCAAAATCATTAAATAAATGGATGGATCTAAAAAATATATGACAAGTGACAGTGGTTGAAACATTTAGGAATATGAGCAAGACTTATACAGCCCTAGTCAAGGATTGCCAAGAGGGTTCTCTTTCTTTTTCTTCCCCTTCCCTCATGTTATATCTGTAATTTACTTTAAAACACTCAGCACAGACAGTGTGACATCTGTGAGTTGAAGTTATGCCCAGGGTCAGCTCATGTTTGGTCAGGAATGAATACCCTAGGAGTCATTAGCCAGCTCTAGTTTGGAAGGTCAAAATACCTGAGTTATCAGATACTTTACTAATTAGCATAGCAAATATCAGGCATTTTTTTCAAAACAACCTGTGGCTTGTTAACTAGCCAGACGAATGTTAGAAACGGATTCTCTTTTGTGAAGTTAAAGGTATTCAAGATATGTGTGGACTGACCGAAATATTCTAGAGAGCCCTCCAGCTTGCCTGGGTGTGGCTGAAGAATCCAGCCTGGCTGGTAGCGGGTGTGTGGCAGGATGGTTTTCCAGCCTACAATGCCAAATAAATGGCCTTATGTTAGTCTGGAGGATTTCTGGTAGCCCGAGGCCAACAATGAGGGTAAAAATAATAGAATACTGTTTCTGAAACATTGTCCTTTCGAATGAACCTTTTACCCAGAGGAGAGAGAGCTGGGACTTCATCAGGCCTACAGAGGAGACTGTGTGAAGTTGTTTGGGCTTATTTACTAATAATGTTTGTTTAGAAAAACTCTAAGTATGGCATCATTTGATGTTAGGTACTTTCACTAGAACTTGGTGGTGAGGCTGCAGGAGAGGGTAACCTTCGGATGTCTTAGATAGCCCACAAAAGTATCTGGGAGTTGTGCATGATCAAATTGGCGTATTTTAGGTGGAGCACTTGCTTCTTGTTCTTTCTTACGTATTTTCCTGCCGGTCTCTTTTGATCAGTCATTTTTTCTCTCCTCCTCACGTGTCGGCTACTCCTGCATCTGTGGGTGCAAAGCAGATTGTTAATGGACTCTCCCAGTGGAGTCACTGGAAGGAGACAGGCATCTTCCTGGCTCTGTTGAAAGAGGCTACAAAGACAGGGCACGGATAAACAGGCCCTTCAGTCAATGTTGAAATATCAGGGGGAAGAGACATTTTATGATAGTCATTGGCCATATTTCCTTTTACTCCAACTTTGCAGCTTTCAAGATAAGAAAATAACAGATCAGTCGTCACATTTATAACCACTTTGTGCGTCGTGTTCTAGGCTCAGGTATCATAAACCAGGCAATTTTAGTCATGACCACTGGAGGTCATTAGAGATCTTGTGGTATACTTTGAAGCAGCATAATTTAGGCCTGGCATTTTGTCACTGGAAATTGCATCTTTTGTCTGGTAACTGAATTTTTTTTTCTGAGACAAAAATATAAAACTAACCTGTTCAGTGAAAGCGTTTTTTGTTTTTTGTTTTTTGTTTTTTTTTTTTTGGATAGCAGTAGCATTTCTTCAGAGAGCAGACTGTATTTCACAGTTCCATGAAATTCCATGATCATAACCACATGTTCAGACCATTTCATCACCCCACAAAGAACGCCCCTACCCATTAACAGTAACTTCTCATCTCCATCCCTCTAGATCTGGGCAAACAAGAATTTACTTTCTGTCTCTATAAATTTGCCTATTCTGGACTTTTCGTATAAATGGAATTAGACAGTATGTGGTCTTTTGTGACTGGCTTCTTTCACATATTATAGTGTTCTCAAGGTTCATCCATTTTGTAGCACATATCAGTACTTCTTTCCTTTTTATTGTCAAATGTTATCCCATTGTATGGATATGCTATATTTTATTTATCCACTCATCAGTTGATGGACATATGGACTGTTTCCCATCTTTATTTACAATAATTATTATAAATAATGCTGCTATGAACATCTGTGTCCAAGTTTTTGCACAGGGATATTTTTATTTCTCTTAGCTATACATACAGGAATGGAATTGCTAGGTCCCATGGTAGTACAATCATTTTTAATTATTAAGCATTTCTTTTGAATCATTTATTCCTGTAGTCTTGCCTACCCAATAACTGTAAATAAGCTTGTTAATAAATGAAATAAATTAGCATTATTTGAATGCTTGAAATCTTTATATGTAAGGTAGGCTATATTCGTGCAATACCTTCCTTTCAAGGTAGAGAGACCATTGTTTTAGATGTTTTGTTTTCTAATTTCAAAATAATTTTTGTTTTAATTCAGTTATAAACAGGGTATTGCAATATTGGTGGGAACTGTTATCACAACTGTCTTTTAAAAAATTCTTAATCTCTATGAGATATATTCAAATATCTTAGAGTTTTCTTTCCTGTCCTAATAAATATTCCCTATTGTTAAGTTTTAAGATGATTTCCTAAGTGGAATTTTATGATATTTAAGACATTTTTTAAAAGTTCAGCTTCTTAGACCATCCTTCCGGCAAATTCTCCTTCTCACCACAACTAAAATGTCCCTTCTCCTGGGAAGCCTTCTCTGCTGGTCTTTCATGCCCAGCAACTTTATATCTCAATTGTGGCTTTTCCTCAGTATGTTATGGCCCCGTGTCATCCACATGACTAATGGTTTCCAGTGATGTCTTTCCCCTACCACTTGACTAGGTTGACCTTTCCTGTGACTCCTTAAAGGAAACTGGGTTGCTTGTGTCTGTTACGCTTGGAGACACCTATGAGGAGTCTGAATCAGTCTCCTTGCCACACTGGTTTAACCGGTTTTGAATTGCCTCTGCTTAGTGCCTGGTAATTCCTTAAACAAAAGCCTTTGGTTTCAGAGCCGGAGCTGCTCAAACTTGCAGCTTTCCTCGGTGGGTGGGGCAGCATCCATGCAACTGCATTCCCTAGAGGGAGAATGCATTGATTCAGGTGTGTATGTGCGTGTTTGTGTGTGTGTGTGTGAGATAACAAACAGCCCATGAAGGATTCGCTCTCATCACTTTTCTCCATCACAGCAGACTCGAAATGGGGTTGGAGGGCAGAAAAATGTATCTACCAAGGTGTATTAAGAGAGAACAGCCCCGACTCCCACTTCCATTCTTCCTATGCAGCCTGCGAGGGCTCACTTGAGGACGTCTGTCTCAGCTGTGATCTGTGAGGCAATCTGGTGTGCAGTTTTTAAGAGACAACATACTCCTAGGTTAATTTTAAATATAGAACAGCCACATCACTCTCAGTTACTGAATGTCCATTTAAAAGGAGACTATTTCTGTGTGGAGTTGGTGAAGATGTTAAAGAAAAAAAACACGGAATGAAACTTGATGAAGACAGTAAAGCAGACGTTATTGAGAACCATGGAGATAGCAGATAGCTATAGGGACTGCTGCATGGGATCAGGGGAGACAGATTGGGCTCAACCAGATGCAGCATGGACAAGTGGGGACGGATAGCCAAGGAACAGGCTGGGGCTCAGTGGATGGAAAACTACTCAAGAAAACATCAGGGGTAAGCGGGGATCTGAATACACTGACCCAACAGGACTCTTGCTGAAGGCATGCCAGGGTGCTCAGACAACACCTGTGGGAGGGTGGAGGATGAGGAACCTGATAAGATATCCAGGGTGGGGGTTCTTCCTAAACTGACTTTAACAGGGCTCTTTACTAAAACAGAATTTTATAAAGAAGTGCACAGGTGGGTCAAAGGGAAGTTTCAGAAGCTTGACTAAAGTTTGGTCAAGCAGAGAATCTTTGTCAGAGAGGAGAGGGGAGTACTCAAAGTGAAAGTGTACACTTGTATCTAAAACGACTGTTTCCTAAATATCCAAGGCAAGTCTGGAAATTCAAGTCATCTTGACTTCCTTCTCCTTCGCCCAGTATTCTGCATATGTTCCTGCCCTTCTACACACGTGGGCTGGTTAAGGACAACCACAAGAAATATTAGCATTTGCAATTGGGATGGTTTTTAGAGGTGAATGATGCTTAAAAAAAAAAAAGAAACGAAAAAGAAAATCATTGAGTTTTAAAAGGAAAAAGCAAAAAGCAAAGCTCTGTGATTGGATGGATGGAGGGAAGGTTATTGGCCTATATTAGGCAACATCCACTGACTTGAAGTTCTCACTCCCATTTTGTGAGTGTGTGGAGCTGCGCTCTCTCCCTTTCTCATGTTGAGCTTCTCTGTCTACCGCTTGACACCACCCGACACTATGTGACATGCAGGACTTGTTTATTTGCTGTCTGCCTACCCCACTAGAATAAGGGCTCCATGACAGCAAAGACTTTGGTGACTCTTTTCATCTCTAGCACTTAGAGCCATACCAGGCACATAGCAGCCACTCAATAAATGCTTGTTGAATGAATTCAGATATCTAAAGCACTCCTAATTCCAAAAATGACGAAAAGATAATCAGAAAAAAATTTTCATTTGGTAGCTCTCTAGGAGGAAGGAATTTTTCAAAATATTCCAAGTTTTAATTTAAAAAAAATTAGCTGGGCATGGTGGCGGGCACCTCTAATCCCAGCTACTCGGGAGGCTGAGGCAGGAGAATCGCTTGAATGTGGGAGGTGGAGGTTGCAGTGAACTGAGATCGCACCATTGCACTCCAGCCTGGGCTACAGAGCAAGACTTCATGAAAAAAAAAAAATTCCAAGCATTAGAATATAGGACATTACTAATACTTTGCATTATTCAAGTTTTCATTATTTAATTCAAGGTGGCTGGAGAAATCTTTCCCCTTGTCTTTCTTCAATTCCTGCTTACAGGGTTAGACACTGTTGATTACTGGCCCAGCCAAGTCATTCCACATTCCTCTCCTTCTTCCTGACAGAAACTCTGATTTTTCCCCCCGGGCATTCTATGCTTCAGGGGTGGCTGGTAAGTAACCCCACCCTACCAAGGGTGGGTCAGGGTTGGACTAAATTCATCATGATCACTGCCTCCCCTGGTTGGTGTCTGCTTTAGGAAAGGGTGTGTAGATATTAATTCTGCCCAAGGAGACGTAAGGGTGGACAGTCTTCTTGCTGAAAGAAACTTAAACAAGATTTGAGGATGAACATCTTCTCTTCCATCCTGCTAGCTGTGGTCACTGTTGTGTGAAAACCAATGCTCACCGCAGTTAGTTATTTGAGAACTATTTTTGGGACAAGCCTGAGGACCAAAGAAAACGGTTGAGGATGGCAAAGTGAAAATATAAGAAATCCTTGATGACATCATTGATTCCTTGAATTTGCTAAATCTGAAGCTGCCATTGTTTACAGTGAAAGGAAAAAAATAGGTTGAGAATGGTCCATAACAGTCCATTTATCTAGTAGTCACTTCTCTGGTCATCTCAACTCTAAATTTTATCTGAGAACCATGAAGGAAAAAACAAAAACCTTTTAGCAGTGAAATAGATTCCTTTTACACACAGGAGAAAGGCCTTCAGACTCTCATGCATAGTCTAAGTATTTAATTAATTTGGGACTTCAATAAAGTGATTCAGAAATGAGTTATACATACTTCTAAGACCACGATACATATGTTCAGTGCTTTGAATTTAACGTCGACATTAGCATTAGGATCTGCTATGATGCTTCCTTCTACCAATGGGAAGTTCACAGCTGTTGAGAAGGGATGGTCCCTCAGAATCACTTGGAGTTTGTAAAACAGATAATGAGCCTCACACCTAGACATTCTGGCTCAACACAATGGAATGGGGTGGAGGAAGCTGTTTTTACAAAGTTCCTCAGGTGATCTGGTGTATAGCCAAGGGTCAGACACAGGGGTGGGTGACCTGAAAGCCCCAAGGCTTTTTCCATCTCTTGATTCTACTCCTCCTTGGAGTCAGGAACACAGATCACATGAACTGTCTCGATCCTTCTGGTCTCAGTGCAATGAAACAAAATGATTTGTTCCAGTTCTGTGGGTGCCTTTTTCATTTTGCACTTGTGATGCTACTTACTGGCTTTAGAATGTGTTTCACTGTAGGCAGCCCAAAACTTGACGTGAATCATGAAGGACGTATTTTATTCTCACATCATTTAAAACTTCAGATATGGGTCTTCCTGCAGCTGAAGCTTCTTGCAGTGCTTCCGTAGTGAAACCAATGGCTTGTTTCTTCCTGTGCCTGTTCTGCCTCTGTAGCCATGGCTTTCTCCTTCCATTCCCTCAGATGTGTCCAGAAGAAAGAAACATTTGTTTGGGATTTATTCTGATCAGACTCGTTTAGGCCCATGCCCATTTCTGGCCACTTGCTGTGGCCAGGGGATTGGCCTATACCTTGATCATATGCTTTTCAGAGCTGTGGTGTCAGCTTCTTTAGAATTATGTACACTGCCAAATAGAAATTGGGGTTATTTCACCAACAGAAGGGTAAGTAAATGAAGGATGACAAAAGCTAGTTTCTTCATTTAGCATTGAACAAATATTAACTGAGTACCTACCATGGACCAAGCACAGTTCTGAGTGCATGGGACTCAACAGTGAGCAGAGTGGAAAAGGGCCTGCCCACTGCAGTTTATATTCTAGTAGAATAAAACTAAGATAGAAAAAGGGTGAACCCTGGAAGCAGCCAGACATCAAAGCTTCTAGCCCTTTGATGGGGAGCCCAAAAAGGCTCCACTGCTGGTTTTGAAGATGGAGGAAAAGGCCATGAGACAAGGAAGGCAGGCAGCTGCCAGGAGCAGGAAAAGGCACTGGGACTGACTGCAGCCCAGAGAAAGTGACTTGAGACGTCTGACCCGTAAGATCAGTCTGTTGCTTTAAGCCACTACGTTTGTGGTAGCTTTGTTTACAAATTTGTTAGAGCAGCAACAGGAAACTATTATAAGCAGTGATTTTCTTTTTCTATTTTTCAACGTTTATTCTTTTTTCAATTCTTATTTTAATTTATACACATTTATTTAGCCCCAGCCATGCTGCAAGCACTCTGACAGTTGCCAGGGACAGAGCAGTGAACAAGACAGTAGTGGAGACAGACATTATATGGTGAAGGAGGCCGGGTGCAATGGCTCACACCTGTTATCTTAGCACTTAGGGACAGAGGCCAGTGGATCACTTGAGCTTAGGAGTTCGAGACCAGCCTGGGCAACATGGTGAAAACCTGTCTCTACTAAAAAATACAAAAATTAGCTGGGTGCTGTGGTGTGTGCCTGTAGTCCCAGCTACTTAGAAGGCTGATGATGCAGGGGAATTGCTTGAGCCTGGGAGGTGGAGGTTGCAGTGAACTGAGATTATACCATTACACTCCAGCCTGGGCAACAGAGTCAGAGACCCTGTCTTAAAAATAAATAAACAAATAAATAAATAAATAAATAAATGGTGGAGTCTGAAAACGGACTGGGTCAGCAAGAATAAAAACATAAAACAGCGCTTAGATTACACGGTAATGCACATCAAGTGTAAAGGACACAGGTTTCAGCAAAGGTTGTGAGATGGCATTAAGCGGGAGTGCTCAATGAGTGTCAGTCAGCCTCCTAAAGGGATGTGTTTGGGCAGCAGGAATGGTTGTTGAGGAGATGGGGGGATCCTGGCTGTACCCCAGACATGTCACTCTAAAACTCCACTATCATCACTTGATCTGGTTGCCTGCGTTGTTGCCAAAACAGTTTTCACCAGCCACGGGACCCTAACCCACTCTACTGGTTTCAGCTATTTCTGGCTCCACCCCCCAGAACCACATCACCTCATTGGCCCTAAATTATCATGAACACATAGGAAGTCAAACTGCAATTACGTAACAACAATACATCTGTGTGCATGCATTATGCGTGATTTCCCATGATCCAAGACCAGCCTTGCCAGCCTCACATAACAAAGAAGTAGCTGTGACTGTGAGAAGTGACAAAGGAAAAGTAATGGGACTTTACCTAGGCCAGAGGGTCAGGGAAAGCTGCCCTGAGGGTGGGATATTTACACTGGAGTCTGAAGGACGAGTAGGAGTCAGACAAGCAAAGACTTAGAGAGTGACTGTTCTATCTGGAGGGGACAGGATGTGTGAGAACCTTGGTTCTTCTTTGCCTGCTCAACACCAATACCAGGCTTTTGTAGAAGCATTAGAAAATACAGATAGTGCCGGGCACAGTGGCTCACACCTGTAACCCCAAAACTTTGGGAGGCTGAGGCGGGTGGATCACTTGAGGTCAGGAGTTCGAGACCAGCCTGGCCAACATGGTGAAACCCCGTTTCTACTAAAAATACAAAAATATTAGCCAGGTGTGGTGGGGGACACTTGTCATCCCAGCTGCTAGGGAGGCTGAGGCAGGAGAATCGCTTGAACCCATAAGGCAGAGGTCACAGTGAGCTGAGATCATGCCACTGCACTCCAGCCTGGGCGACAGAGCAGGACTCCATCTAAACAAAAAAAAAAAAAAGAAAAAAGAAAAAAAGAAAAGAAAATATAGATAAGTAAAAAGAGGGAAATAGCAATCACCAATAATCCAATGATCACCACCATATACAGCCTTCTTTTTACACTCCTGTGCATTTGTATGACTATATATGATCCAATTAGACCAATTATCCAGAATTTTTTTTTCCAAAGAAACTTCAGTCACTCTCCTTATTGCTTTAGCCATATCCAGGTTTGCTCTCTCGTCCTCTGAAGACTTCAGCACATGGTTCTTCATTTCGTTTATATCCCAAACCCAGTCATTAGTCTGTGTGACACTGGCATTCACGAGGAAAACCCACTTCACACTCTGGACACCCAGTTGGTCTTATCACCCAAAATGAATTTTTCTCCCCCTGCCTTAATCAACGACTCCCACAATAAATGCATTACAGTTAATCCAAAGTCACTGATGGAAGCCTTCCCTCTTCTCCCAGTTTGCCTGTTCAGCTATCCCCATCTGGAGCGCTGTTCTACTCACTGACCTTGCAGTCCACGGGCTCCCCTTTCCTTGGTATTTAACTTGCCTGATCACCCCATTTAGGGGCCATGGCCTGCCGTGTTAGTAATTCACATTCCAATTCTCTCAGCTCTCTTGTTCAAGATTTTTATCACATTCATCTTCCAAAATCCTAGTCTGAATATCTGAACTTTTAAATTTCTCCCCTACGTACATACCAGCCACTAAGAATTACTAGAGAAAACCAACAGAAAGGTAGATTGTTTGCTAGAAATTATTTTTTCTTTATTTTGGGAAAATTAAAGTTTAATTAAAACTATAATGATATAGGCCAGGCACGATGGCTCATACCTGAAATCCCAGCACTTTGGGAGGCCAGGGAAGGAGGATCACTTGAGGTCAAGAGTTTAAGACCAGCCTGGCCAACATGGTGAAACCCTGACTCTACTAAAAATACAAAACACAGCTGGATGTGGTGGCAGTTGTCTGTAATTTGGGAGGCTGAGGCAGGAGAACCTCTTGAACCTGGGAGGCAGAGGTTGCAGTGAGCTGAGATCACATCATTGCATTCCAGCTCAGGCAACAGACACTCCATCTCAAGAAAAAGAAAACCAAACTATACTGATCGAGTTTGGGTATTAGTTCCCACCCAAATCTCATAATGAATTGTAATCCCCAATACTGAAGGGAGATCTGGAGGGAGGTGTTTGGGTCATGGGGGCAGATCCCTCATGGTTTGCTGCTGTCTTCATGATAGTGAGCATCTAAGAGATCTGGTCATTTAAAAGTGTATGGCACCCTCCCCCAACTCCCCCACTGTCTCACTTTCTTGCTCCTGCTTTCTTCATGTGACCTGCCTGCTTTCCCTTCACCTTCCACCATGATTGGAAGCTTCCTGAGGCCTCCTAAGAAACCAAGCAGATGCCAGCACCATGCTTCCTGTAAAGCCTGCAGAACCATGAGCCAATTAAAGCTCTCCTCTTTATAAACTACCCAGTCCCAGCCAGGTGCGGTGGCTCACACCTGTAATCCCAGCACTTTGGGAGGCCTAGATGGGCAGATCATGAGATCAGGAGTTCAAGACCAGCCTGGCCACCATGGTTAAACCCCATCTCTACTAAAGAAACAAAAAATCAGCCAGATGTGGTGACGCATGCCTGAAATCCCAACTACTCTGGAGGCTGAGGCAGGAGAATCCTTGAATCTGGGAGGCGGAGGTTGTAGTGAGCTGAGATCACACCATTGCACTCCAGCCTGGGCAACAGGGTGAGACTCTGTCTCAAACAAAACAGGAAAAAAAAAATATCCAGTCTGGGGTATTTCTTTATAGCAACACAAGAAGGGCCTAACACATCTACAAAAATATAAGGGACCCCGGCATATTCAGCACCTATTTTTAATAATTATCAGCTCATGGTTCATATTATTTCATCTATTTCCCCGAAGTTGTAACCACCCTATATACCTGGGTTATTATTATTTGTTTTGTTGTTTTTTAGATGGAGTCTCGCTCTGTCCCCCAGGCTGAAGTGCAGCAGCACAATCTCAGCTCACCGCAACCTCCGCCTCCCAGGTTCAAGAGGTCCTCCTGCCTCTGAGCCTCCCAAGTAGTTGGGATTACAGGTGCGTGCCATCACACCCAGCTAATTCTTATATTTTTAGTAGAGACGGGGTTTCACCATGTTGGCCAGACTGGTTTCAAACTCCTGACTTCAGTGATCCACCCTCATCGGCCTCCCAAAGTGCTAGGATTACAGGCATAAGCCACCACGCCCAGCCCCCGGTTTATTTTAAAGCAAACTGTAGACATCATGTCATTTCATACTTTAATATTCCAGTACATAACTTTTTTATAAAGGACTATTTTTTAAAATCTAATCACAATTGCATTATCGGCCTGAAAAAATAATTTCTTAGTATAATCAAATGTCTAGTCAGTAATCAATTTTCTTCAATGATCTCATAACTTACTTTAAAAATAATTGCTTTAACTCAGGACCCAGTAAGGTTCACAAATTGCAACTGATTAATATGACTTCTAGATTTCTTTTAATGTATAGGTTTTCTCCCCTCACTCTTTTTCTTTTCTTCCTTGTCCTGTAGAGTTTCCCACAGTCTATATTTTGCTGATTGTAAATTTCTGCCTCCCCTTTTCCTGAAAACTGGTAGTTTCAGGCCTGATGAAAGTCACATTTGATTTTTTGATAAGAATACTTTAAAGGTGGTGTTTTGTTCTTCCTTCAGAAGCTGGCGAGTTCCAGTGGTTTTTCTGTGTGCTGTTAGATGCCATTGACAATCTTGGCATGGGTCCACTGTTTCATTAGGGGTTGCAAAATGTCGACATACTACCTCGTCATTCCTTTTCTGTTTACTAGTTAGCATACTTCTATAAAGAGAAACGTTCCCTCTTTAATGAGGTGTTTTCCCCTGAGGTAGAGTTCATACAGGAAAGACACATGTTGATTTTATTTACCAGTTTTCTAACCAATAGCTTGGTTTTATGCCATCCTCCAAAATTGATCACTGAGTTCTTCATAGTATTATAAACTCATGAACTTAAGTATCTTATGTTTTAATCCATTTCAGTTATTTTCTTATTGGTATTGAAATTGTGTTGTTCCTGGCCAGGGGAGCCTCCTCAAGATAACTCTTGAGTTCTTTTGACATGTTAATTTCTCTTCTTCTTATTTTGAGACAGGGTCTCACTCTGTCACTCAGGCTAGGGTGCTGGCTAAGTTAAAAAAAATTTTTTTTATAGAGATGGGAGTCTCACTATGTTGCCCAGGCTGGTCTTGAACTCCTGCCCTCAAATTATCCTCCCACCTTGGCCTACCAAAGTGCTAGGATTACAGGGCGTGAGCCACCACACCTGTTTGTTTCTAATAGTTTCTTTTCTTTCTGGTGTGATAAAATCTTCTGGGCTCGTCTTGTCCTTTTTCTGCCTCAGACTTGGGATCACCATTTCTCCAAGGAGCCCTGTTTCCTTTTGGTGGGGTATAATATTTGGTATTAGGTATTGCCCTAATAGGGCACTCTTATAAGTATCTCATTAGGTTGTTCAAGTTTCTAGGAATTTTTAGTACACAGAACTAGAAAATAACTTTTAAAAAAAGTTACAATGCATCAAGAGTTCAGATCCATACTCTCAATTCAAATTCAAGTCAACAGGATTTGTATTGAACCTTTCTGTATTGCATCCATATCTCCTTTCTTTCACACAGGAAATCTTGGTTCCCAATGACATTAACGTAATAACTCATTTTCTTTGTTCCATAATACATGCACAACATTCCCAAAACAACAAAACCATCACTACCACTCCCTATGTCATTGCTGAAATCAGTTAAAAATAATTTTTGCAGTTCTTATTGTCCTCAAGGTATGCCACATTTAGGGACATGGAGTCAAATTTCTGTGTTTTAAAATGGAATAATCCCAATCTGTATGATTATTCAACTAACTCAATACACAATTAGGTTGGTTTCATTTTGCTTTTGAATTTTAGGGATTGCTTTTATCAAATCCAATTTTGTTTGATAATTTAATATTAAAAGACATGTGGTTACAGAAGTCGCATCTAGAAAGCAAGGTGTATTCAGAAAAATCTAGCTTCTACCACTGTGTTGTTCTGTGCTCTGTTCCTTCCTTCCAAATCTCTCTATGACAGGGGTGGGCAAACTTTTTCTAAAGGGCCAGATCGCAACAATCTTAGGCCTCGTGGGCCCTGTGATCCCTGCTCCAACTACTTAGCTTTACCGATGCAGTACAAAGGCCACCATAGGCAGTATGTAAGTAAATGGGTATGGTTGTGTTCCAGTAACATTTTGCAAAAAGGGATGTCAAAAACAAATGAATACAGTCCACAGGCCATACACCTGCTCTAGAGTCATCTGCAGGGACTATGCCCAGATCCCCAGTTTCAACTCACTACTCACCCCATCCTAAACTGGTTTCTGCCCTTTTAAGTCCATATGGCTAAATCCAGAGGACTCTTGGATTTTTTTCAGTTATCTTGCTTGTCCTCTCTGCAGTTGTCAGTACGATCAAGTACTTACTCCTCGAAATGACAATCTTCCTGTGGATGCCATGATAGAAGATTCACCTGGCTTCCTCCTACCTCTCGGTCCTGTCCTTTCCATGTTGTTTAATGACAAATCCTCTATGTGTCGTTAAATGCGGGCATTCCTCCAGCCTGTGGGAACTCTGCTTCTCTTTTTACTCTGTGCTGTCTGTGTAGAGCACTGAATCCATACCCAGGCTTTTATTTAATATTTCTGTAACAGTGATCAGGCAATTTTTATCTTTGGCCTAGACATTGCCTTTGAGTTCCCAATTATATATCCAACTGCTTACTTGATATTTAATTTTGAATGTCTTGAAAACACCCCAAAACAACATGTCCAAGTGTGTACAACTGTCATAGGCAAAATGTGACTATATTTTCTGTTTTAATAATGGTACCACCAGCCATCCAGTTCTAAAAGTTAGAAACCCAAGAGTCATCTAATCATCACGTATCAATTTACCCCCAATATCTCTCATGTGTTCAATTTTCTACATCTCTATCAATACCACCTTAGGCCAACCCACCATTATATCTGGCCTGGGCTATGGCTATGGCCGTGGCCTTCTAACTGGTCTCCCCGTCATTCTGGACTCTCCCACCCCTCCCTGTGCAGTCAGTGTTGGCTTCTCAAATGGCACTGAGACCATGTCATCATGCCCCTGTTTAACAGTTTCAGTTTAAAAAATTGTAAACTTTAACATGGCATCTAAGGCCCTGCAGGGATATGGCTCTGACCACCCCTTCAGCTTCCCCTCTTCCCTCTTCCTCCATAGTTCCTGGTGCTTCAGCCCAACTCACCTTCTTCCAGCTCTTCAGGTATGCCATGCTGTCTTTGCCCTTGACATTGCCCTCTACCAAGGAGGCTCTTCTACCTCCACTGCCCTTTTCTCCAAGTTGCCTTTAACCCACTTAGCTCCTGCAGGGAAGCCTTTCCACACATGTACTTTTTCTTCAGAAGATTAACTACAGTTATAATTTCACCATATTAGATTTTTTAAAAAATTGGTGCTGTCTTCCTAACCATATTGTAGGCTCCATAAAGGCAGAAATTGTGTCATTTTTTGTTTGTTTGTTTTTTGTCTCATTAAAACCCCAGAATATAAGAAGGGATTCAAAATAATGTTGATTTAATAAGCGAATCAGTGAACTGTACAACCACAGTAAACATGCACATACCAATTTAATGAAACAATTTTAGTTCATGTATTCCTTTGAGAACAGGTGTTCAAACTGCACCCAAAAACTATAAATCTTCCCCCCAGAAAAGACACATAGGTGCATAGATACAAAATTTGCCAGACATTTCAGGAACTTTGTATGCTGCATGAAACTCTCATATGGATAATAGTGCATGAAACTAAGTGAAATGTCTTCAATTTTTTTTATCATTTTTAATGACTTTATAGTATTCAATGGTCCAGATTTTGCTTAAGATTCTCTAGTTTTCCCTCCTTTGGTTTCAAGTTTATTATCCAACTTATTCAGTTTTCTCTTAATTTCAAAAACTATGTATTTTTTACTTCAAATGTCTGTTGTTTCTTTTCCAAATGAACATTTCAAACATTCACTCCTACTATTACCTTGACTTCTCTTTGAATATTTTCAGCATGTTTATGTTAAAATCTCTTGGATAATTTCATTACCTTTAGTTCTTGAGGTGACAGATCCCTTGTTTGTTTCATTTGCTGGCCTTTCCTCATGGTGTTTTAGTCTGAGGTTATTTTCCATGGGGAGGATAACTGCCCTGGGTTGTGGAGGCACATGGGGTGGTTCACATGTGTATCTTCGTCTCTGGGAACCCCTTGGGTTTCTTACTTTCTCACCAGCATTTATGTTTCTATTGTAGCTCAGGGTCTCTAATGTGCCAGGAGATTTAATATGGACTTAAGCCCATGCAAGGTACAGGCCTGTTCTGATTTCCCCCAGGTCTCCGTTTCCTTTAGCAGCCCAGGAGACAGTGTGCTTCCTTGCTTCTTCCCTGCAAGGTCTGGACTCCTGTCAGTAGGAAAGCCTAGCACTACTCATCAAGACTGGGCCCAATTCTTCTGTGAATTTCTCAATTTCAGCTCCCACTTGGTGTCCTTGTGTTGTTGTTTTTTTTTAATTTTATAACTTGCTGATTTCTTTTTTCATTACTTTTCCTTTTGAAGAGATTATGCTTTCTAATCCCAGCGCTTTTAGCTGTTTGAAATTAGTTCATAGTATATTAGTCCATTTCACACTGCTGTAAAGAACTGCCTGAGACTGGGTAATTTATAAAGATAAAAGAATTCATTGGCTCAGAGTTCTGCATGGGTGGGGAGGCCTCAGGAAACTTACAATCATGGCGGAAGGGGAAGCAGGCACATCTTACGTGGTGGCAGGTGACAGACAGAGACAGAGAGACGAGAGAGAGAGAGAGAGAGAGAGAGGAGGAACTGTCAAACACCAGTAAAACATTGGATCTCATGAGAACTCACTGTGACAAGAACAGCATGGGGGAAACCACCTCCATGATCTACTCACCCACCACCAGGTCCCTCCCTTGACATATGGGGATTATGGAGATTAAAATTTGAGATGAGATTTGAGTGGGGACATAAAGCCAAAGCATATCACATAGATTCCTCTTTCAGCTCAGTCTACTGATTTCTAGGAAGATTAGATTTTATAGATATGCCATAACTTATCTCAGACATTTAGCTTGTTTTCCCCAGCTTTTGCTACTATAAACAACACTTAAAGGAACATCCTTTAGCTAAATCCTTAGACATATCTTTAATCACTGTTTTAGGAACAACCCCTAGAAGATGAATTGCTGCATCCAAAAGCACATTTGTATGGCCGTTGTTATTTGTCACTTGTCAACTTGTCTTCCTTTTCATGCAACTCAGGAGTTGTACAAATGCCTATGGTTCCCCTTGCCCTTGTATCATCTCCTTTTGGCCCCGTTAAAATATGCACCAGAGGACCACCTGAGGTCGAGAGTTCGAGACCAGCCTGGCCAACATGGTGAAACCCCGTCTCTACTAAAAATACAAAAAGTAGCCGGGCTTGGTGGCACGGACCTGTAATCCTAGCTGCTCAGGAGGCTGAGACAGGAGAATCGCTTGAACCCAGGAGGTGGAGGTTGCAGTGAGCAGAGATCACACCACAGTACTCCAGCCTGGGTGAGACGGCAAGACTCCATTTCAAAAATAAATAAATAAATAATTTTTAAAAAAACAAAACAAAACCATGCACCAGGGACTGAAACTGGGGTATGAACAGCACCCCAGACCCTGACCAAGCCATAAAACTGTTTGTAAAGAAGCCACCAGAAAAGGCTTAGAGGTGCTGCCTAGGCAACCAGAAAACAGGGACCTCTGCCAAATCCAGTCTCCCCTCCACAGGCCTCTCTCCAAGCTGTTCTCCTAGTCATTTTCATCACAGTTTTGGCAGCTTCTTTCTACTTATCAGAAGTTTAAGAGCAGAGAATTAAATTCAAGTCCCGCATTACTAAGCTTTTGTTATTTTTGCAAAGTACACGTTGTACATTCAGTGGCACACTGCAAAGCATTATCATGAATTATTTAAATGAAACCATCCTTGTCACAATAAATGAGCAAAACACATTTTTTCACTTTCTTCTTACATGTTGTTATTTCTCTTCACGGATTTCTTACTTTGCAACATTAACTAAAACATGATGAGCCCCGCAATGTCATTACTACAAACTACCCTACCTTAGTTCTGCTGATCATGTATTTTTTTTTAATGTGACAGAAGCATTTTTCTTTCTTCTTAAGATTCATTATACTCAAATGTGTCCCTGTAGCAGCATAGAATAGGAACAAATATGAAATATGTATAACCAAGGTTTACTTTTGGAAGTAATTCATATTCAATTCTCATTTGCTTTGCTGGGATGGAACAATAGATGCTGTGAGGTGGGAAGGTAGTAGACATGAAAATCTAAAGATACTGAGACCCTTCTTTGGAAAGGAGGCCAGAAACATTTCTGTTTTGCCTCATATTTTATTAATCTATTTTATAATTCCAAGTAAATGAGAATAAAACTTATCTCAAAGGCTAGCAAAATGATCCTAAAGTCTCAGGCAATGAGGACAGTAATTCATTAAAGATTAACTGTTCTTGGCATTGTCACAGTCTTGTTCAGCTTGAATGTTAATCTCTAAGGAAATTACAGTTATTACCTGTGCTTTATTGTTGATACTGACAAGATCCTCAAGTGACACTTCTGTCTGTGGATACTACATGCTACCAGTACAGGCCCGACTCCATTCTTTGCCCCTGTTTACACACACACACACACACACACACACACACACACACACACACTCTCTCTCTCTCTCTCTCTTTCTCTCCTTACAACGGCATGCAAACAGGTTCATTTTACGCCACTCTGTTTCATTTCAGGATGTGACAAGGCTACATGGACAGGGATTAAAAAAACAGCAGTGACTTAAGGCCAGGGGAGGAGGAACACAGAAAATAAATCAGCAATCATTAAAACTTGGAACTGAAGCAAACTTTTAAAAAAATATTTTGGCCACTTAAAAAAAACTTTTCGTTTTGCAATAATTTTTAACTCACAGAAAAGTTGCAAGAATAGTACAGATAATGTCTTTATCCCTTTTACCTGGACTTCCTCATTTAGTTAACATTTTAATAGTTATGGCTGGGCACAGTGGCTCACACCTATAATCCCAGCACTTTGGGAGGCCAAGGCAGGCGGATCACTTGAGCTAAAGAGTTCGAGACCAGCCTGGGCAACATAATGAAACCACATCTCCACTAAAAATACAAAAAAATTAGCCAGGTGTGTGGTGCATGCCTGGAGTCCTAGCAATTTGGGAGGCTGAGGTGGGAGGACTGCTTGAGGCCGGGAAGCAGAGGTTGCAGTGAGCTGAGATCGTGCCACTGCCCTCCAGCCTGGGTGACAGAGCCAGGCCCTGTCTCAAAAAAAAAAAAAAAAAAAGTTAACAGTTTAATAGCTAACATTTTACCATTTTTGCCTTATTATTTAGAATCACTTGAGAGTAAATTACAAACATGATGTCCATTACCTTAAGGGTGTCAATGTGTGTTTCCTAAAACACGAGGTGTACACACTGCTGAAAAATCAAAGTACATCCAGCATTACCAGGAAATCAGCACTGATAAAACACTATATCCACCCCGCAGACTCCATTCCCATATTCCTGATTGCTCCAGCAATGTCCTTTATAATCACACTTTTCCTTTTGGTCTAGAATCCAGCCCAGGATTATCTACTGTATTTAGTTTCCATGTCTCTAGATCCGCCTTCAAAGTGGAGCAAATGCTCAGGTTTTCCTTGTCTCTTATGACTTGATACTTTTGAAGAGTACAGGCCTGCTGCTTTGTCAAATGACCCTCGATTTCTGGATGGGTGATGGTTCCTCAAGATTACCTTCAGTTTATACCTTCTTGGCAGGAACAGCGTGGAAATGATGCTGTGTTCTCTGTGGATTGCATCGGGGGGCATAGCATATCAATTTGTCCCACAGCTGGTGATTATATCCCTTGGTTAAGATAGTTAATTATTAAGTATTTTGTACTTAATTTATATTTAATAAACAATTTTAAAGCATTTGATTAATTTTAAAGTAATCAAAAACTATTTTAATCTATGTAAATATCCTGTTTCTTATCAAGCTTCACCCACTAGTTTTGGCATTCATTAATCATTCTTTTTTTTTTTTTTTTGAGATGGAATTTTGCTCTTGTCACCCAGGCTGGAGTGCAGTG
>NW_012119376.1:6400368-6405179 GCF_000951035.1 Colobus angolensis palliatus | reverse complement strand
AGGCTGGAGTGCAGTAGCACGATCTCGGCTCACTGCAACCTCAGCCTCCTGGGTTCAAGTGATTCTCCTGCCTCAGCCTCCCAAGTAGCTGGTATTCCAGGCACGTACCACCATACTCAGCTAATTGTTCATATTTTTAGTAGAGACAGAGTTGTGCTGTGTTGGCCATGCTGGTCTTGAACCCCTAACCTCAAGTGATCCTCTCACCTTGGCCTCCCAAAGTGCTGGGATTACAGGCTTGAGCCACCACACCCGGCCTGAATATTTTTAAAATCTAGATGTATGTTTTGTTAGGATTTTTTATAGGTAGAACACTGGAGGAAGATCAATGACCAATATTTATGCTGACTTTTTAGTCAATTTTAGACATTAGTGTTCTAAACTAAATTTCTCTTTCTTTTTAGGTTTGTCCAAGACTGGTTTTCAGAAAGGATGCAAGTGGCCAAAGTGGATTTCTCTACAGTGTTACCACGCTTCATTTCTCTATATATCTTTTCCTTTCTGAGTCCGAAAGATTTGTGTGCAGCTGCCCAAGTCAGCTGGCCCTGGAAGTTTTTAACTGAACAGGTTTACTATTTGTCACTTCCTAGTAATAGGGCACAAGTACAACTGTAATCTTAAATGAGGCTACTAGGGTAGCTCCCTTCCCTGAAGACAATAGCTGAGGGTACCTGATCCATCCCTTACCCTTGAGAGAAAAAATAGGGATAAGTGAAATACAATAATGTATTTCTATAAATAAATAAGGCATATAGACTAGTCCAATAATTCCTGTTACTTAAAAAATCTTTAAATACTCAGTATAATTATTTAGAAAACATTTTATCTTGGTTAAAGAAGTTCACTTTCTTTTGAGACGGAGTCTCGCTTTGTCACCCAGGCTGGAGTGCAGTGGTACGATCTCGGCTCACTACAACCTCCACCTCCTGAGTTCTAGCGGTTCTCCTGCCTCAGCCTTCTGAGTAACTGGGATTACAGGCGGCTGCCACCACACCCGGCTAATTTTTGTATTTTTAGTAGGGACGGGGTTTCACTGTGTTGGTCAGGCTGGTCTCAAACTCCTGACCTTGGGTTCCGCTTGCCTCGGCCTCCCAAAGTACTGGGATTACGAGCATGAGCCACCGCGCCCTGCCAAGAAGTTCACTTTTCTTCATGAAAAATGATTTATGCTTTAGATTTTGTATATTATCTCCGATAACTCAGCTCTGGAAACTGCTACACAACCACAGCCTCAACTGATCCCTTATTGTCTAACATCTGTTAAAGAACATACATTGAGATCTTAATAGCAGTTGAAAGCAGTTAAAAGCAGCAGCTGTTTAAAATTAACATCTTTTGCCATTAATTCTGCCTCTAGGCTGTCCCTTTTCTTGTAAAATATTTAATAAAATGTAACAATACACATACTTTTTTTTTTTTTCGGAGACAGGATCTCATTCTATCGCCCAGGCTGGAATGCAGTGGTACCATCTGGCTCACTGCAACTTCTGCCTCCCAGGCTCAAGTGGTCCTCCCATCTCAGCCTCTCGAGTACCTGGGACTATAGACATGCACCACCATGCCCAGTGAATTTTTGTAGTTTTAGTAGAGATGAGGTTTCGCCATGTTGGCCAGGCTGGTCTGGAACTCCTAGGCTCAAGAGATCCACCCACCTCAGCCTCCTAAAGTGCTGAGATTAAAGGCGTGAGCCTCTGTGCCTGGCTTAGTCTGTTTGTATTTCTGTAAACACTTATATATTTGTGTTTAATCCATCATTTTACTATTTTTTGTTTGTCGCATTTAGTTTTTTCCCTCTCCCTGTCTTCCTTTGCGTTAATTAAAAATTTTTTTTCAGGCTGGGTGCGGTGGCTCACGATCCGAGGCTGGCAGATCACGAGGTCAGGAGATCAAGACCATCCTGGCTAACACGGTGAAACCCCTGTCTCTACTAAAAATACAAAAAATTAGCCAGGCGTGGTGGTGGGCGCCTGTAGTCCCAGCTACTTGGGAGACTGAGGCAGGAGAATGGCGTGAACCCAGAGGTGGAGCTTGCAGTGAGCAGCGATCGGGCCACTGCACTCCAGCTTGGGCGAGAGAGAAAGACTTTTGTCTCAAAAAAAAAAAATTTGTTTTTTCAATTGTTAGATTCTTTAACAGTTATTTCATGGTTACCATAGAAAGTATAACATATAACCTTGTATTAATATTATCTTACCATTTCTAAGACAATGCAAGGAGCTTAGAACCCTTTAACTTCATTTACCCTCCTCTCAGTTTCCATGCTTTTTTGTTAAAGATTTTTATTTTATATATACTAATAACTAATAGCCTACTGTTGACCAGAAGACTTACTGATAACGCTAACAGTCAATTAACACACGTTTTGTATGTATATTATATACTGTATTCTTCAATATGGCAAGCAAGAGAAAAGAGATTGTTATTTAAACATTCATGAGAAAATATATTTACTATTTGTTAAGTGGAAATGGATCATCATAAAGATCTTCATCCTCATGTTGAGTAGGGAGGAAGCTGAGGTAGAAGAGGAAAAGGAGGAGGAAGAGGAAGGGTTGGTTTTGCTGTCTTAGGGGAGGCAGAGGTGGAAGAAAGCGCGTATAAATGCACCCATGCAGTTCAAACCCGTTGTTCAAGGGTTAAGTGTGTAAAATAAACATTTATAACACATAAACACTTATCTCACAAATCTTGATTACTATTATTTTATGTAGTCAATATTTATTTATATATGACCATATTTTTTTCTGTAGCTCATTTTTTTCTGTTCTGCATCTCTTAGTTTCCATTTGGGATCATTTTCCTTTTACGTTCTATTTAATATTACCTCTAGTACAGGTGTGCTGCTGATAAATTCTCTTAGTTTTTGTGTGTCTGAAAATATCTATTTCATCTTCATACTTAGAAGATATTTCAGTAAGAAATCTGAATTCTAGGTTGGCAGCTAATTTTTTTATAGAACTTTGAAATATTTCATTTTTTTTTCTTGAGAAGTCAAGTTTTATTGTTGATCCTTTAAAGGTAACATTTCTATCATCTCTAGCTGCTTTTTGGAGTTTTTCTTTCATTTTCAGTAACGGTATTGTGATATACCTAGGTGTGAGTGTTTATGTATCTTGTTTTGTGTTTGGCTGTGATTTTTGAGTCTGAGACTTAATGTCTTTCATCAGTTTTGAAACATTCTCAGATGTTATTTCTTCGTATTGATTCTGCCCCATTCTCTCCCTTTTTCTCCTAGTATTCCAATACTTATAGGTTGGAAAGATTCACCATGTCTCGTAACTTTCATATTCTTTTATACATTTTCCATTTCTGTGACCTTCAGTATTTCAGTCTGGATTTTCTTCAGACCCGTCTTTCAGTTTACTAATTATTTCTTTAGCTAGATTCTAATCTGATCTTAAACCCATCCACTGAGTTCTAAATTTCAGTTATTATATATTTTCAGTTCTAGAATACTGATTTATTTTGCCAAAATTTTCCACCTATTCATTTATTTTAGATATATTAATTATAGAGTGTTTATTTCCCCAAAGTTCATGTCTGGTGATGACAGTATTTGGATTGCCTGAGGATCTCTCTATAGTTACTAAAAACCAAAAAGAAGACAGAATTCTTGTCTATTGTGTGTTCTAGTTAATTTTGATTGAGTACCGCATACTGAGTATACAAAATTGATGTGATCCTTTGAGTCTCTGGGTGATGTTATCTTCCTCCAGAGAGAATTTACTTTTGCTTCTGGCACATCTAGTGCTAGGAACAAATCATACAAATCTAGTCAAGGAATGAGATATTTCAAAGCTGGCTTCAGTCTTTGTGAGTTTGTCTAATTCAGTATTATCCTTCCTGAAAAGAATCTTAATTGAAAGCTGGTGTGATTACCAAGGCTCTTCCTCTTAGTGGGCCCTAAATTTCCATTTGTGTCCTCTCTTCCCTGTGAGAATGCCTAAGATTCTTTTCTAGCATCTAAGTCTTTTAGTCATAACTTTCTGTTCAGATTCTCAGGCTAACAAGCTTTACTTTGGAACTGACAAATGCCTTGAAGTAAAAAGTGATGCCAAATATCAGGCTTACCTCTCTGGGTTTCCCTTCTTTCTGGGGTCTCGGTTGAACAAATCCTTATTGCATTGATAGCTCTATAATATAGCCTTCAAATAATTGTATAATATTTGGTCTAGGTATTTCATTAGATCAAACCACATGAAATTTTCTTTTTCTTATGTCAAAATGGCTGCATATTGGCAATATCATATGCTTCAGTCAAAATTATTCTCAATAAGAGGGTTAATCTGAAAGAAACTATTCCACTATTGCTAGAAGCTGAATTCTCAGAATCTAGGGTTAATGTAACCAAATGCTACTGGAACACTAGATAAGTATCACAAAGAGGTCTGATACATACATTCACATATAATGTATATATTCATCAAATAATATTTTTCCTGTGGAACAAGATATGCTTCTTATTTCCAAGTCAAGTTCAGATAGTAAGTCAATAGTAGCATTTAAAAACCTTTTATCTGGCCAGGTGCAGTGGCTCACACCTGTAATGCCAGCACTTTGGGAGGCTGAAGCGGGTGGATCACCTGAAGTCAGGAGTTCCAGACCCGCCTGGCCAACAGGGAGAAACCCCGTCTCTAGCAAAAATACAAAAAAACTAGCTGGGTATGGTGGCATGCACCTGTAATCCCAGCTACTCAGGAGGCTGAGGGAAAAGAATTGCTTGAACCCAGGAGGGAGAGGTTGTAGGGAGCTGAGATCGCACCACTGCATTCCAGCCTGGGTGACAGAGCAGGACTCGGTCTCAAAAAAAA
>NW_012119376.1:6398009-6399143 GCF_000951035.1 Colobus angolensis palliatus | reverse complement strand
CTGTCACCCAGGCTGTGCGGTGGTGTGATCTCTGGCTCACTACAGCCTCAACTTCTGAGGCTCAAGTGATCCTCCCACCTCAGCCTCCCGAGTAGCTGGGACCACAGGTGCACACCACCATGCCCTGCTAAGTTTTTGTATTTTTGTAGAGACGGGGTTTCTCCATGTTGGCCAGGCTGGTCCCGAATTCCTGGGCTCAAGTGACCCACCCACCCTGGCCTCCCAAGGTGCTGGGATTCCAGGCGTGAGCCACGGTGCCCAGCCTCAGCTAGGCCTTATGCTTTACGCAGCAAAACTGATTTGAGTTCTCCCATGCTTTCTTCCCACTAACTCACCCTCCGGTGAGATTGTGACAAATAAGAAATTGCTTGAAGGCAAGAAGAAGGGCACAAATGAATGTGACATATATCAAAAGATTAACTGGTCTCTGCAAGAAAAGGGTTGCTTGTTCTCTGAGCTGTGTTTCTTGACCTGAAATGACTGGTAGCTCACAGCCACAGTGCCGAGAGGATGAGAAATCCAAACAGAGTACATGAAAATGGCTGTAATTATTGTCATTTGGAACCTTGCCCTGGTACAGCTTTATTTTTGATGCCTTTATCTGTGTGGACTTGGCTGGGAGAAGTATGAAGTAATCAGCCCCGCCTGCTGCTTTTTGTTTTTCAGAGGAGTTATTCAAAGTTAGACCCCCTTGGGTTAGTGGAACTTGCTGCTCTAGCGTGCTAAAGCCCAGACGCCAACCACGCCTCTCCCAGACTGTAAGGGAGCGAGTGGGATTACATGAAGCTTTGGAGAAACAGCTTGTTTTGACATCTTTAGAAATCTTGCCCAAGCGGTAAGCAAAATTCCATCTACTGACGGCTCAACACCATCCCAATACCAAACATTCACTCTAGAATAAATGTAGCTATCATGCAGAAATCTTGTGTAATTCTGTGGCTCATATCCTATGAAATATCAGTAAAGATAATTAATTTTCTAGAACAGTAGTCAAACATGCCTTCTGAAGAGGTAAACATATAACATCCAAAACTAACATTTTAAATATTCTTTTTTTTTTTGAGACAGAGTCTCACTCTGTCGCCCAGGCTGGAGTGCAGTGGCCGGATCTCAGCTCACTGCAAGCTCCGTCTC
>NW_012119376.1:6380070-6397460 GCF_000951035.1 Colobus angolensis palliatus | reverse complement strand
GCTTATTGCAACCTCTGCCTCCTGGGTTCAAGCGATTCTTCTGCCTCAGGTTCCTGAGTAGCTGGGACTACAGGCATGCACTACCATGCCTGGCTAATTTATTTATTTTTAGTACAGACGGGGTTTCACCATGTTGGCCAGGCTGGTCTCGAACTCCTGACTTCAGGTGATCCACTGGTCTCGGCCTCCAAAAGTGCTGGGATTACAGGTGTGAGCCACCATGCCCAGCCAACTTTGGATTCTTGAGATCATATAATCTCACTCACCTATGTTTCAAATGAGGAAACTGAGGCCTAGGAAGGTGACATGACTTACCCACATGTCAAAGTGTCAAACACTAGAACCTAAAACTCTAAGATTCCAACACTTTCTCAACTTCACCCACTGACACTACATATGGATCTCTGTGTGTCTGAACATTTGTGGATGTGTGCATGTACATTTACTTGTTCAAGGCACGTAAAGAATTTTAAGAGGCCGGGCATGGTGGCTTACGCCTATAATCCCAGCACTTTGGGAGGCCAAGGTGCGAGGATCACTTGAATTCAGGAGTTGGAGACCAGCCTAGGCAACGTAACAAGACCCCATCTGCTGGGTGTGATGGCACACACCTGTGGTCCCAGTTACTCGGGAGGCTGAGGTGGGAGGATTGCTTGAGCCTGGGAAGTTGAGGCTGCAGTGAACTGTGAGGACACAACTGCACTCCTGCCTAGGTGACAGAGCAGGACCCTATCACTTAAAAAACAAACAAACAAACAAACAAAAAATATATATGGAATTTTAAGAAGTACAGGGAAGCCCCTGCTGCTGGTATTATTGGAGGTGAGGGTGGCTGTGGAGAGAATGAAGATATTATTCAGGAACAACTGAGGCCTAGAAGGAAATTCACAATCTCTCAGCTACTTCTTTTTAAATATCTTTTTGAACTCCCAAATATGTCATTACATTCATTTACGAGCTAAGTAAGTTCTGAGAGACTGTTCCAGCATCCCACATGTGGCGGAGGAGAGGCTCAGAGAACAGATTTGGCCTCACCCCACCCAGGAGCTCCATTTGCTACTGTCCCCACAAAACACAGGGAGAGGCTAAGGGGGCCACGTGCCTTGTAGAATAGAGCTGATGCCCAGAGACATATGCTGCTTACTTACCAAAACTCAAGGTAAGAGAACATGAAAACTTCTCGTATTTCCTTTTTCTCCACAGAAGCAATATTTCTGGAAGCCATTCCTACCCTTTATTATCAAAGAAATATTGGCATGGAGTTCATAAAAATGATGACAGCTCTTCATATGCTCTCCGGCCACACTTCATATTAATATCATCCCGGATTCCTGCGTATGAGGTAGAGTATGTTATGAGGCCAGTCCTGTCCTGATAGTTTTTTTTTTTTTTTTCATCTAGACTAGAGGGTGTGTGACAATCTTTTGGCCACCACGTTTATGAAAAATGATTCAACTTCTAAAAGGAAAATCAAGCCAGGTGTGGTGGCACATACCTGTAGTCCCAGCTACTCAGAAGGCTGAGGTGGGAGGATCACTGGAACCCAGGAGGTGGAGGCTGCAGCGAACTGTGATCACACCACTGCACTCCAGCCTGGGCAACAAAGTGAGACTCTGTTTCTATAAAAAAATAAAAGG
This sequence comes from Colobus angolensis palliatus, assembly GCF_000951035.1. Lineage (NCBI taxonomy): Eukaryota > Metazoa > Chordata > Mammalia > Primates > Cercopithecidae > Colobus > Colobus angolensis. The sequence continues at coordinate 6,395,823 of NW_012119376.1, read as the reverse complement.
CCAGGTGCAGTGGCTCACACCTGTAATCCCAGCACTTTGGGAGGTCAAGGTAGGTGGATCACCTGAGGTCAGGAGTTCAAGACCAGCCTGGCCAGCATGGCAAAACCCCATCTCTACTAAAAGTACAAAAAAAATAGCCGGGTGTGGTGGTGTGCACATGTAGTCCCAGCTACTCAGGAGGGTGAGGCATGAGAATCACTTGAACTCAGGAGGTAGAGGTTGTAGTGATCAGGATACTGCACTCCAGCCCGGGTGACAGAGTAAGTCTGTCTCAAAACAAACAAACAAACAAAAAACAGAAGCGATAAAGGTAATCATAAATCAAAATTATTTTGAAAAAGCATTACAGGCCCAAACTTTTAACTGAGCCTTTTAACTGAGAGGTGACAACTTACTCAAGTGTCAAAGTTTCAAACACTAGAACCTAAATTCTGAATTCTAAATCCTAAAATTCCAGCACTCTTTTAGCTTCACCCATTGATGCTACATGTAGATCTCTGTGTCTGAACATGTGTGTGTGTGTGTGTGTGTGTGTGTGTGTGTGTGTGTGTATTAGTCCGTTCTCACTGCTATAAAGAAATACGCAAGACTGGGTAATTCATAAAGGAAAGAGGTTTAACTGACTCACAGTTTGACATGACGAGGAGGCCTCAGGAAACTTACAGTCATGGCAGAAGGCTAAGGGAAAGCAAGGACCTTCTTCACATGCCAGCAGGAGAGAGAGCAATGAGCAGAGGAAATGCCACTTATGAAACCATCAGATCTCATGAAAACTCAGTGTCACGAGAACAGCACGCGGGAAACCGCCCCCATGATCCAATCACCTCCCACCAGGTCCCTCCCTCGACACACAGGGATTATGGGGATTACAATCCAAGATGAGATTTGGGTGGGGACACAGAGCCAAACCATATCAGTGTGCATGTCCAATACATTTCTGTTGAATTTAATTTGTTGCACTTAATCCAAAAAAGGAGCATGCTGATTAAGAATTACTTTGAGCCAGGCACGGTGGCTCAAGCCTGTAATCCCAGCACTTTGGGAGGCCGAGACGGGCGGATCACGAGGTCAGGAGATCGAGACCATCCTGGCTAACATGGTGAAACCCCGTCTCTACTAAAAAATACAAAAAACTAGCCGGGCGACGTGGCGGGCGCCTGTAGTCCCAGCTACTTGGGAGGCTGAGGCAGGAGAATGGCGTAAACCCGGGAAGTGGAGCTTGCAGTGAGCTGAGATCCGGCCACTGCACTCCAGCCTGGGTGGCAGAACGAGACTCCGTCTCAAAAAAAAAAAAAAAAAAAGAATTACTTTGAAACTTCTCTGAAATTCCCAAATAGTATTATGTAACCACCATCTCACAAAAGAACAATGTCAGAAATCTTGTTTGGTTTCTCTGTAATGAAGTGATATATTTTAATTTTAATATGAATAATATAAAAATAAAGTAAGCACAAAGACAATCTTTGTATCTATATATGTGAGTGTATTTGTATGTATATAGGTGTATGTGTGTGAATATGCACACATAGAGACATATACTTAGAAAAGTTTCTATTTGTAACAAAATGGCTCCTTTTAAGATACGAACTCACTTCTTCTGGGCATCTAGGAGTCAGCTCTAATCACTGATAACCAGTGAGCTCAGTGGATCCACATGAAAGCAAGATCAGAGCCTTAATCTCCTTGTGGGCCATAGATAGTTTCCGCAGTGTTTAACAATGCATCATGCTGGCCGGGCATGGTGGCTCACACCTATAATCCCAACACTTTGAGGCCAAGGCAGGAGAATTGCTGGGACTACAGGCACATGCCACCACACCTGCCTAATTTTTTATTTTTTGTAGAGACAGGGGTTTCACCATGTTGCCCAGGCTGGTCTCGAACTCCTGAGCTCAAGTTATCCAGCAGCCTCAGTCTCCCAGAGTGCTGGGATTACAAGTGTGAGCCACTGTGCTTGGCCACTATTACTTTTTAAAAGTTATTTGTATGTCTTTGTGCATGTTGTGCACAAAGATAAAAAGGCTGGAAGAAAATAATCTAAATTGTTAATAGTATTTATCTCTGAGTGGAGTTACATGTGTACTTAATTTTCTCCTCTTATAATTAGAAATAAACTAATTTTAATAGAAACCGATGAAGGAGGAAGCTTATCTTCTTCCATAATCTCTGAAAATTCTTTAGAAATCATGGCATATTTTGTATCCATTCTATTTCTTTCATTAATAAATATTCTAAAATAGTGGGTCTCGGCTCCTGCAGCTTTGGTTTCATTCTCCAGATGCTAGTGGAGAGCGTGAAGGCTGGTGTCGTTTCTGTGGTATATGAACACAGCATAACCTTGGAGAGCCTGCTGTATCTGATAGAAAAAGCTCTGGACGGGAGGAAGGCACAGAGCATGGGAATATTTAGCGATGGAGATAGCAGAGAAATCAACTTACTCCAAGGTAGGCCTGGGGGTTGACGATGAACAACCATGCAACTTCGTGCTGTGCAGTGTGTCCACAGTATGACTTTCGGAGGACTATTTCAGTTCCAGGTTGCTAAGATGTATTGATTTTTTGGCTTTATGAAAAAAGTGAAGCATGCATTTATTTATTTATTTATTTATTTATTTATTTATTTATTTATTTATTTATTTATTGGTTCAGGGTCTCTTTCTGTCACCCAAGCTGGAGTGCAGTGGTGTGATCACGGCTCCGTGCAGCCTGGACTTCCCAGGCTCAAGTGATCTACCCACCTCAGCCTCCTGAGCAGCTGGGACCACAGGTATGTGCTGCCACGCCCAGCTAATTTTTGTATTTTTTGTAGAGGTGGGGTTTCTCCATGTTGCCCATGCTGGTCCCAAACTCCTGGGCTCGAGTGATTCTCCTGCCTTAGCCTCTTGAAGTGCTGGGATTACAGGGGTGAGCCACCACACCCTGACTTGAAGCAATTTTTTTGATGACCGTTTTTTTAATTTTGATTAAAGAAACAGGTTACTGTCTTAACGATTTTGAAGTGTGCAGTTCAGTATTGTTGGTTCACATTGCTGTGAAACAGATCTCCGAAAATTTTCCATCTTGCAAAACTGAAGCACTATGCCCTCCGAAAACAAACTTCTCTCTTCTCGTTTCCACAGGCCTGGCAACCACCATTCCACCTTGTTTCTGTGAATTTGAGTATTTTAGATACCTCTTATAGGGGAACCACACAGTATTTGTCTTGTCTTCTTGTGAACTGCTTTTTTTTTTTTTTTTTGAGACAGAGTCTCACTCTTGTCGCCCAGGCTGGAGTGCAGTGGCACAATCTCAGCTCACTGCAACCTCTCTCTGCCTCCGGGATTCAAGTGATTCTCCTGCCTCAGCCTCCCAAGTAGCTGTGATTACAGGTGTCCACCACCATGCCTGGCTAATTTTTGTATTTTTAGTAGAGATGGGGTTCCACCATGGTGGCCAGGCTGCTCTTGAACTCCTAACCTCCAGTGATCCACCTGCCTCAGCCTCCCAAAGTGCTGGGATTACAGGCATGAGCCAGTTTGCCTGGCTGTGACTGGCTTGTGTCACTTAGTATAATGTCCTGAAAGGTCATCCGTGTTGTATGTGTTCCTTTTAAGGGTATATATACAGCATGTTTTGTTTACCTGTTCATCCACTGATGGACACTGGGTTGCTTCCACTCTATTGTTGAATATGGGTATGCAACCATCTCTTTGAGATCCTGCTTTCAATTCTGGATATGTACCAGAAGTGAGATTGATAGATTATGTGATGGTTCTATTTTTACCTTTTAAAGAAATCTCCAGCCTGCTGCAGTGTCTCACACCTATAATCCCAACACTTTGGGAGGCTGAGGTGGGTGGATCACCTGAAGTTGGCAGATTGAGACCAGCCTGACCAACATAGAGAAACCTCATCTCTACTAAAAATACAAAATTAGCTGGGTGTGGTAGTGCATGCCTGAAATCCCAGCTACTCGGGAGGCTGAGGCAGGAGAATTGCTTGAACCCGGGAGATGGAGGTTGCAGTGAGCCAAGATCATGCCACTGAACTCCAGCCTGGGCAATAAGAATGAAACTCCATCTCAAAAAAAAAAAAAAAAAAGAAAGAAAGAAAAAGAAATCTCAATGCTGTTTTCCATAGCAGTTGCATCATTTCCTAATCCCACCAACAGTGCACAAGGGTTACAGTCTCTACACATCCCACATCCTTGCCAACACTTATTTTCTGTGTGTATCTGTGCTTTTTATTTATTTATTTTTTGTTTTGTTTTGTTGGTTGTTTTTGGAGACAGAGCCTTGCTCTGTTGCCCAAGGTGAAATGCAGTGGCGTGATCATAGCTCACTGTAGCCTCGAACTCCTAGGCTCAAGTGATCCTTTTTCCTCAGCGTCCTGAGTAGCTGATGCACACCATCATATCCAGCTAATTTCTATTTTTATTTTTTAGAGATGGGGTCCCACTATATTGTCCAGGCTGGTCTGGAACACCTAGCCTCAAGCAATCCTTCCACCTCAGCCCCCAACATGATGGGATTACAGGTGTGAGCCACCATGCCTAGCCTTTTTTTTTTTTTTAATAGTAGCCATCCTAATGGATGTAATATCTCATTGTGGTTTTGATTTGCATTTCTCTGATTAGTGATGTCAAGCATGTCTTCATAGGCTTGTTGGCCATTTGGTTATCTTCTTTAGAGAAATGTCTATTCATGTCCTTTGCACATTTTTAAAAAGTAGGTTATTTGATTTTTTTCACTGTTGAGTTAGAGTTCATATATTCCAAATATTAAGCCCTTATCAAATATATGATTTGCAAATATTTTCTCCCATTACATAGATTTCATTTTCACTCTGTTGATTGTACACTTTGATGCACAAAAGTTTTAAATTTGATGAAAGTGCAGCAATGTTAATAGCAAATACCAAGATCTATAAATTGGTATACACTAACATTTATTATATTCCTAGTTGGCTTATACTACAAAGGAAAGGAATGGCTGATATCGTCAACTTGTTACAGGGCAGCTATCAAAAATCTCAATGGGGTGGAACATGGTGGCTCACACTTGTAATCCCGACACTTTGGGAGGCCGAGGTAGGTGGCTCTCTTGAGCCCAGTAGCCCACACCAGCCTGGGCAACATGGCAAAACCCCATCTCTACAAAAAAATACAAAGAAATTAACTGGGTGTGGTGGCACACACCTCTGTAGTCCCAGCTACACCTTGAGAGGCTGAGGTGGGAGGATCCCTGGAGCCCAGCGGGGCGGAGGTTGAAGTGAGCCATTGAACCACTGCACTCCAGTCTGGGCTACAGAACAAGACCTTGTCTTAAAAAAACAAAAACAAAAACAAAAACCAACCAAAAACCCCCAACCCCCTGCCCCTCAAAACAAACCTCAATGGTTACTTTTTTTCAGGAGAAAGAGATGATGAATGTTTTAGAAGTAAATATCTAGTTTCTATTCTTATACATTCTTCCTTGCTTACACTTAAAGTAAAATTGTTTTAAAACTTACTCAAATGAAATCTTCCATCATTGTGGGATGAGGGGAGAGAAGGAATAAGATGGTCCCAGATATGGCTGGAGTAAACCAGCAAAATGGCAAAGTGAGTCCCTGAGTCACCTGTCAAATTGCCATCTCTGTGGTTGGGACTTCATGTACCTGGAAAGTTTCAGTGAAATTTATCATTGGCAGAAATGAATTGTCTTTTGTTTCACTTTACCTCACTTCTGGTTTTCCCTGTTTAGCTTATCTGTGCCTAGGGCAAGTTGTGTTTCAGATCGTTTTTCTATGTCCTCCCAAAGTAAAGCACAGATACTATTTGTTTGGGGTTTAAATGTATAATGACATAGTAACTCTTCTCTAAATGGTGCAGAGATATTGGCAAGTTTATATGATGGGAGTAAGTTTATCTTGTGTAGAATGTCCTATTAGAGTTTCTTGATCTCAGCCTTTTTGTTCTCCAGGTAAGAAAAGTTTTCAAACTCTGCCTTTTCCTTATTCTGGGTGTTTTTCTGCTTTTTTGTTTTTTTGTCTTGTTTTGAGATGGAGTCTCACTCTGTCGCCCAGGCTGGAGTACAGTGTCGCAATCTCGGCTCACTGCAACCTCCGCCTCCAGAGTTCAAGCGATTCTTCTGCCTCAGCCTCCTGAGTAGCTGGGACTGCAGGCATGCGTCACCATGCCCAGCTAATTTTTGTATTTTTAGTGGAGATGGGGTTTCACCATATTGGCCAGGCTGATCTTGAACTCCTGACCTTGTGATCCGCCTGCCTCGGCCTCCCAAAGTGTTGGGATTACAGGCATGAGCCACCGCTCCTGGCCCTTATTTTGTTTTTTTTTAAGCAACAGTAACAGTGACAAAATACCTCAAACAACTAATTTCCTTCTATAAAATTGTGGTGTTTTCCCAAAAGCTTTTGCTTTCAAAACAACATCAAAACAAAGTCAGCTACCCTGTCACATGAAGAAGTCCTTTCTCCCTCCCAGTGGGAGGGAGTGAAACACCAGAATTCTTTGCCTGTTTTTATTTCATCACCAGAGCCTGGGAATGTGGAGTTTCCAGGACTCCTTTAGAAATGGGTCCAGACCCATGCAGCTTAGCGGAATCATCACACAGAATTGTTGGAAAGTGAGAGAAAAGGAGAGTTTCAGTTGATGGTTACCATCTCTGGGAGCCTTACTTCTGCTCTGCACTATTTATTTTTTGATTGACAATCCTGGGAAACAGTTCTACTTTGGAACTTGGTTGCAAAGTCCCATGACTTGCTGGCCATCCACCCTAAACCCTGCATGCGCCTGGTATCTTACCCTGCTGCACAGTGGAGGCAGAAATGCAATGTCGTAAACCTGAGTGCATACTGTCCAGTTCCAGGATGTGAAGGGGAACAGGGCCGTGGTGATGGCCCCGACATGGTGCAGGAGGAAGCAGAGATGCCTCAGGTATCTTGGTCTTATAGGCAGATGGCGTTTTGATTTTGTGCTTACATTTTCACAAACTGCTAATAATTTCTGTTCAAGATTATGTTACAAACTAATATGACATTTTGATTTTTTTTTCTCAGGCTATAAAATTGGTGTTAAAAATTTACTGAGGCCTGAAGTGAGAGATTTCTGGGAGAAATTAGGAAGCTATGTGGCCACTGAAGAAGAAGGGGGTCACGTGGACTTCTTCGTGCCCCTTGGAGCATCAGGTTAGCTCGGAACACCTCATAGAGAGACGGTGGCCTTGCCACGTCATGGGGATATGTTGTGAATTATTGAAATGCCCCTGGGTCAAATGATTCAGTCACATTTCATGCTTCAATTTCTTTTTTCTTTATACTTCACATATCCAGGTATTTCAGGAAAGTAGCAGTGAGGGATAGTGATGAGAGTAACCTGTCTCTGCAGAAATACAGTCCCTAAATGGCAAGACCCAGCAGCATTATTTATATTTATTCTGGAAAACACAATAGAACCAGCATCCAGGATATAAGGGAAGGTGCCTGACCATCATAGGAACCATAATCATTCAATCCGAGAAAACACCCCCTGCCGCCTTCTGAACCTGGAGTAGGCATGACCTTTGGTGACCAAGAACCGGAACTTGAGTTCCATCCATATCATCGTTTAGCTTTGTGGCATTAGGCAAACTTGTGGACCTCCATTTCCTCATATGAAATTTAGAACATTAGTATCTTAGTGTGTCTTAAGGACTTGTGAATATCAAGATGACATAAATATTTAAATAATAAATATAGTATATATTCTTAGATAATATTAAAAACAGCGAAGTGCTTTATAAAGATGAGTATGGCTAATGACTAAGGTTGCTGATACTATTTTAAGTGGCTGCCTGTCTAGAATCAGCAACTGTGATTCAAAGTTGATTTCTATGCTTGAAGAGAAACTTCAGAAGCATTAAGTCAAATTCACTCTCTGGAGATCTGTTCAGTAAAAGCTCTGTATTAATGGACAATGTTTTACCAAGCAGAGCAGGGGAGAGGGAATGTGAAATTAAATTATCTCATGCTGTTTTGTTGTTGTTGTTGTTGTTAGCCATTCCTTGGGGAACTGTGAGTTTTAAAATTCTTTCTACTCCTCAAATTTCATAGGACTGTTGGACATATGCAAAGCAAGCCCCTGGCAGGCTTCAATTAGGGGACAGGAAAAAAAAGAGTGGGAAAGAATTTTTTAAAACATGCAAATAATTTTACAAAGTTATTCCAGTTATATTTATATACATATATATATATACACACATATATATATATATTTCTTAAATCTCAATTATGTAGAAAATACACTGGTCGGGTGTGGTGGCTCACGCCTGTAATCCCAGTACTTTGGGAGGCCAAGGTGGGCAGATCAACTGAGGTCAGGGTTCGGGACTAGCCTGGCCAACATGGCGAAACCCCATCTCTACTAAAAATAGAAAAAATTAGCTGGGTGTGGTGGCGGGTACCTGTAATCCCAGCTACTCAGGAGGCTGAGGCAGGAGAATCTGCCAGGAGGCAGAGGTTGCTGTGAGCCAAGATCACACCACTACACTCCAACCTGGGCGACAGAGTGAGACTCTGCCTCAGGAAAAAAAAAAAAAAGAAAATACGCATAGAAAAATCTAAAAGGAAATATACCAAAATATTAACAGCACCTATTTCTAGATGTGTTTTATAATTTTTCTACTTTTCTACTTTTGAACTTAGTTTTAAAAGACTAGGTTACAAAGAATTGGATGGTGTGATCTCATTGTTTACAACATGCGTGAGTTGGTGTATGTATTTATAGAAAAAGATTTGGAAGGATGTATACCAAAGTGTTGACACTAGTTGGATATAAGTGAGTTTTCCTTTCTTTTTTTCTCCCTTTAACTTATTTTGTCTCAATTTCCTGTAATGAACTAATATTACTTTTATAATAAGAACAAAACAAATATTTTAAGTGAAGAAGAAAGGACTTGGGAAAGTATTGAAAGGCAGAATAAGAATAAAGGGGGGAAAGTAGATTCAGTGACATAAAAATTATCTCAAGTGAAACTTAATGACACTCAAAAAATAGGCTTCCCATCACCATTCTGGGCCCCAAAATTCTCATCAAATGTAATATTCACCTGGATGCATCAAAGATCATTGACTTCTCAGTCCAAATATCTCTTTTCCACCACTTCAGGCATCCCTCTTAGGCTTGTCAGCCCAGTAGCTGTATCACCCCTAAAATCTTGATTTCAAGTATTTATCTTTGAGAACCATTTTCAAATCACATACTCAAATACCCCCACCACAGCAATTTTTTTCGTCTTTTTTTTTTTCCCCCAGATGGAGTATCACTCTGTCGCCCAGGCTGGAGTGCAGTGGCGTGATCTCGGCTCACTGCAACCTCCACCTCCTGGGCTCAAGCGATTCTTCTCAGCCTCCCAAGTAGCTGGGACTACAGGCATGCGCCACCACACCCAGCTAATTTTTGTAATTTTAGTAGAGACAGGGTTTCACCATATTGGCCAGGCTGGTCTAGAACTTCTAACCTCATGATCCGCCCACCTCAGCCTCCCAAAGTGCTGGGATTACAGGCATAAGCCACCACACCTGGCCCAGCAATTCTTTATCTAAGACCTCCAGCCTACACGCTCCAACTTTTTCACTATCAGCACATCTTCATTTTTGCTTCCTTCCTTGTTAAACTTGGATTTAATGGCCCAACTTTATCATCACTCCCTTGCTAAGAATCTGAACTTCCTTGTCTTTTTTGGGTAAATCCCAATTCATTTGGCTAAATCCCAATGTTAGTTAAAACACAACTCTCTGCACACGCTATACCTGTGGGTACTAAAGCAGCTTTAAAGACTGTTGGAGTAAGTGATACAACTGTTCTGATTGGTCTAACTTCACTTTGGTGACATAACTGTCAAATGGGATTGCAACACTGATGAGAAATTTCCTTGGTAAATTCATTTTCACACTCTTTGAGATGACAATTTTATCTCTTCTCTTTAGACAATCTTTCAATAACCCTGTCTCTCAGCTTTGACCTCACCTTTTACTGCCCTGAGAAAACAGAATCATATGGGAACTCCCTAATTTTCCCCTCACCATCGAATCCATCACTAGCTCCACCTCTTACTTTTTATTCTGTCTCCCTTTCTGCCTTGATGGAAGCAGCACCCGTCTCAAACAAGATCAGATACTGCACTTGGAATCTAGCCCATTGCCTTTCATCTTCTCTAGACTTCCTACATCCAATCCTCTCCTATGCCCTCATGTCTCTCTTTATTGGATTGTTTCTATCAAACAGAAACACCTGTAGTATCTCCTGTCTTTTAAAAAAATAAAAGGACAACAAGCTTTCCCTCACCACTTTTTAAATTGACAAGACCAGAGGTTCTCAGACTTAAGCGTGCATCCATATCACCTAGAGGGCTGGTTAAACTACACATTGCTGGGTCCCACGCAGAGTTTCAGACTCAGTTAAGTCTGGGGTGGGGCTGGAGAATTTTCCTTTCTATCAAGTTTCCAGGTTATGTTGACGCTGCTGCTTCAAGGCCTTCCTTCCTCACCTCCCACACTCTCCTCAAGCTCCTCCAATGGGTCTCTGTCTCTACTGGCACTGCTTTTGGAGGACTGTAAGTGACTTCCATGTGCTCAAATCCAGTGGTCCCTGCTCCATTCCCATCTCACTTTGACTTCTTGGAAGCATCTGATGCAGAGGAACGCCCCTTCTTGAAATACTCCTTCTCTTGGTGTCCCTAATACCACCCACTCCCCGTTTCCTCCTACCTCAGTGCCCTCTTGTCTCCTTTGCAGGTTCTTCTTTCTCTGCAGGATCCTTAAATATTCCCTATGGCTTGATCCTAGCCTCTCTCCTTTCCCACATACGCACTGTCCTCCCTAGGCAGTCTCACTACTCCTATGTGTATTAGTCTGTTCTCACGCTTGGTTTGTTCTCACGCTGCTATGAATAACTGCTGGAGACTGGGTAATTTATAAAGGAAAGAGGTTTAATTGACTCACAGTTCTGCATGACTGGGGAAGCAAACACGTCCTTCTTCACATGGTGGCAGGAGGGAGAAAAATAAGAGCTGAGCAAAGGAGGAAGCCCCTTATAAAACCATCAGATCTCATGAGAACTCACTCGCTCTCACGAGAAGAGGATGGGGAGATTGCCCCCTTAATTCAATTATCTCCACCTGGTCCCACCCTTGACACATGAGGATTATTACAATTCAAGATGAGATTTTGGGTGGGGACACAGCCAAACCATATCACTATGACTCTAAATGTAATTTGTATGCTGAGAACCCCGAAATTTATGTCTCCAGCTCTGAAGTCTCTGAGCTGCAGACTCATATCTAATTCCCACTTGGAATCTTCATACTGGATGTTTAATTTTCACATTTAATAGACACCTCAAAGTTAAATCAGACCCTTGATTGCCTCCCCAGCACCAAACCTACCCCTTCCCCAGATTCCTCAGTAAAAATATCATTCAACAGTTACTGCATAAGCCAAAAATCTGAGAATCTGAGACTCATTCTTTTTGGCATTAAAAACATTTTTAAATATAATTAATATACAATAAACTGTACATAACTAAAGTGTGTAATTGACTAAATTTTGACATATGTATGCTTATCCCATGAAACCATAAGAAAAATCAAGAAAATGAACATATTCATTGCCCCCAAAAATTTCCTCATGCCATTCCATAATTTCTCTCTCCTGCTTCTCCCGACCCCCAACCTGAGGCAACCACTGGTCTTTCTTTCACGTATATTAGTTTTCATCTTCTGGAATTTTCCTTTTTTTTTTTTTTTTGAGACAGGGTCTGCTTTGTTGCCCAGGCTGGAGTGCAGTGGTGAAATCAAGGCTCAGTGCAGCCTCGACTTCCTGGGGTCAAGCGATCCTCCCACCTCAGCCTCCTGAGTAGCTGGGACTACAGGCACACACCACCACACTTGCCTAATTTTTTTATTTTTAGTAGAGACAGGGTCTCCCTATGCTTCCCAGGCTGGTCTTGAGCTCCTAGGCTCAAGCAATTCTCCTTCCTCAGCCTGCTGGGATCACAGACGTGAGCCATCCCACCTGGCCTAGAATTTTCCTTTTCCCTTTTTCTTTTTCAATATGGAACATTTCAAAAATTTGCAGGTCATCCATGTGCAGAGGCCATACTAATCTTCTCCGTATTGTTCCAATTTTAGTATATGTGCTGCCAAAGTGAGCACTGACCTAGAATCTTCTATAAATGGCATCATACAGTATGTATTATCTGTCTGACTTTCTTCACTCAATCATTATTTTAGATTTATCCATCTGATGCATGTATCAATGTCTCCTTTTTACTACTGAGAATTATTACTGATTTGTTTTTCTAAGACCAGCCGAGCGAGCACAAAAGAACCAGCAGGTAGGCAAGTGTAGGAGCAAAACTGCAAGTTTATTTTGGTAACCTAAGGTGTGGGGAGAAGTCTGTCGGCCTCCGGCAAAGAAGGCCGACAGAGTCCCCCCCCCCGTGGGGCTCTCGGGCGGGGTTCCTGCATCCCGACTTCAGTGGGGCTGGAGGAAGACCGCGTGGCTCACTGGTGGAGAGCGGCTTTTCTAGGAGTGGGAGGGCAATAGGCGGGGCACGGGCGTGTCAGGGGCGTTCCGCAGGTGCGACCAGGTAAATCTTGGTCTCTTTGGATTGACGTCACCTGGTGCATGCCCAGTTGGTCTGCACCTTCCCGGGTCACCGGCTGCATTTTCGCGCGCACGGGAAAAGTTGGGGGGGGGGTATGAAGAACCCGGAAGTGCACCATCTTGCCTCCGTTCGTCCAAACAATTACATTGTACATGTATACTACAATTTGTTTATCCATTAATTTGTTGATAGATAAATTTGAGTTCTTCCTGGTTTCTGCTTTTACAAATAAAGCTTCTATGAACATATGCTTTCATTTCTCTTGGATGAATACCTGGGAGTAGAGTGGCAAGGTTATATGTAGGTGTATGTTTAACTTTATAAAAACACCAGCTAAACTGATTTCCAAAGTGACTTTAGCATTTTACATTTCCACAAGCAGTATCTGAGAACTCTAGCAGCCCATCATTCTAACACTTGGTATGGCCAGTCTTTTTAATTTTAGCCATTCAGGTGGGTATGTGGTGGTATCTCATTGTGGTTTTAATTTGCATTTTCCTAATGACTAATGATGCTCAAGATCTTTTCATATGCTTATTTGCCATTCTTTTGACCATCTTAAAGACTAGGTTGTTTGTTTCTTATTCAGTTTTGAGAACCCTTTGCACATACTGGATAAGTAACTTGCAAATATTTTCTCCAGTCTGTGACTTATATTTTCCTTCTTTGAACAGTTTCTTTTCAAGCAGAGTTCTTCTTCTTCTTCTTCTTTTTTTTTTTTTTTGCGACAGAGTTTCGCTCTTGTTACCCAGGATGGAGGGCAATGGCACAATCTCGACTCACTGCAACCTCCGCCTCCCAGGTTCAAATGATTCTCCTGCCTCAGCCTCCCAAGTAGCTGGGACTACAGGCATGCAGATGCCTGCCACCATGCCCAGCTACTTTTTTTATATTTTTAGTAGAGACAGGGTTTCACCATGTGCCAGGCTAGTCTTAAACTCCTGACCTCAGATGATCCGCCCACCTTGGCCTCCCAAAGTGCTGGGATTACAGGCATGAGCCACTGCGCCCAGCCTGAAGTACAGTTCTTAATTTCGATGAAATCAAATATACCAAATGTTCTTGTATAGATCATGCTTTGACATCATATCTAAACACGATTTACCTAACCAAAGGCCCCTAAGATTTTCTCCTATGTTTTTTCTAAATGATTTATAGTTTTAAGTTTGACTTTTAGGTCTGTGATCCACTTAACTATTTTTTTAATGTAATATATGAGATATGGATAAAAGTTAATTTTTTTTTTACACATGGCTAGTTGTTTCATCACCATTCTTTATAACTACTATCCTTTTTCCAATGAATTTAATTTGCACCTTTGTTGAAATCTATTGACTATGTGTGTACATTGGACTCTCTATTTTATTTCATTGATGAATTTGTCAATGAAAGTGCTATAGACATCAGTAAGTGAGAGACATCCCAAACTTTCAGCTGCTGTCATCTTGTTTCATGAAACAATTGAAGCATTTTGGAGTATTTATTCTTGGACCACAAATAGTTAAAATGAATTACCCATTTCATTCCAAGTAATTCAACTTGCATGCTGAATTAAATAATTCAATGTATATGTTGTGCCACTGAAGGGGCTATTTTTTATTTTTTATTTATTTATTTATTTTTTACTTTAAGTTCTGGGATACAAGTACAGTGTGTGTAGCTTCGTTACTTGGGTATACATGTGCCATGGTGATTTGCTGCACCTATCAACCCGTCATCTAGGTTTTAAGCCCTGCATGCATTAGCTATTTGTCCTAATGCTCTCCCTCCCCTTTCCCCCCAACCCTCCTAGGCCCCGGTGTATAATGTTCCCCTCCCTGTGTCCACCTGTTCTCATTGTTCAGCTCCCACTTATGAGTGAGAACATGCGGTGTTTGGTTTTCCGTTCCTGTGTTAGTTTGCTGAGGACGATGGCTTCCAGTTTTGTCCATGTCCCTGCAGAGGACGTGAACTCATTCTTTTTTATGGCTGCCTAGTATTCCATGGTGTATATGTGCCACATTTTCTTTATCCAGTCTACCACTGAGGGACATTTGGGTTGGTTCTAAGTCTTTGCTATTGTGAACAGTGCTGCAATAAACATACGTGTGCATGTGTCCTTATAGTAGAATGATTTATAATCCTTTGGGTATATACCCAGTTATGGGATTGCTGGGTCAAATGGTATTTCTGGTTCTAGATCCTTGAGCAATCACCACACTGTCTTCCACTGTGGTTGAAGTAATTTACACTCCCACCAACAGTGTAAAAGCATTCCTATTTCTCCACAGCCTTAGCAGCACCTGTTGTTTCCTGACTTTCTAATAATCACCATTCTAACTGGCATGAGATGGTACCTCATTGTGGTTTTGATTTGCATTTCTCTAATGACCAGTGATGATGAGCTTTTTTTCATGTGTTTGACAGCCTCATAAATGTCTTCTTTTGAGAAGTGTGTGTTCACATCCTTCGGCCACTTTTTGATGGGGTTGTTTTTTTTTTGTTTTGTTTTTTCTCGTAAATTTGTTTAAGTTCCTTGTAGATTCTGGATATTAGCCCTTTGTCAGATGGATAGATTGCAAAAATTTTCTCCCATTCTGTAGGTTGCCTGTTCACCCTGATGGTAGTTTCTTTTGCTCTGCAGAGGCTCTTTAGTTTAATTAGATCCCATTTGTCAATTCTGGCTTTTGTTGCAATTGCTTTTGGTGTTTTAGTCATGAAGTCTTTGCCCAGGGAAGGGGCTAAATTTTAGCCATCATATTCCATCCCGTGTTTAACTTTTTAAAATCGTCCTCTTACAATGAGACTTATCCTTTGAGTCAGACTATTTTAGAAAAATATATAGATTTTTCTCTTTCTTTGGGCTGGGTATTCCAAATCTGAAAATAAGCCCCAGATCAAACTCCATGCCCTCTTTCCCCATCCTGTAGCTTAGTCCTCAGATTGTTTCGGCTTCAGTATTTAGGGGTGAACTATAAAGTGTTCATGGACTGTACAATGGAGTGGTTTGAATGGAAGACGAGAACTGCTAGCGGCCTTTCTTGGCCATCTCTTTGGTGCCCATATGTAATATTTAACTGCTCTGGATTAGTCTCTTCTTGCATTGCTATAAAGAAATACCTGAGGGTGGGTAATTTTTTTTTTTTTTTT
>NW_012119376.1:6376400-6379845 GCF_000951035.1 Colobus angolensis palliatus | reverse complement strand
CCAGGATGGTCTCGATCTCCTGACCTCGTGATCCGCCCGTCTCGGCCTCCCAAAGTGCTGGGATTACAGGCTTGAGCCACCGCGCCCGGCGAGGGTGGGTAATTTATAAAGAAAAGAGGTTTAATTACTTCGTGGTTCTCCAAGCTGTATAGGAAGCATGCCACTGGCATCAGCTTGGCGTCTTCTGAGGGCCTCGGGGAGCTTATAATCACGGCAGAAGGTGAAGGGGCAGCTGGTGTGTCACATGGCAAGAGCGGGAACAAGAGAGAGGGAGGAGGTGCCACACACTTTTAAACAACCAGATCTTGTGTGAACTCAGAGTGAGAGCTCACTCATCACTAAGGGGATGGCACTAGCCATTCATGAGGGATCTGCCCCCATGATCCAGATACCTCCTGCCAGGCCCCACCTCCAACGCTGGGGATTAGATTTCAGCATGAGATTTGGAGGGAACAAATATCCAAGTTATATCATCTTCCATGGCAAAACATATGAGTAAACTAACAAAAGTATTTTTGACTACGCAGAGGCAGGAACTGAAGTTCTTTCCCAGCTGTCTCAACTAACTGGCACATTCTTTACGGCCCCCACTGGGATTGCAACTGGCTCTTACCAGCACAGTAAGTGTTATGGGAACTGAGTGCCATGTCCAATAACACAAGCCAACTCCAGGATCATCAAAAGACAAAATCCAGTTAATAGTACTGGTATGGCTGATATCCATTACTCTCTTTAATTCCTCCCCTGAAGGAACGCTATTACTTCCCAAACTGGGTAATCTCACATCATTCAGTCATTTGCTTAGAAGAGAATTATTTATTGTACATATTTGCCCCAAACCATCATTTACAAAAACTCTGTTGAAAACATAATCTTTAACAATTAAGCAAAGTTGCTGATCTAGAAAAATAATAAGTACAAAGAATAACTTTTCTTGGTAAAATATAGTCAATATGGTTTTATTTGGAAAAATAAATTGTAGCTACGAAGAGATGGCAAAGAGGCTGGCTTAGTTTCCATTACAGTAGAATTATCTGAGAGGAAAAACAATCAGAGAAAATACACCTGAAAGCAAACTTTCATTTAGGCACTAAAGCTGCAAATTTAGATTAAAATGTAACATGGGCTGACCAACAAGAGAGTCAAATTGCTTTGTTACACTGACGCCAGTCATTTTCCACTTTAAAACACCCTTGATTCCTATCAAGTAGGGCTGAGAGTGATGCAAACTATATAAAGCATTGCTTCTCTACTCCTAAATGCCAAGGGCCTTTTAGAACTTGGGAAAACTGGCACAATTGTGAAACTGGTAAGGGAAAAGATTCTTTATAGATAAAACAAAAGTGCATTGACCTAATATAGTTTTGAAGCAGAGGTCACTTGCTAATTTTAGTTAATATAGCAACATCACCAAATGATAGCATATTTGGCTCTGTGGAGAGAGGAACTGGCCTAGCAGAGCCCAGCAGGCTATGAACACTGTTGCTGGTAATAGGGAACAGGTTTTCTTTCTTTCTTTTTTTCTTTCTTTCTTTCCTTCCTTCCTTCCTTCCTTCCTTCCTTCCTTCCTTCCTTCCTTCCTTCCTTCCTTCCTTCTTTCTTTCCTTCTTTCTTTCTTTCTTCTTTTTTTTTTTGAGACAGAGTCTTGCTGTGTCGCCAGGCTGGAGTGCAATGGCACGGTCTCGATCTTGGCTCACTGCAACCTCTGCCTCCTGGGTTCAGGCGGTTCTCCTGCCTCAGCCTCCTGAGTGGCTGGGACTACAGGCGCCCGCCACCATGCCCAGCTAATTTTTGTATTTTTAGTGAAGATGGGGTTCACCATGTTGGCCTGGATGGTCTCGATCTCTTGACCTTGTGATCCACCCACCTCGGCCTCCCAAAGTGCTGGGATTACAGGCGTGACCCACCACATCTGGCTGGGAACAGGTTTTCTTCTTTTTCTCCTCCTCTGCCCTTCCTTCCTCCTATTCATCCTCCTTTTCCCTCTTTTGTTCTCATTCTCCTTATTTAAAAAAAAAAAAAAAAGTATGTTGTGGCTGGGCGCAGTGGCTCACACCTGTAATCCAAGCGCTTTGGGAGGCCCAGGCAGGAGCATCACGAGCTCAGGAGTTAGAGACCAGCCTGGCCAACATGGTGAAACCTCGTCTCTACTAAAAATACAAAAATTAGCCAGGCAGTAGTGGCATGCATCTATAATCCCAGCTACTTGGGAGACTGAGGCACAAGAATTGCTTGAACCTGGGAGGCGGAGGTTGCAGTGAGCCGAGGTCGCGCCCCTATACTCCAGCCTGGGTAACAAAGCAAGACTCGGTCTCAAACAAAAACAAAAACATGTTGTGAAGCTTTCTACATGTCTATCAGTAACAGGAGAGGAAACAAAGCAAGTAAGGCTATGTATCCACTCAGGACAGAAAATCAAATTTAACATACCAGTGCATCATCCAGTAATTGTTTTTTAAGAAGAGAAACTTTCTTTAAGCATCTGCTATAGTCCTGTAGACAGATTTGTAGAGCGAGGTAGCAGTTTGACATAATTTAAGAAAGATAAGGATTTGGCTATGACAGGGTTGACTTTCAGTGGCCTGATGGGGAAGCCGTGTAGTGTGGGATTCCTTGTGTTTTCACTTGTAAACTGGAAAGATAAAGCAATGCATTCTTCCTTAGATGACTTCTCAGCTTCCCAATGCACAATCCAGCAGCTGTTTGTTTTTTTTTTTAACTTTGAATGGAATACGTCAGCCTCAGCTATCAAAGAGTAGAGATGCATTTGAAATGATTCATTGAATCCTTTTTGAGTTTCTAATTTTACCTTTGAAAACAGAGGATGGGTGTTTGTCTTAGTCTTCTAATGAGAAACGATAATAGAGTCAATACAAATGCAACTAAGTTTTTGTTGTACTTTAAACAAGACGTAGAATTCTTTCATCTGAGCTCACGCCTGCAATAATAGAAGAAAATCTTGTCAGTTCTTAGTGATTGGCTGGGATGCCAATGGGGAAAAGCCCCCTCTTCCATTTATTTCTGCGAAGCAAAGCTACAGACATGGTCCAGCTTCACAGACTTCCTAGAAGAAACCTTGAAAACAGTAAGGAAGCAGCTGTATCCTCTCTTCAAGGAACTGCAGAAGAGCATCAGCGGCAGGATGATAGGTAAGCAGTCTTGCTACTTCTGTTGCAGGTTAATTATGAAGTTGCTTTCATATCCCGACTGAATACTTGTTATGGCGCAAGTAAAATTTTAACGCCAGTAAAACTTTATCTCCTAGGCTGCTCACACTTCCTTTCAAATATAATGAATACCCGCTAAGAACAAATATATTCAGGTTCAAAAATGTTGAAGCTGGTTCTTATTTTAACATTTTACGGCCGGGCGCGGTGGCTCAAGCCTGTAATCCCAGCACTTTGGGAGGCCGAGACGGGCGGATCACGAGGTCAGCAGATCGAGA
>NW_012119376.1:6328630-6375085 GCF_000951035.1 Colobus angolensis palliatus | reverse complement strand
AGGCAATGAGAAGAAGATGGAAAAATAATTTTTTTTTTTTTTTGAGACAGAGTCTCACTCTGTCACCCAGGCTTGAGTGCGGTGTCACGATCTCGGCTCACTGCAAGCTCCACCTCCTGGGTTCACGCCATTCTCCTGCCTTAGCCTCCCGAGTAGCTGGGACTACAGGCGCCCGCCACCACGCCCAGCTAATTTCTTTTTGTAGTTTTTTAATGCAGACGGGGTTTCACTCTGTTAGCCAGGATGGTCTTGATGTCCTGACCTTGTGATCCTCCCGCCTCGGCCTCCCAGAGTGCTGGGATTACAGGCTTGAGCCACTGCGCCCAGCCCAACAATTTTTTAAATAACTGCATCGTGTTAAAAATATTTTAAAAATTAAAAGATGTCTGTGTATGTATGTTTGCATGTTATTTACTTTGGACTTTAAAATATTTATATATTTGAAGCCTGGTGCAGTGGCTTATGCCTGTAATCCCAACAGTTTGGGAAGCTGAGGCAGGTGGATTGCTCGAGCTCAGGAATTTGAGACCAGCCCGGGCAACATGGCAAAACACTGTCTCCACAGAAAAATAGAAAAATTAGCTGGGTGTGGTGATGTGTGCCTGTAATCCCAGCTACTCAGGAGGTTGAAGCACGAGAATTGCTTGAGCCGAGGAGGCAGAGGTTGCAGTGAGCTGAGATCGCGTCACTGCACTCCAGCCTCGGCAACAGAGTGAGACCCTCTCTCAAAAAAAAAAAAAAATGTCTATTTGAGCACAAAGATAAAGAAGAAGATAGAGGAACTTCTGTTAGGATCGAGAGTCTAACATTTAAACTTATTGAGCTCCTTTTCACATGCTCTCTCCCTTATTGTCCAATTTATACATTTCATTCAATATCAGCTTTGCCAGAGTGGGCACTTTTTATATGCTAGACATTTAGAATACTTTGGTTCATTTTATATTTTATCATAGTAGAAATCCTCATTGAGTAATAGAAGTTTTACTGCTATTCTTTGCATTTTTATCCACTAAAAAACAACTGTGGGTCCAGTACGATGGCTCATGTCTGTAGTCCCAATGCTTTGGGAGGCTAAGGTGGGCAGATTGCTTGAGGCTAGGAGTTTGAGACCAGCCTGGGAAACGTAGCAAGACTCCATCTCTACAATAAGTTAAAAAAATTGGCTGGCCGCACTGGCTCACGCCTGTAATCCCAGCACTTTGGGAGGCTGAGGCAAGAGGATCACTTGAGGTCAGGAGTTCGAGACCACCCTGGGCAATATAGTGAGATCTTGTCTCTATTAAAAAAAAAAAAAAAATAGATGGGCGTGGTGGCAGGCGCCTGTAATCCCAGCTTCTCAGGAGACTGAGAAAGTAGAATTGCTTGAACCCAGGAGGCGGAGGTTGCAGTGAGCCCAGATTGCGCCACTGCACTCCAGCCTAGGTGACAAGAGTGAGATTCCATCTCAAAACAAATAAATAAATAATAGTTAAAAAAGTAAGCAGGCATGGTGGTGCACGCCTATAGTCCCAGCTACTTGAGAGGCTGAGGCGGAAGGATCACTTGAGCTCAGGGAATCAAGGCTGCAGTTATGATTTTGCCACAGCACCGCAGCCTGGGCAACAGTGTAAGGATCCTGTCTCCAAAAAAAAAAAAAAAAAAAGCAACTGTGAGGACTGAGTTGTTGTTTTTAAATCACATTTCTTGCATAAATCAATTACAGGGCATGTGGCCTTATATTTACAGGGCAGTTTATGTTTGACACCATGGGTATGACCAACATTCTGAACAACCAAGAGACTGCACAAGCTCTGGCAGATGGATTGATGGAGTTGTCAAAAGACGATTCTGTAAGTGTTTTCTCTGAAGAAAGTAAACTATGAAAACCAACATTTAAATAAATTCTGTTTGCAGTTATTATTAATTTTTTGACTAGTTTATCCCTTTCAGCACACAGTTCCTCAGAGAAATTACATCAGTTTATAAGAACAGCCACTAAGGGATTCTGGGCACAAGATGTGTTAAGTACACAAAACAGACAAGTAGGAAAATTTTCTAGGTTATTTAAAGTTTATTACATTGTGCCCTGTTTTCTGTCTTGTGCTTAATTTCAGTCAGAAGTGACTTTTTTTTATATACGTGTAAAACATGCTAGTGGCTTTATATTTCACATAAACTTTACTCAACAGTGAAATCAATTCCTAGTTTGAGGAGAAACCTGAGAAAGTGTGACCCAGATGGGAAAAGATGAAGGGAAGGGGGGCTAGATGAGAGAGAAAGGGAAAGAGAACACAACAGAACAGAAAGAAGCAAATCAGTAATTCGGTTGGGGATGGGTGTAGGAGAAGCCCAAAGAAACAATTTCATCAGACACGGATCCAAGATTCTCTCTCATTAAGGTCAGTCTACACTTCAGAAAACAGTGAGAAGAAGCCAGTCCACATTTCAGAAAATGGTGAGAGGTCAGTCTCCAGACAGCTCTCACAGCCCCAAAGAGGACAGCATGGCTATAGGAAAATGCAGTGTGGCCGGGCTCACACCTTTAATCCCAGCACTTTGGGAGGCTGAGGCAGGCAGATCATTTGAGCTCAGGAGTTGGAGACCAGCCTGGCCAACATGGTGAAACTTCATCTCTACTAAAAATACAAAAATTAGCTGGGCATGGTGGTGGGCATCTGTAATCCCAGTTACTCAGAGGGCTGAGGCAGGAGAATCGCTTGAACCCGGAGGTGGAGGTTACAGTGAGCCAGGGTCGTGCCACTACTGCACTCCAGCCTACGTGACAGAGACTCTGTCTAAAAAAAAAATGAAGAAAGAAAGAAAGAAAGAAGAAAGAAAAATGCAACATGCAGCTCTCCATCTGAGGGGAGTCAGGAATACGAATAGGATGGAGATAGGGCTGATGTTAACATATTCAATAACCTAAATTCTCCAGTTTCCAAGGAATTCTCAAGGAGAGTCTCAAATCTTTCTCTTCCACCATCATAATTCTACTTTGTGGGTGAGTTTAACACTGTCTCTGCACACGTTCTCTCTCTCCTTATTATCGAGTATCTGCTCCTGTTTCAGTGTGGCTTCTGGGTCTGCACCAGGCATCTCTGGGCGTAGCTGTCCTGCACTGGGTGGGGGCTGCGAAGCTGCATTAGCTGTAGTTTGTCTTCTGTGAAGTCTCAGAAGCCCAATGACGAAAGGCCTTTGGCGAGTCTTGCTGATAAAATGAGCAGGGATATTCACAGAGATGCCCCTGCACTGTCTCCCGAAACACCGAAGGATTACTCAGAGTGCTTGGTGTCAGTTCAGTGTACTTATTTCCACCTAATTATTTAAAAATAACCATGTATGATATAATTTGGATGGTGCTGAAACCTATAGCCTGAGAGGGAACCAAATTTGAGAGGCCCAGAATGTTTTTCCTAGCAATTCTGCTACTGCAGCCTCTTTCCCAGGCCGCCTTCTTCCCCGTGAAAGACGACAAGATCCCTCCTGTTCCCTTTCCTCATTTGGCCGAGGGGATGGTATGGGCCACTTTGGTTCCAAAGATCTTGAGAGACCCTCCCATAAAACTTTGGTGTCTTAACTGGATTGTGACAAATTGTTGAGCACCAGGAGTACGTATGGTAACTGGAATATGAGATTAACTAGAAAGTCTCATGTACTGACTCGAATTGAGTACTAGTCACTCTGTTTTCTGGACATGTAAATTAATTAGGTAGAAAGCTGAAATCCCTGCTAAAAAGTGTGTTCTCTCTTCTGCTGCACTGTTGACACCTGTATTTCAGATGAATGTTTTAAATGAGAATTTTTCTTGGCGGGGGGGGCATTCTTTAGGACAAACCTCTGGAATTTTTGTCATATTTTCTGCTGAAGAAACGTGGTAAAAAGATCAAAGATTCTGAAGGAAATGTTATTCCAACAAAATGTGACCCAAAGACAACATTCAGTTTATTCATGAAGGTAAAGTTGCTGCTGAATTTTTATGACATTGCTTTTTCTGTAGAGTTAGACCCATGTGATAAAGAAATTCATAAACCATTATATAAGCTCTATTGGGAAGCTTTAACTTGTCATTTCTCCAAAGAATTTTATTTTCATGAAGTATTATTAAAAAGGGTGTTTTGTAGTTTCGTAATATGAGTAATACTTAAGCCACTTAAAAGCATGAACTGCGCTATGTTAACTTGAGCAACACTATTTGGTTGTGGGGGAAAGTTAGAAATTTGCATTTTGCTTTGCCATTTATACCGCTGAGCCCTGAGAGAACTTCAGGGGAATTTTTTTTTGAGGGGGGTGAAACTAAGAATAGTTCTTTTTTTTCTTAGCTGAGATTCAAATTCATTGAAGAAAAAAAATGGGTTTAAAGTGAGTTCTGACTGGGTGCGGTGGCTCACGCTTGCAATCCCAGCACTTTGGGAGGCCCGGGCGGGCAGATCATTTGAGGTCAGGAGTTCAAGACCAGCCTGGCCAACATGGTAAAACCTCATCTCTACTAAAAATACAAAAATTAGCTGGGCATGGTGGCACACCTGTAATCCTAGCTACTCAGGAGACTGAGGCAGAAGAATCACTTGAACCCGGGGAGGTTCAGTGAGCAGAGGTCACACCACTTCACTCCAGCCTGGGCAACAGAGTGACCCTCTGTCATAAATAAATAAATAATAAAGCTAGTTCGTCAGGCAAAAAAGAATAATTTTGCAAGTACTATATTCAGAATCCAAGCATTATTGGTTACATGAAATAACCAGGATTCAAGAAATGCTGAGAATTATGTTGTCATTCACATAGCTGATTTCTATGTAGGGGAAAATCCTGTTTTAGAACCATTTTATGCCCATAGAAGAGTCACCTTTGATGTTTGAAGGCGTGAGATGGCAGTCCCTAACACAAACTCACCATGGAGGGCTGTTAGGAGTAAGAGACTTATGAGCACCCCTAGCAGGCAAATGATTTGTTGCCCTATTAACCTGATATTCTGGAAGTATTTGTTAATGCTTCTTTAAAGGACAGTGCAGGGCCGGGCAGGAGCACACACAGAGGACTGCTGGTGGCAGCATCCCCTCTGCCTGCTGCCCCAAATGAACTCAGCAGCACATGATCTGCCGTCATTAAGACCCATGCTTGGCTGGGCACAGTGGCTCACACCTGTAATCCCAGCCCTTTGGGAGGCCAAGGTGAGTGGATCACTTGAGGCCAGGAGTTTGAGACCAGCCTCGCCAACATGGTGAGACCCCATCTCTACTAAAAATACTAAAATTAGCCAGGCATGGTGAGGCACACCTGTGGTTCCAGCTACTTGGGAGGCTGAGGCAGGAGAATCACTGAAACAGGGAGGTAGAGGTTGCAGTGAGCCAAGACTGCGCCATTGCACTCCAGCCTGGGCAATAGAGCCAGACTCTATCTCAAGAAAAAAAAAGACCTACCTTTCTGCTGTTACCATAGCACAACCCTTACTTTAGTCCTCCCCTTTCCCCACAAAGTGCCCAAGTGGCTTATTCTTCCCAATCACAAGCATCTCCCTGAGAAAGGAGTCTTTATTTTATTTATTTATTTATTTATTTATTTATGTATTTATTTATTTATTTATTTATTTATTTATTTATTTATTTGAGATGGGGCCTCGTTCTGTCACCCATGCTGGGGTACAGTGGCACAATTATAGCTCACCATAGCCTTGAACTCCTGGGCTCAAGCCATCCTCCTGGTTCAGCCTCCCAATGTGCTGGGATTACAGGCCTGAGCCACCACGCCCGGCCATCCCAAGAGGAGTCTAAATGCCTTGGGATATCTAAGCCCTTTACAGCCTGGAGCTGTGCTTGCTGGTTGCCCTGCCCCTAAATCGACCTTTTCAGGAAACTTCTCAAGCAGAGGGCAATTCCTCATCTTTTTAGTTCCATTCTCTAAATACTTGCAGGCACTAACCACATGCTAGACCTTCTGCTAAATCCTGGGACTGGACAGCAAAATAAGACAGTTCCTGCCTTTGTGGAGGATGAGGCCAATACATAAATAGGTGGTGCAGCATGATGAGCGCCTGTTAACAGGATGCGCGGGCTGGGATGGGAATCCCGGGGTGGGAACGCCAGATGGGCATTTAGTCCAGACTCCTCTTTCTGCTTGTCAGAGGCTGCTGCTTTTGTCTCATTATGCCAGCCACCATCTCTTTGAAATTTGTGGAGATAATTCTTCCCAAAAGGGTAGACATAGTCTCCATCCATCCTTTAGCCTATGAAAACCTGAAAAACAGCACCCAGGCTCATTTTCCCTTGGTTCACTAAAGGGAAAGATCAACATATATAACCACATTACACAGGTTCCAAATTCTTCCGAAGTCCTTTCAACATCTGCTGATTCCTGACTCCCTGGAAACTTTATTGGATTCTTTCACCCACTTTTATTCCTAAGGGTGAAGCTATCGCCTCAAACCCCAGGCATACAGATCCCAGAAAAGCCCCTCTTTGCAGCAAGAAAGCAATAAGGACAAAACTAAGGTGCTTCCTCCGCTGAAGTGCCACTCTCACATTTGAAAGACCTAACTCTTGGTGAGAAGCGTTTCTGGGACCATTGACACCTAAAGGAACGATGACTTGGAGCAGTTCCTCTGAGGCTCTTTCTCCTCAAGTTCCTCTGCCAAATAAAATTCAAACTGAATGACGTCTTTTCAACTGGCTGTTGACCCAAACAGCTAATCACGTTCATAAAATAATGCATGAAATTTGGGCTGGAAGTTCCTTATTGCTGGAAATCAGGCCCTCTATTGCTACATTGTCTGCCTGTAATAAAACAGGAAAGACTGCAAGGAAAAATGCAAAACTCCTTAATGCCTGGAAATTTCTTTGATTTTTTTTTTTAATTGAATTAGAAAAAATACATATTCGATTCTCATTTGATTCTCTACTATTTAACACTAAAGAGCTTGGGCACAAAGCCCACATAAGAAATGCGGACACCTCTAGGAGGAAGAACCACAGCTAAATGTCAGTGTTGAATTAGGATAAAAATAGAAAAGCTGATTTTCCTTACATTAGGGTTTATTTTTAAAACTGGATATTCACTCAGAAGCCTCAGGAGACAAAGGAGGGGAAAGTGAAAGCTTCTCTAAGATAATTGTTTTAAAGACCCTTCCAGCCAGGTGCAGTGGCTCACGCCTGTAATCCTGGCACTTTGGGAGGCCAAGGTGGATAGATCATCTGAGGTCAGGAGTTCGAGACCAGTCTGGCCAACATGGTGAAATCTTGTCCCTACGAAAAACTCAAAAATTAGCCGGGCATGGTGGCAGGTGCCTGTAATCCCAGCTACTCAGGAGGCTGAGGCAAGAGAATCCCTTGAACCTGAGAGGCAGAGGTTGCAGTAAGCCAAGATTGCAGCACTGCATTCCAGCCTGGGCGACAAGAGCAAGACTCCATCTCAAAAAAAAAAAAAAACAACCCTCCCAGAGAGTCTTGTGTAATAGGGATTATTTGTCAAATCCAGGACTGTGTGTGTGTGTCCATCCATGTATCTATCTATCCATCCACCTACCTACCTATCATCCTGCTGCCCAGTGATTATTTGCTCCTGGTTTTTGTCTGCCTATAATGTTTACACTGATACCATGCAACCATGGTGATGGCTGGCCGCCAGAATTATAATTGTTCCTGAACTCTACCTGTCATTTTCACAACTATTTCTGGCCCCTAATCCAGGCAGCTGAGTGTTTGCTGGCAGAAGCATCAGCAATGACTAGAATGTCCCTGGAAAATAGTGTCTGCCTATGCTCCATCCTAGAGAAAAATTCCTAACATGTTCTCCGAGCTTTTTTTTTATGGTCTTCCTTATATGTCCTGGAGAGCCAAGGCAAAGACCCACCAACCCAAAATGATCGTTGTCTTATAAATGTGCAAAGTTTCTGCCATGTTACTTCCTCTGAATTCATCCATAAAAACTAAGTAAAAGATAGCATCGGAATCTAAAATTAAGCTGTAAAAATTCTGGCAATTAAACTTATAATATAAAATGAGTGACCTTGCCAATTTTAGGTTCGAACAAAATTACTACGCCAAATCAATGTCCTATCCACAAAGAAAAAATTATATTTAAAAAAGTAAGTTGCTGCTGAGCCAGAATGTGAAACAAAGCCCAATTGTAAGTGAGCAGGTTCTAAAATAGCCAAGGTGGTCTGGGGGTTCCATGATGACACCTGAATTTTAATGCATAAACTTTCATGTGAGCTGTGTAGTCAGGTGATCTCCCAGACAGATGGCTCCCTTATCTGTGAGATCCACAATACAATTGTGTGCTGTTTGCATTATCTTAATCTTGGCCCAATTTGAGAGTTTTTGTTTTTGTTTTTTGAGACAGCCTCACACCATCACCCACGCTGGAGTGCAATATACTGGCTGGGCACAGTGGCTCACGCCTGTAATCCCATCACTTTGAGATCCCAAAGCAGGAGGAGCACTTGAATTTGAGACCAGCCTGGGCAACATAGTGAGACCTTGTCTCTAAAAAAAATGAACAAAATTAGCCAGGCATGGTGGCGTGTGCCTGTAGTCCCAGCCACTTGGGAGGCTGAGGTGGGAGGATCAATTCAGCTTGGGAGGTGGAGGCTGCAGTGTGCCAGTATTGCACCACTGCACTCCAGCATGGGTGAAAAAGTGTGACCCTGTCTCAAAACGAAACAAAAACAAAGTAGGTCTCCTCCCTCCGCCCAAACCATAAGTATGGATACATGCCAGGCTGGTATGAGACAGCCACAGAGCAGAGGACAAAAGAAATCATTAGAAGACTCCCTGGAGCAGACAGGAAGCACCTAGGCTCAGGTGGGACCTCCTGCCATCTAGGACTAGAGCTAGCTGGCTGCAGCTTTGCAGACCTGGGTTCTTCTGCAGAGGCTCAGGCTGCCAGAGCAATGTGGCATCTCCAAAATAAAAATTTGTTTTTGCCTCAGTAGAGTAAGGTAAAAGGAGTCTTGGTTACAAATTGAAGTTATTCTTCCAGCATCATCCCTGGACATCCAAGGGTTGCCACTGGTAGTTTCGTCTTTGATGAGGAAGGCAGCAATAACGACAGATGACCATGCTCGTCCCTCAACATAAACACAGGACCATTGCTCTGTTGCTAGGGTGGACCCTGCGGTGCTGCAGGCAGCAGGGGTGGGGGTGGGGGGCTTTTTAGAAAAATGTGCTAAGTTTTAGGGAGGCCACAGTAAGAATAGTTAACAAGGTAGTGAAGAAAGAATAAGCCTTATTTAAATATGCAGGTCTAGAAAGGGTATGCAAACTGTTTTTGACACATTTTCACTTGGTGGAAAAAAAAGGAGTGAGTTTTGTGAGCTTTTCCTTCTGGATCTTAAAAATAAAATAACCTATTTGCCCTCAACTGAGAAGGAACAGAGCAGAGCTGAGGCAGAAGCCTCTTACCTAGCCAGGCTCGGTGGCTCACGCCTGTAATCCCAGCACTTTGGGAGGCCGAAGCGGGCGGATTACTTGAGGTCAGGAGTTCCAGACCAGCCTGGCCAACATGGCGAAACCCCGTCTCTACTAAAAATACAAAAATTAGTGGGGCGTGGTAGCGGGCCCTGTAAGCCCGCTCCTCAGGAGGCTGAGGCAGGAGAATCACTTGAACCTGGGAGGCGGAAGTTGCAGTGGGCCGAAATTGTGACACTGCACTCCAGCCTGGGCGACAGAGTGAGACTCTGTCTCAAGAAAAAGAAAAAAAAGAAACCTGTTATCCAGGAATGTGTGTGAGTCTCTAAGCCTGGGAGGAGCCCCAGCCCAGCATGACTCCCCTGGCTCCCAGGGAAGAGGGAGCTTTGCTGGATTTAGTTTTCAAGTATTATGTAGTTCAAAGGAAGCAAAGGCTATTTTTAAAAAACATAAAATTTAAGAGTGGCATCCCATTTGCAAGCACTTAACTCATTGTGTGTAGGGAACACTGTGGTTGGGGCTGAAGGCAGAGGCTTCTGAGGGCCTCCTGCGGGCACAGTACTGAGTTTTCAGAGATGCCAAGACCTGCCTCCAATAACCAAGTTTCTATTCAATCTTCAGGAAACAAGTGTTGTAGAAGACAATTCTTGGGACACAAAGTCCAGGCTCAGCAAAAATGATTTAAATGTTGAAGCACTGATTAATCTGGTAAGCTAATTATTACATAATGTAAATTTACCATTGGTTTTGCTCCTGACAGTGACATTTCAGCCTTTATTCTGGTTAGTTCTTTGTTTTCCTTGAAAATTTCCCTTTGGGGGATTACAAGAAAAACCTCAAGTATAATTAGAGATAATTCAGCTGGCAGACTTCTTTTTCAAATCAGCCCTGGAGTGAAAAGAAGTTGAGCCAGAAGGACAGCAGTGTAACCATCTTGGAGCAAAACCAATCTGTATGTTACTCCCTGACTTTCTTCTGTGATACTAGGAGGTCTTTTAAAGAAATGGCATGGGGACAAAGCCTCACAGTTTCTAATTAAGCTACCAACTTACAGTCTGACTTCAAAAGTTGAGTCTAATGAACACAATGTCTAGGGCTCCGTCTTTCTATGTCAAAGGTAAAGTGTGGAGGCTAGTCCCATCCTGTGTAGCCCAGGGCATGGGCACGTTGTTTTGTTTTCTTCAACACACAAACATAGTTATTATCACCTTTCATTTTCAAAATCCTATAAAAGACACATTCCTAGCCACATTTGATAGACAAAGGACTAGAGTTAAGAAAAGTTACATGGGGGAAAAAAAGTCAAATGACTTCCCTAAGGCCAGACAATTGGGCAAGAAAAATCTTAAGTCCTGCAGCCCTGAGCTCACACCTGGGGCTCTTTACCCGCCCCAGACACCCTCTCTGTATCCATCTGCTGCAGACAGCGCAGGCTGTGGAGCCCCAGGACATGGGTGCCCACTCACCCCAAACCCATCCCTAGGAACACCCAGGAGGAACGTGTTGCATAGAGCAGGGGATATAAGGGTATCTCATCTGACTATTGGTAATAATACCTGACAGTGGTTTCCAGATAACAACCAAAGGTTTGACAATGAAAACCTTAGTTCAAAATGATTATAAATGTTGGATAACTCCAATATTTAAAAATATATACATATAGAAATACACATATAATATTAAAAAAATAATATGGGCTGTAAGCCAACTGACAAGTGGGATGCAGATGTATTTTTTACCTCATTAGATATGTCTAAATAGGTAGTCTATACAGATCATGTGTTGGGAAAATAAGAAGAGTTTGGCAGCTCATGCTTGCAATCCTAGCACTTTGGGAGGCCAAGGTGGGTACATCGCTTAAGCAGAGGAGTTTGAGACCAGCCTGGGCAACATGGCAAAACTCTG
The DNA here is from genome assembly GCF_000951035.1 of Colobus angolensis palliatus. Classification (NCBI taxonomy): domain Eukaryota; kingdom Metazoa; phylum Chordata; class Mammalia; order Primates; family Cercopithecidae; genus Colobus; species Colobus angolensis. Next base: position 6,363,800 of record NW_012119376.1, on the reverse strand, counting down.
TCTCTACAAAAAAAAAATACAAAAATTAGCCTGTTGTGGTGGCTACTCTGGTGGCTGAGGCAGGAGGATTGCTTGAGCCTGGGAGGTCGAGGCTGCAGTGAGCCATGATTGCACCACTGCACTTCAGCGTGGGTGACAGAGGGAGACCCTGTCTCAAAATAAAAAACTGAAAAAAAGAAGAGTGTGTTTATAATGTTTCAACTACAGTGAGTTCTCTCATTTTTCTCTTAAGTTATTTTTACATTATAATTCCAGTTAGTGAAATTATGGTTAACGCATCTTGGTGAAGATCACATAGCATTACACATTTTTTCATTTTAAACAAGACACTTATTTAAACAACAGGGTGCTTGACTTGAAGGAAAAACTATCTGGGAATCATTTTTATCAACTAATTGATCCTCACTTAAAGACAGATTGTCCTACATATAAGAGGTAGGTAAGAAATGTTATAAAATTTGCCCTTCATGTTACAATGATAAATGAAAAACATTAGAATTCTCCAATTGGCCGGGCACGGTGGCTCAAGCCTGTAATCCCAGCACTTTGGGAGGCCGAGACGGGCGGATCACGAGGTCAGGAGATCAAGACCATCCTGGTGAACACGGTGAAACCTCGTCTCTACTAAAAAAATACAAAAAACTAGCCGGGCGTGGTGGCGGGCGCCTGTAGTCCCAGCTACTCTGGAGGCTGAGGCAGGAGAATGGCGTAAACCTGGGAGGCGGAGCTTGCAGTGAGCTGAGATCCGGCCACTGCACTCCAGCCTGGGTGACAGAGCAAGACTCTATCTCAAAAAAAAAAAAAAAAAAAGAATCCTCCAATTGAACAAGGTATGCAAGGATTTGTATATATATATACACACACACACATACATATATATACACATATATACATATATACACACACATATATAGACTATTGGTAATAATACCTGACAGTGGTCTCAAGGTAACAACAAAAAGTTTGACAATGAAAACATATATATATATATGTATATATTGCTGTTGTTAAAACAATGAGAGCAAAATAACAGATTGGAATATAAAGATAACCGCTGAATGTGCATCCCATGAAGGGAGAAAACAGGTGTTTTGTTTTTTTTTTTTGAGATAGAGTCTTGCTCTGTCACCCAGGCTGGAGTGCAGTGGCACGATCTCGGCTCACTGCAACCTTGGCCTCCCAGGTTCCAGTGATTCTCCTGCCTCAGACTCCTGAGTGGCTGGGATTACAGACATGTGCTAACAGGTCTGGCTAATTTTTGTATTTTTAGTAGAGACAGAGTTTTGCCATGTTGGTCAAGCTGGTCTCGAAATCCTGACCTCAGGTGATCCAGGTGCCTCGCCCTCTCAAAGTGCTGGCATTACAGGCGTGAGCCACTGTACCTGGCCAAGGAGGTCTTTTCACAGAAGCATTTTTCCCCTTCTCATCTCCATTTGTGTTGATCAACATGTACCATTAGCCACTAATTTTTAAAAAAATCCTCGTGCACATTCATCAGTTAACCTTATGTACAACAAAGGAATGGTGAAGGAAATGAAAGAACAGAGAAAACTATCCTGTAATAGTTAGGATGTAGTGGAACTGAATTGCAGTTGAGAATGCGCCCTTGGTCTGTAAGAATAGCCTCTGGCGTAAAGTAGTGGGTTCTCTTTTTACTGGACTCCTGCTGCTGCTGCTGAAACACATCAATTGCATCTTTAACCTCCATTTCCAATTTTGCAGGTGTTTCTGTTTCACTGATTGGCCATCTGACAAATTGGAATCTGATCCACCTCACTGACAAGCCTTGCTTGTCATTAGTTTACTAAGTGTACTAAGTAAGCTAAGTTTACTTAGTTTACTTAGTGGTTATTACTAAGTGGTGTATGCCTGTTAATCTTAAATTGTACCAAGGAACCATCCTGCCCACCACCTTAAAATTAATGTGAGCAGTTCTGACTCCTTCCTTGAGCTTTCTGTTTACCATGGTGAGTGCTGGAGTTACCTCAGGTCCACACTGAATGAGAACACAAGCAGCACCAGGAGTGGCAGAAGCAGTATTGTCATATTTTATTGGGGGCAGTGTGGGGTATACTTAGAGCTGGAGGGAAAATAATAATCCTAGGCTCAAATTGAAGTACATTATGTTTTTGAAATTTAGATATTATAGATTTTCTGGTATAAAGATGCTCATTTTATAGCTTTTGAAACATGCAGATAAAAGAAAAAAAAATCTAGTACCAGCAATAAAAAGTAATTTCTCTCTCCATATAAACGTAGCACACACAACCTCAGGGTATGGAATTTCTTTAGGCCAGTGTATGATTTTCACCTCTGCATTAAAAAATAAAACAAGAGGCTGGGCATGGTGACTCACACCTGTCATCCCAGCACTTTGGGAGGCTGAGGTGGGTGGATCACGAGGTCAAGAGATCGAGAACATTCTGGCCAACATGGTGAAACCCTGTCTCTACTAAAAATACAAAAATTATCTGGGCATGGTGGCATGCACCTGTAGTCCCAGCTACTTGGGAGGCTGAAGCAGGAGAATCACTTGAACCCGGGAGGCGGAGGTTGCAGTGAGCCGAGATCGTACCACTGCACTCCAGCCTGGACTAAAGAATGAGACTCCATCTCAAACAAAAAAAAGTAAAATAATAAATAAATAAAACAAGAGTTGGAAATATAACATAGCACATCTGGCAACCTGGCTAGCGAGGAGAGATGGGCTCATAGCTCCAAGTCTATCCTTAATACTGAAGTTAGATCCTTAATACTGAAAGAAGAGCATATGCTTCAGATTTTTCATATGTCAGTTGGGGAAGCAAATTAGCTAATAATAAAAAGCTGTCTTCACCTGTTCATGCTGCTGCAATAGAAAACATGAGACTGGGTAATTTACAAAGAACAGAAATTCTTTCTGAGGCTGGGAAGTCTAAGATCAAGGTGCTGGCATCTGTCAAGGGCCTTCTCTTGGAGTACTTACATGGTGGAAGGCAAGAGAGGACCAATTCCCTCTGCCCAGCCCCTTTCTAAGGGCACCTGATCCCATTCATGAAGGAGGAGTCCTCATGACCCAGTCATCTTTTCACGGCTCCACTTCTTAATACTGTCACATTGGCTACACCTGAATTTTGGAAGGGACACATTCAAACTGTAGCAGAGGACTAGCTCATTTCAGTTCTTCTATTTGCAGGATAATCAATAAAACACTACTTGGAAAAAGAAATAGGAAAACAAACAAGGGTAGACAAGCCAAAGGCTTCCTCACTAGACTGTAACCTCCATGAAGACAGGACTCTGTCTTGTTCTCATCATTACATGGCCAGCACCAGCATAAGACACCTAATATTGATTTGGATGGACAGATGGATAAAAGTAAATTTTCAAACTGCCTTCCTTTAGATCCAAGATTAAAATTCCCCTCTCTACTTGGCCATCAGGCTGGCCTGATATGAGGGGCTCTCTGATGATACTAGGGACAAGTGATGGACAGCGGGGTCCTCCACAGCCCCCTGTGAAGTCCCCTTCAACCTGAACAGCACAAACCAGCAAGGGGTGGTGAGGGGGAGTTCTCCATGTAGCTGCCTGACTGCTCAGCACTTCTACTTCTCCATCACTGACTTGAGTTCTTAACATTTCTCTACAGGAGAGAATACTCCAGAAGGATTCAGCAGAAAAGCGAACTAGAGTTGTCAGGGAACTCTTACAGAGTGAGAGAAAATACGTGCAGATGCTGGAAATCGTGAGAGATGTTTATTTCGCACCACTGAAAGCAGCACTGTCATCAAACAGAGCAATTCTGAGTGCTGCCAATATCCAGATCCTTTTCTCTGATATTCTACAGATTTTAAGTCTTAACAGGTAAATCCTGAATATGTATTTTTTTAAGTATTCATTGTGCACTGAGAAGAGCCCATACTTTCATGTTTCTAAAGCTGCATGGAGGTGCAATGATGCTCTGCCCCTCTTAGGGACCCTGATTATGGCAGAGAGATCGTCATCACATTACCTACTGGGCTGCAACCAGTAGTAATTCCCAAGGACACCCCTTCCCTTGTTCCTAGCCATGGTGCAAGGAGTGGCGTTCAGGACCTAGGCTTTTTGTAACCCTGCGGTCCCCAACCTTTTTGGCACCAGGAACCAGTTTCGTGGAAGACAATATTTACACAGACCAGGGGTGGGGGGAATGGTTTCGGGATGATTCAAGCACATTACATTTATTACACACTTTATTTCTATTATTATTACATTGTAATATATAATAAAATAATTATACAACTCACCATAATGTAAAGCAGTAGGAGCCCTGAGCTTGTTTTCCTGTAACTAGATGGTCCCATCTTGGGGTGATGGGAGACAGTGACAGATCATCAGGCATTAGATACTCATAAGGAGCTTGCAACCTACATCCCTCGAATATGCAGTTCACCACAGTGTTTGCACTCCCATGAGAATCTAATGCTACAGCTCATCTGGAGCTCAGGCAGTAATGCAAGCAGTAGGGAGCAGTTGTAAAGATCAGTGAAGCTTCATTCACTCAACCGCCACTCACCTCCTGCTGTGGGGCCGGGTTCCTAACAGGCCATGGACCAGAACCCATCCACAGCCTGGGGGTTGGGAATCCTTGCTGTAACTAATAGACTGTCCGTGCAAAAGACAGCAGGAAGGAGGAGAGCCATATACTCATTCTTAATCAGCAATGTTCAGTTAAGCAATGGGAAAAAACCAGAAGGATTTAATGGGATTAAGCCACCAGGACACTTAGCTTAGAAAGCTCAAGCTGGGGGTCAATTTAATAACAACATATTTTCAAGTGCCTAACATGAGAGAGAAAAGTGATCATTTCTGCCTGTGGTAAAGGGAGGCAACCTGAGTATGTGCTTCCCTGATGGTGACTCTGTAGGTAACTTGGAACAAGTTCCTTCCTCTCAATGGGCCCCAGTTCCTACAGGGAAGAGGTTGAACTAGGCCTCTTCCAGTGTTGAAGGCCTCTGATAGATGAATGAGGGATTTTCTTAGAGCCTTGGGGAAATGGGCCAAGCAGGGACTATGGCATTCCCTGTTGATGACAGTGGAGCACTCCCCTCTAAAAACTGTTAACAACTTTCACCCACCTGCCTATCTGGAGGCAAGAGACTGGGATATCAGGCGGCAGCTGTATCGTGGCCAGTGTGTGGTTCTGACTCAAGGAACTGAGGTGAAGAGGTGGGATTCTACCCCAGCCAACCTACTCCTTCACGTCCCAGTTCCCTTTCCTGTCAAATCTGCACTTCTCTGTGTTAAGAAGAAATGACTTGACCAAAACCCTACTGTAAAGGACTAGGCTGAAAATGCCCGTGCTGATGACGATGGATATTTGGGTTTGTAAGTGATCTCAAGTGAATATTTCATGCTTATGCTCTTCTCATACCACAGGCAGTTTCTAGATAACCTGAGAGACAGACTGCAGGAATGGGGCCCAGCTCACTGTGTGGGAGAAATAGTCATGAAGTTTGGAAGCCAGTTGAACACATATACCAATTTCTTCAACAATTACCCTGTCATTCTGAAAACTATTGAGAAGGTAAATGAATTTCAATCCCATCATTCTATGAGACCTGAGCTAGAAAGGAAGTTATGTGTGGAACCCGAAAGACCAGCGTTAATAAGAAAGGCTTCTCTGCTTTTAGCTCCCAGCTCTCTTCCCATACTGTGACCTCTGAGGACAGGAACCCTGACTTAGGGGCTAGCACAATATTTGACACCTAGCATTGCCAGGAACTGGTTCTTGAACTGAACTCATCCTCATACAAACTACCAGGGTTTCACTTGCCCCAGATACACTCAGCTTACAGGAAAATGCTCCACAATTGAGCTTGGAATCCACTCTGCTACTACAATCCTGTGTGTCCTTGACAAGTTCACTCTCTCATGTAGAAAATTAATCATCCACAGCTTTTTTGGAAGGACAGTCAATTTCTGAAATGTCACTAGGAAGTAAGGAATGCCTTGATCTTACATTTCCTAGAGAGTAAGTTATTAACAGTTTTCCCTGTTGCAATTTCTGCCATTATTTAATCTGAGCAGGAATATCCAATTCCCTTCTGTATCACCTGCTGCTCTTGTGGGGATACCTTCTGATGGGAATAAAATCCCTCTTTTTTCCCTCCTCGTCTGGTATCGAAAGCCTAGAAAAGGCTACCTTGTCACATGGCAGCACACTTCTGCCAGAGTCCACTGTGACCACTCATCTTCACTGAGGCCTGTAGGAAAGGCCTCTGGAGGGCTCCTGCCCTTGACAGCTTCCTTTGTAGTATTCCTTCCACCCTACCTAGGGAGTCTAGTCACTGCTGGATAACTTGATGATTCAACAGTTACATAAATAAGGTAGTTTCATAGGACTGACCGTGGAGACAAGAATTGGAGCAAAGCATCACATGGTATCAGGAACACACTGGTACCTAAATTTTTTTAGCTATAGATAATGATGCCTATTTCACTAGCACAGTGTGTGCATACAAATAAGTACTTAGCTTAAATGTTAGCTATTTAGTTGTGGGGTTTGAGACAGGGTCTCCCTCTGTCACCTAGGCTGGAGTGCAGTGGCATGATCACAGCTCACTGCAGCCTCGACTTCCCCAGACTCAGGTGATCCTCCCACCTCAGCCTCCCAAGTATCTAGGACTACAGGCATGTGCCACCACACCTGGCTAATTTTTTTTGTATTTTTTTGTAGAGACCAGGTTTCACCATGTTGCCCAGGCTGGTCTTAAACTCCTGGGCTCAAGCAATCTGCCCAACTCTGCCTCCCAAAGTGCTGGGATTACAGGTGTGAGCCACCATGCCAGCCAATGTTAGCTATTAATATGATTGAAATTCATAAATATTTCACTTGGTCTTAGCCGAAAGTCCGAGAATGAAATCGTGAATATTTGATTTCTAGAAGTTAGCATTGCCAACATCTTTTAGGCATGGAAAAGGAAGTAACCTCACAGGTGCTTTAATAGTGATAAATGAATACATTTTAAAACACATAAGGTGGGCAGGTGGCTCACACCTGTAATCCCAGCACTTTGAGAGGCCTAGGCAGGCGGATCACCTGAGGTCAGGAGTTCGAGACCAGCCTGGCCAACATGGCAAAACCCCGTCTCTACTAGAAATACAAAAATTAGCTGGGCATGGTGGCGGGCACCCGTAATCCCAGCTACTTGGGAGGCTGAGGCAGGAGAATCGCTTGAACCTGGGAGGCAGAGGTTGCAGTGAGCTGAGATTATGCCACTCTACTCCAGCCTGGGTGACAGAGCGAGAGACTCTGTCTCAAAAAAAAAAAAAACCAAAAACAAAAAAACAGATGTGAAGTACAGTGGAACACCTGTATAATAAACATTACTATGGAAAACATAATTAACAGAAGCATTAAAGGTGAATACCATTAATAGTCAAGATCTTACTACACTGAAATAACATTTACTGTGTGACGGCCACTTTATGGATAGGATTGTTTTTTCTCCACACCACAAGCATTAGAGATGATATCTATGTTACAGACGAGAAAACTGAGGCTCAGAAAAGTTAAGTAATTTGATAAGGTTATATATTCGATTTATTCTCATTCAAATCCAGGCCCACCTGGTTGCAAAGTACATTCTTATTTGTCTATACTGATTAAGTTCAATGAATAGGGTCAGGTCTATGTATAATTAAAACACATTTTTTTTTTTTTTTGAGATGGAGTCTTGCTCTGTCTCCCAGGCTGGAGTGCAGTGGCACGATCTCGGCTCACTGCAAGCTCCGCCTCCCAGGTTCACGCCATTCTCCTGCCTCAGCCTCCCGAGTCGCGGGGACTACAGGCGCCTGCCACCACGCCCGACTAATTTCTTGTATTTTTAGTAGAGACAGAGTTTCACCATGTTAGCCAGGTTGGTTTCAATCTCCTGACCTCACGATCCGCCTGCCTCGGCCTCCCAAAGTGCTGGGACTACAGGCATTACAGCCACAGCGCCCGGCTGACACACATTCTTAGCATATTAGGAAGACACCAATGGCACTACTAATAGTCTAATTGGTTAGACATCGATGTTGCCCTTTTGCTTCAGGCATTCCATAGATCACGCTTGCTCAGTGGAACAGTGGACTTTACAACTATCTCATAAAGTTTTGACAAAATAATCCTCACCTTTTAGTGCAGAGAAATGATACCAGCATTCCGAACTTTCCTGAAGAGGCATGATAAGACCATTGTTACCAAAATGCTGAGGTATGTTCTGAGGGAGAGCACAGCAGGGACCCCCGCAGAGAGGGCATTCCTGGGCCTTCAGAGACCAGAGTTCCCTTCTCTATGCCTCATACAGCCTGCCGGAGCTGCTGTTGTACCCATCCCGAAGATTTGAAGAATACCTTAATCTTCTCTACGCTGTCAGGCTTCATACCCCTGCAGAGAATGTTGACCGTGGGGACTTGACCACTGCAATTGACCAAATCAAAAAATATAAAGGTTATATAGATCAGGTTGGTTGCTGATAAGAATCTGCGTCCTTTAAACATGTTACAATGCCTTTGTGATACTCCCACTCAAAGATCCTGAGACACGTTATCTTCTTGTGGGGTTCTTTGCTTTAAAGTCTTTCATCCTTTTAATGCTAAATCAACAGTGTGTTCAGTGATTTCCAACACTAAGGGCATCTATTCTATGCCAAGCAACATGAGACAATGTTTTCAGATATTTGTACAAATACAATAAAATTTTTATGAAAGTTTGAAGAATAAAGTATTTGGACTGATTTTTTACACAACTCAAAGGCAAAAAAAAAAAAAAAAAAGTAAAATCCTTTGTTTCTGAAAGTACTTTTTGTTTTGTTTGTTTGAGATGGAGTCTCGCTCTGTCGCCCAGGCTGGAGTGCAGTGGTGCGATCTTGGCTCACTGCAAGCTCCTCCTCGCGGGTTCAGGCCATTCTCCTCCCTCAACCTCCGCAGTAGCTGGGACTACAGGCGCTCGCCACCACACCTGGCTAATTTTTTGTATTTTTGGTAGAGACCAGGTTTCACCGTGTTAGCCAGGATGGTTTCAGTCTCCTGACCTTGTGATCCGCCCGCCTTGGCCTCTCAAAGTGCTGGGATTACAGGCGTGAGCCACCGCGCCCGGCCTCTGAAAGTACTTTCAATGCATTAATTAACTTTCCTGCCTCAGTGAGCACAATGGTCATAATTATTATCTGAAGAGTAAGTAAGCACCTTGGAGTACAGTACTATCATTCTGAAAATATTACTGTATTGTGCATACTGTAAATAGGCATCTGGGCTGAATGTAAACTGCTAACATATTTTTCCATGAAGATACTTTTTTGCATCCAATTTTGTCAGTTGCCTTTGTTTTAAAACATTGGGTACAGAGAATTGAATTTTTTTTTTTTTTTTTAGACAGAGTCTGGGTCTGTCACCAAGGCTTGAGTGTAGTCGTGTGATCTCGGCTCACTGCAACCTCTGCCTCCCTGGTTCAAGCAATCCTCCTACCTCAGCCTCCTGAGTAGCTGGGACCACAGGCAGGCGCCACCATGCTTGTCTAACTTTTTTTTTTTTTTTTTGTAGAGATGGGGTTTCACCATGTTGTCCAGGCTGGTCTTGAACTCCTGAGCTCAAGCCATCTGCCCATCTCAGCCTCCCAAAGTGCTGGGATTACAGATGTGAGCCACTGCACCCAGCCCAGAAATTGGAAACTTTCTATTATAACATATGAAAATACCAAGTCCTGTATCAAGTGCCATAAAATATTTTAATCTATTTCTTTTATGAATAAAAATGTCACAATTTTAGTTTGCCTAAAAGTACTTTTTTTTCCCTAGATGAAGCAAAACATCAATATGAAGGATCATCTGTCAGATATACAGAGAATCATCTGGGGATGCCCTGTACGTATTCTTAGGAACTTGCTGTATCTCATGCTCATGAATACAACCTCCAATCATTGGCAAAAGGAGACCTACAGACCCCAAGGCAGCTACTATTTGTGGAATACCTGCTACGTGCCAGGCACTGCCACGCCCTCCCATTTCACATCTTTGTTATCTGCAAGGTTGCTCTATAAGAAAGGGCACAAGTGAGCTTGCCCCTATCCCATAACTTTTCGATAGTCTTTGTTCCTTTATTGGTATTACTGTGATCATGATGCCCTTTGAGGAAAGGGGCCATGTGTTCTACTTGTTTTCTTTTTTTTTTGAGATGGAGTCTCGCACTGTCGCCCAGGCTGGAGTGCAGTGGTGCAATCTCAGCTCACTGCAAGCTCCACCTCCCAGGTTCACACCATTCTCCTTCCTCAACCTCCCAAGTAGCTGGGACTACAGGAGTCCACCACCACGCCTGGCTAATTTTTTGTATTTTTAGTAGAGATGGGGTTTCACCATGTTAGCTAGGATAGTCTCGATCTCCTGACCTCGTGATCTGCCTGCCTCGGCCTCCCAAAGTGCTGGGATTGCAGGCGTGAGCCACCATGCCTGGCCGTGTTCTACTTGTTTTCTATCTCCCTGAATATGGTACCTGGTGCAGGATTCTGCACCCTGATGGTATCTGAAAAAGCTTTAGAAGGCCTCTGTTAGCAACCTGTTAACCTATAGAATATCATCTGGCCCCACGCTCCCTTATCTCTTACAGTTTCCCCAACTTCTTTATAATTATACCACACAGATCTACTCATGATTCTCTAATGTTAACTTCTCTTCACACATTTGTGCTTTGCACATACTCTTTCTTTTCTGAAATTGCTTTTCTTTCCTATTTCACTGGATAAACTCCTATTCATTCTAACTAGTTCAATCATCATCTCCTTTGCAAAGTTTCCCCCAGCATTTCCAGCTTTAAGTGGCTTCTTCCTAGGGATTTTGCATCCCGAATATCCCTGATAACATTTTACTGCAATCCTTTGTTCATGAAATTGGGAGCTCCATCATGTGTGAGCTCTGATTTACTTGCCTTCTCATGTCTGGCACATAGGAGGAGCTCAGGATGTGAGTTATGTTGAATTAAAGTATCAACTGATTAGAAATGTTATTTTTATTTAGTCAAATTGGGGAAGCAAGATGAAGTTGTTTTGTCATAATTTGGGGCTGCACATTTTGTAGGAAAAGATAATTGAGGTTGATTGGATTGCAAAGATCCAAATTCTTGAAACTCACAGAGTCTACGAAACTCTCTCTGGATCACTCTTCACACCAAGAGCTCATCCTCATGACTAGATCAATATAAAGGCTTGACTTCTTATTCCGTACCAATTCATTCACTTCTTTTTCTTTCTTTTTTTTTTTTTGAGATGGAGACTCACTCTGTCACCCAGGTTGGAGCACAGTGGTATGATCTCGGCTCACGGCAACCTCTGCCTCCAGGGTTCAAGCAATTCTCCTGCCTCAGCCTCTCAAGTTGCTAGGACTACCGGCATGCACCACCACGCCCAGCTAATTTTTTTGTATTTTTAGTAGAGACGGGATTTCACTATGTTGGCCAGGCTGGTCTCCAACATCTGACCTCAGGTGATCCACCCGCCTCGGCCTTCCAAAGTGCTGGTATTACAGGCGTGAGCCACCTTGCCCAGCCCACTTCTCTATCTGAATAGCTCCCTTCTTATCCCCCAACCCCCAATTTTGTTTTTGATATTAGGAAAGCACTTACAAATAAAACTATAATTTCAGTAGTTTTAAAACTTTGACAAAAATTACTTTTTTTCCCTCAAATATAGTTTTATTTGTCAATACTGTGGTCTTTCTAAGAAAATCTGTTTCATAAACAGTGAAAACATTCACTTTTTCATGCTTGAACTGTGTTTTAGTTAACATTTGCATATTCTGGGATATAAAATGGTTTGCAGTAGTAAGTTTTTTTATTTAAAAAATTTATATGTGCTTCTATTTTGTTTTTGATTTATAGACTCTGTCAGAAGTAAACAGATATCTAATTAGGGTACAAGATGTAGCCCAACTTCATTGCTGTGATGAAGAAATAAGTTTCTCTTTAAGGTAAACAATAGTTAACTATCCTAAGGCTGTGGACACCTTCCAAGCAGGTGACTGTCTTACTCATCCTGTAGCTCCAGCATTCAGTACAATGTCTGACACAGTAGGTTTGAAATGAATCTGCACATTAGACTGAAAAGTTACAGACAACTTCCTCTGAGATAGTGTAGGGTATTTTATCACCATGTTCGCATTCCAGCCAGCTACTGGGTAGAATGGGAGAGGAAAACTGTCCCTGCCAGGACCACAAACTCCACATAAGCAGGCATTCTAAAGGTTGGTCATTTTTCTTTCTGTCTTTTTTTTTTTTTTTTTTTTTGAGATGGAGTCTCACTCACTGCCACCCAGGCTGGAGTGCAGTGGTGCAATCTCCACTCACTGCAACCTCCGTCTCCAAGCTATTCTCCTGCGTCAGCCTCCCTGAGATTACAGGCACCTGCTGCCATGCCCAGATAATTTTTGTATTTTTAGTAGAGACGGGGTTTCACCATGTTGGCCAGGTTGGTCTCAAACTCCTGATCTCCAGTGATCCACCTGCCTCGGCCTCCCAAAGTGCTGGGATTACAGGCATGAGCCTCTGCACCCGGCCACTTTTCTACTTAGCTAAGCTCTAAGTGTTGCAGGATTTTCACACCAATGATCTGCTCAAATGTAAGAAAGAGAGGACCAATTTATTATCCTCAGATAGTTATTGAGGTCAGTTTTTAACAAGACCTTACGCTATTCAGTTTGTACGATGCTCACAGTAACCTAAGAAAAAAAGATGGAAGGATGCTACTTTTTATAAATTAGTATCCCCTTTACTCCTTTAGAACAAGGATGGACAAAGTTTTCTGTAAAGGTTCACGTAGTACATATTTCATGTAGCAAAGATTTTGCTGGCCAAATGATATCTGTTGGCAACTACCCAAATTTGCTATTGTAAAACAAAATCAGCTCTATCAATGAGGCAACACATAACAAGTGATACACTATTGATAAACCGTACAAGATATAAATGAACAAACATGACTATGTTCCAATTAAACTTCATTTACAAAAACAATTGTGGGCCATAGTGTGGTGATCTCTGCTTTAGAAAACTGTTCATCAAACTATGAATAAAATACTAGAAATAAAATAAATAACAAAATAATTAATAGAATAAAATAAAATTCTATTCTCATTCTTCCTTTCTGTATGTAAGTTTGATTTTCAGTATTAATGACAAAGAGTGACTCAGCAAACAGCAACCAAAGGGACAGGAATTAACTCCTTTAATTTGTTCAACTCCAATAAGCGTAATAAAAATTGATTTGTTATTTCAATGAATATTTCAACAAATGTTCCTCAACAGCACAGGGTAGCAGGGTAGGTGGAAGAAATCAGTCCCCTCACCTCCATCCTTACCTAGACTAGATCTTTTTTTTTTTTTTTTTTGAGACAGAGTCTCACTCTGTTGTCCAGGCTGGAATGCAATGGCTCGATCTTGGTTCACTGCAACCTCCATCTGCCAGGTTCAAGCAATTCGCCTGCCTCAGCCTCCCAAGTAGCTGGGACTACAGGCAAGCACCACCATGCCCAGCTCATTTTTTGTATTTTTAGTAGAGATGGGTTTTCACCATGCTGACCAGGCTGGTCTCGAACTCCTGACCACGTGATCCACCCACCTCGGCTTCCCAAAGTGCTGGGATTACAGGCGTGAGCCACCATGCCCGGCCTAGACTAGATCTTAAATGAAAATCAAATCACACAATATGTCACTTTTCTCATTGTCATGACATTTTTGTTTTCTTTGATCTGTTTTTTTTTTTTTTTTTTATGGCTTGTAGCAATAGAAAAGAGCTACAATGATGGAAAGAAACTACCTACCAAACCAGCAATTCTAAACACATTGCTTTGGTAGAAGACATTCTGTGATGATTCCAGTTTTTGATTATTAGATTATTCTACATTCATGTATTCTTTTCAAACACTCTTCCTTTCTTTACGTAAGTTTGATTTTCTACATCATTTTCCTTCTCTCTGCAGAACTTCTTTTAACATTTCTTAATGTTCTACTAAGGTCAATGAATTCTCTCAATTTATGTGTGTGTAAAAAATTTATTGTTTGAAGGAAATTTTGCTGGATACAGAATTTTAGGTTGGTTTTTCTTTTAACACTTTGCTTATTTCATTCCACACTCTTCTTACTTACATGGTTTCTGAAGAGAAGTTCAGTGTAATTTTTATCCTTGTACCTCTATAGGTAATATAAACCAACAATACAATTCGAAACCTCCCAACCGACTGAATGGACTCCTCCTCTCAGCCGAGGGGATTCCAAAGTAAACCTGAAAAACTAGTTCAGGCCACGATAGGAAGAGGGGATTGGATATGCCTCATTATACTCTCCTCCCTTAAGTATTCAGGCACAACTGACCCAACTTAACATTGAAACAGAGATCTTAAGACTGATAAAATGAACTCCTTGTAGAAATAAGATACCAAATTCCAACCCAGCTCTAGTATTGTATCACATGGCAGATAGCAGACCCTGAAATAAATCAGAGTATTTTACCTCAAAATATATTTCTTTGACATATTTTAAAATGGCCCTGCAAAGTAATCTCTTTTGGGAAAATCTCCTCTTTCCAGGTCTTTTCCTGATCCAGGAGAGATTCAGCTAAGAGTATGGTATCTTTTAAGGTCTGATAAGAGACATTTACCATCTATTCTCCCTGAATCCTGCTAGCTGGAGGCTTCATCTACATAATAAGAACACTGGTCTCCACAATCTCTTATCTAAAGCCAGACACTCCTTTCTACTGATTCCAGATCTTCAGATAATAACTCTTTCAACCAATTGCCAATCAACAAATCTTTTGAATCCCTCCATAACCTGGAAGCCCTTAATTTAAGTTGTCCCATCTTTCTGGATCAAACAAATGTATACCTTACATGCATTGATTGATGTTTGCCTGTAACTTCTGTCCCCCTAAAATGTATAAAATCAAGTTTTAACCCAACCGCCTTGGGTACATTTTCTCAGGACTTCTTGAGACTGTGACCCAGGCCCTGGTCACTCATATTTGGCTCAGAATAAATCTCTTTATTTTACAGAGTTTGACTCTTTGTTGACAGTAAGGCGGATTTTTGTTTTTGTATTCTCTGAAATGACAAAGATTTTCTCTTTTATTTTCTACATCTGAATGTCTTATGCCTACATGTAGTTTTTTGTTTGTTTGTTTGTTTTTGATATTTATCCTGTTTTATGTTCTCTGAGCTTCCTGGACCTATGGTTTGCTGTCAATTATTTTGTAAAATCTCCAGTCATTATTATTACTCCAGATATTTCTTCCATCTCTTTTTCTTCATCTGGTATTCCCATTATGCATATGATTTGCCTTTTGTAACTGTCCCTATGACTTGGATATTCTATTCTTTCCCCCTGGTGGTCCCTACCTGCTACCCCTACTTTGTCCCTGGTTTTTTTTCTCTCTGCTTTTCAGCTTGGTAAGCTTCTATTGACATATCTTCAAGCTCACTGATTCTTTCCTCAGCTGTGTCCAGTGTATTAATGACCACACCAAAGGCATTCATTTTTGTTATATTTATTTCTGGTATTACCTTTTCTTTCTTAGAGCTTTGGTCTCTCTTCTTACCTGTCTGTTCTTGCATGTTGTCTACTTTTTCCATTAAAGTCCTTCACATATTAATCATATTGAACTTTCTGCTGATAATTCCAGAATCTCTACTATATCTGAGTCTGGTTTTGATGCTTGCCCTGTCTCTTCAGTCTGTGTATTTTGCCCCTTAGTATCCCATATATATATATATATATGTATTTTTTTTTTTTTTTTTTGAAACAGAGTGTCACTCTGTCACCTAGGCTGGAGTGCAGTGGTGTAATCTAGGCTCACTGCAGCCTCTGCCTCCTGGGTTCCAGCGATTCTCCTGCCTCAGGCTCCTGGGTAGCTGGGATTACAGGCACGTGCCACCACGCCCAGCTAATTTTTGTATTTTTAGTAGAGACGGGGTTTCACCACATTGGCTAGGCTGGTCTTGAACTCCTGACCTTAGATAATCTGCCCACCTTGGCCTCCCAAAGTGCTAGGATTAAAGGATTGAGCCACCATGCCCAGCCAGAACCCCTTATAATTTTTTTGCTTAATACCAGACACGATGTATCAGGTAAAAGGAACTAAACAGGCCTTCAGTGTGAAGTTTTATGTTTATCTGGCTGGGAGTTAGGTCATATTTGCTGTTTGTTGTAGCTTGGCGTCAGAGGCTACAGTTTTCTCCCGTGTCCTTGTTTTTCTCTCCCTATCATCTTTGGGTTTCCCTAGAGATCCCTTCTTAAATAGGGTCTGAGCCTTGCAGTTATTTTAGCTGTAATCCCATTATCATACCAGAGTCCTACTGCTGCGGTAGTTAAGATGTCAGAGGAGGAAAAATATTCTACAGTTCTGTGATCAATTTTCAGTCTTTTAATGGGTCTGTTACTTCTGGATTGTGACCTTCACAAGTGCTTCTTAGTTTTTGGTTTTCGTTTTTTTTTTTTCACCTCTAACATGAGACAGTAAGGTTAGAAGTGGCTGGAATTGGGTATTTCCCTTCTCCCAGGTTGATTAGCCTCTGGTAAAGTCCCAGTTGGTTAGGTTCTAGTAGAAGTTTCCCTTGAGGTCAGGCCTTTGTTAAGAACAAAATACTCTGGGCATATTTCAAAATGGTACTTTTTTCCACCATGTAAGAATATTGTATATGTATTTATATAGATATATATTTATATATATTATATCTATCTATCTATCTATCTATTTGGGTTTTTTTTTGAGACAGGGTCTCTTTCACCCAGACTGGAATGCAGTGGCCTGAGCTCCAGTTCACCACAACCTCTGCCTCTCAGCCTCAAGGGATTCTTCCACCTCAGTCTCCTGAGTAACTGGGATTACGGGTGCACGCCACTACTGCACGCCACTACTGCTCGGCTCATTTTTGTATTTTTAGTAGAGACGGGGTTTTTACCATGTTGGCCAGGCTGGTCTTGAACTCCTGACCTCTAATGATCCACCTGCCTCAGCTTCCCAAAGTACTGAGATTACAGGCATGAGCCACCACACCCAGCCAGGAAAAGGAAATTTTTTATTAGCTCTTCATTGCAAGAATCTGGAAGGCTCCTGGAGGCAAAACTCACACCAGTGTGTGAGCCCAGAGTTATTAAATGCTAAAGCTAGTCTACACTCTATCTCTAGTAGTTAATCCAATATCCTTCAAGCATCCCTACTCCATACAGGCAATTTCTGTTTCTGATAAGCTTTGATTCTCTGTAGCAGCCTATCATTCCAGCTTTTGGGGTGATAACTTCAATTTTATAATGGATCAGAGAAAAGCTGTTGATTCTGAGTTCTTCAGCTACTTTTTGTTGTTGTTGTGAGGACAGAATTGGCAACTTCCAAGCTCTTTTTTTTAAAATTATTATTATTATTTTTTGAGACGAAGTCTAGCTCTGTTGCCAGGCTGGAGTGCAGTGGCACAATCTCAGCTCACTTCAACCTCTGCCTCCCAGGTTCAAGCAATTCTCCTGTCTCAGCTTCCCATGTAGCTGGGAGTACAGGCGCGTGCCACCACAACCAGCTAATTTTTGTATTTTTAGTAGAGATGGGGTTTCACCATGTTGGCCAAGATGGTCTTAATCTCTTGACTTTGTGATCTGCCCTCCTCAGCCGCCCAAAATGCTGGGATTACAGGCGTGAGCTACCACACCTGGCCTGCAACTTCCAAGCTCTTTACATGTGGACTGGAAGCTGGAGGTCTAGTTATTACAAATTAGATTTCAGTCTTCAGTACTTGGACAACAAATAAGAATACTTTGAAGATTTAGGATAATCCAAGATCATTTTACGCTCTAATTGTGAGGTACATTTATATTTAAATAGGTACTGCTCTAAGCTATGAGGTATGAAGTATGAAAAATTTACCAGGCCCAGAGAGACATGAGTATGGAACTTCAGTCACACCTCCCCATCCATGCTTGCCTGGGGGCAATTGTTCCTAGGCTGCCTCACCCATTATCTTCACATTACTGGAAATCATAGACAAAGAACAATTATAGTCAATCAATAGTTTGTGCTATTTTAGTGTAAAATCTTGATAAACAACTCTGGAACTGCCTCTTCTTTTTCTTTAAAAATCCACTTGTAAATGCTACTAACTGGGGTGTATATTCCTGGTAACTGAATCTGTGCTCCAGGGTTGCAGTCCCCAAGCTTAGCCCAAATAAACTCTACTTATATTGATTTTGCCTCAGCTTCTTCCTTTTAGGTCAATGACACTGTCTCAGTGATGACATTTATATTATTTGCTAATAAATTTAAATGTAATTTCAAATTAATATTTGAAATTGGCTGGGTGTGGTGGCTCATTCCTGTAATCCCAGCACTTTGGAAGGCTGAGGTGGGAGGATCACTTGAGGTCAGGAGTTCTAGACCAGCCTAGGCAACATAGTGAGACCCCTGTCTCTACGGGGGAAAAAAAAAGTTTTGAAATTAGGTAAATGCAAACAGGCTCATATTCCAAAAGATATCACACAATACTTAGCCTGCAACCTTGTTTTCTGTCATTTTAGAAAATCACATAAAACCCAAGGAATGCCATCCCCATGATTTCTACCAGGAATTTTTACTTAGAGGAAATATACTCTGCTTGTATTTATACATACAGTACCAACTCATATAAGGCTTTACTCTTTACCATATGTTAACTTCTCTCATTTGATAGATTTAATTACAATTACCTGATGAGGCAGGTAGGACAGGAACCATGTTATGGGTGGGCAATCTGGCTTAAGTTGCCTGAAGTCACAGAATAAGTGCTGGTCTTGGAATTTAGAACCAGGTCTCTCGGTGCACAGGCAATGCTGTTTCCAGTGATTAGACCAGAAGGCAGAAAGGTAAACCAAGTCTTCCTTATAATAATCTTACTAACATAGTAACAATTACTAAACAAATACATATTTTTCTTTTTCTGAGTCTCCTTCTGTTGCCCAGGCTGGAGTGCAGTAGTGTGATCTCCTCCCAGGTTCTTTCTACCTCCCAGGTTCAAGTGATTCTCGTGCCTCAGCCTCCCAAAATAGCTTGAAGTACAGGGGCGTGCCATCACGCCCAGCTAATTTTTTTTGTATTTTTAGTAGAGATGGGGTTTCACCATGTTGGCCAGGCTCATTTTGTACTCCTGGCCTCAAGTAATCCACCCATCTTGGCCATGTGTGAGCCACTGCACCTGGCCACAAATAACAAACAATTAACTATGACACAGAAGGAACGAGTAAGTGTTTGCATTCTAAATGAAATTTAAAATAGAAATGAAGTCATACAGTCATTTTAAGAGCTGGGAAATTCAGAGGGCAATTTGTTCCTCTGGGGACATGGACCATTATTTTGGGTATGTTAAACTTTTAGAATATATTTTGTACCTTGGAACTTCTGTATTATTGTTTTTATCATAAACACCGATTTCCATGTCTGTGATTTTAAACTTGCTGATTTTTTTTTTTTCCTCTTAATGAGATGGGGTCTTGCCATGCTGTCCAGGCTGGTCTTGAATTCCTGGGCTCAGATGATCCTCCCAACTTGGCCTCCCAAAGTGCTGGGATTACAGGCGGGAGCCACTGCACGTGGCCAAAGCTTGCTGATTTTTAAGCATGCTTTTTTTCTTCCAACGGAGTCTTACCAAAGGTACAAAAGTGGTGCAGGACTGGTGAATAGAGGCCTGGCCTTGTTCATCAAATAGAGCCATCCACTTCCCAGGCCGATTTTCCTTGGGGAAATATCCTATTATACTGCCAAAAAGGCATACTGTAAACTTTCCTCTTAGCTTCCCTCAAAGGGATCTACAGTCATTTAGCAGATAACTATGTGTTAGAGAAAATGTACCCAGCTTCTCAAGGGTACTAGACTTTGGTCCAGAATTGACTCATTCTGGGGACCCCCAATGCCACTGTGATCCACCAGGCTGGGTGATAAACAGTTTCGACTCAGGTCAGCTCACAGTGGAGCTGATGACCTGCTGTTGTCCATGTACCAAAACTCTCTTTTTGAGAGAGTTTCACTCTTGTTGCCCAGGCTGGAGTGCAATGGCATGATCTCGGCTCACTGCAACCTCCGTCTCCTGGGTTCAAGCGATTCTCCTGCCTCAGCTTCCCAAGTAGCTGGGATTATCTGTAGGCTCCACACCCATGGGTTCAACTGAGGATGGAAAACATTAAAAAATAAATACAATTAAAACAAATAAAAACCTTATACAGTGTAAGTATTCACATAGTGTTTACATTGTATTAGATAAATGATTTAGAGAATATGCAGATTATGTGCAAATACCAAGCATCCTCAGATTTTGGTATTCGCAGGAGGTCCTGGAACACATTCCCCATGGATATCAAGGGATGACTGTATTTGCTTTTGCATATTTAGAGAACTGTTAAATTTTTAGAGTTTTTGGTGTTTGGTCTGTGGATAAACATTGTTGGAGATCTTGAGGGGCTTAATTTAGTAAATGGCTTTTGAAAAGTTTTTCTAGATAAAAATCGTATATAAAATAGCCCTCTCAGAATCAGATTGAAATAATAACCTCTTTGTGTGTTTCTTTCCCTCATTCATGTCCTCGGGTTACAAAAGGCTCAATTCTAAGCTCAAGTTAGTATGGCTGCTCCATCCCCTCCCTGGGCCAACCATCCACCTGGTCCAAGTGGGCCACAAAACTGGAATTCTCTTTCATTCACCTCTAATATCAGTGATCCCTTCCAAAGGAAAAAACTGAACATCAATTTACCAAAGCAAGTACCTCTTTGAATGCTACTTCTTCAAAGCACTCTGTTGGCATATTTCCTGATATTTGGATACAGCAGTTTTATTACAGATTTGAACAGTTTTCTAAACTTCTATGATAGGAGACATAATTGTTCTTATGGATATGGTAAAAAAAAATATTGCTCCCCCTCTCCCCTAAAAAAGTAAGACCACGGTAGAATTCTTTCGCCTATTCAAAATGGCTACTCACCACATACTGCCCATCACACAGACTTCAAATGCACCCCCTGCCTTTCTTGCTTCCTCTTTCCCTCATCCTTAGTTCTATTCATTCCTTTATTCTCAGACTAACCTATTGACTTGATCTAGAAATATTTTTTGCAAGATATCAGTAAATGTGAAGCACCCCACTCTTCCAAGCCTAAATCATAATCAAAGACAGGAAGAAAATGTTTGAAAGAAAGAGCTAGCTCTAGTGGCTGGGTGACCACTGTTTCCATTGGTCCACACACCTAAAACAACTCCTACTTCCTAACACTGTCCAAGTAGCTGAACCTGAAACACGGTACTCTTGGACATTTTTTAACTACCTGATCAAGTCCTTTGCCCAGTTCTTAGGCATAGCTGTAACTAACAAATGACTGAAGTGCCTTACTACCTAAAGTGTGTCCCACAGTTCTGTGGACTCAGCATCACCAGGGAGCTTGTCAATAATGCAGAATTCTCAGGCCACCCCAGCTCTAGTCAATCAGAATTTGCATTTTAACAAAATCACCAGGTAAATCAGAAGCAAATTAAAGCCATTACCGTATAGTTTTAAATATGAATTATAGCAGCTCTTATGAAGAACAACCTGGAGGTATTTGATAAAAATTTACACAGCAGTCCCCCCTTATCCATGAAAATACCTTTCAAGACCCCCAGTAGATGGCTGAAACCTCAGAGTACTGAGCCCTATAATATCACATTTTTTGCTATACATTCATACTTACGATAAAGTTTAAAGATTAGGTACCATAAGAGATTACTTGATAAAATAGAACAATTATAATGACATAAAGTAATAGAAGTTATGTAAAGGTTTATCTGTGGAAAGGGAAACCATAAATAAGGGGGGACTCCGTGTAGCCTTTGACCAACCCACCCTACTCTCAGGAATTGTATCTGACAGAACAAATATTAGGACTTTGTTTCTATGTAAGAAATCTGTTCATTGCAACATTCACAGTGGCAATGGAGAAAAAAAATGAAGTAAGAGAGAGAGGGAAAAAAGGAGGGGACCCAAGCCTCTAAACAAAGCAAATGTCCATCAAAGTAGAACACCCATCAATAGGGGAAGAGTTGAATAAATGATGTTGTACCCACACCATGAAGTACTGGTTAGCCATTAAAAGGAAGGAATAAAAGTCCTATCCATTAACTTGAAGTGATTTCCATTGCTGAGTGAGAAAAGCAAGAAAAGAGTAGGGAAAATCTTAGCATTTTTGTAAGATAACCTTTCCTGTACATAGATGTGTGTGTGTGTGTTTACCTGGGCAAGTACAAAAGAGTGGAAATGTACTAGGTTGATAACTTGGGTGATCTGAGTGAAGACGGGTGAGGTCGTGCTATGTGGAAAAGTGGAGGGGGAAAGAGGTACGCTAAATAAAAGCCAATAGCAGGGATTGATGTCACTTAAGCATTTTGTAACACTTTATGTTCTAAACTGACAATTTAAAAATCAAACAAAAATGGTTGAAGATGAAAAATAAGAGACCCGAACAAGCATAAACATATGAGACTCTTCATTAGAGTAACTTCCTGAGGGTTCCTTGATGCTTCTGACAGGAAAACAATTATCCTCTTAGTTTGCTTCACTTAGCCACCCCTGGTGGGGGGGAGTTGGAAGGTGGGGTGGGTTTCCCCAAGCTCCTCCCAGGCTATCACCACTCACTCCCACAGGATAACCCACACTAGAGCAGAGTGAGGCCTGCCAACACAGCAGTCTCGCTCCAATGACAGAAAAGCAGAGGATAACAGATGGGAGGTTGAGGACAACAAATTTTACTCCTTGATAAATATGCCTACAGGTGACCATGGTAGCAACCTCAGCAAAAACAAAGAACTATTTAATTTTTACCTTTCAAACTGATGAACTATATTATCTACTACTTTCCAATCAAAAGTAAAAATTTCTGTTTTTACTTCTACATAGTGGTTAAATGTTTTCTTCTCCTATTAATACACCTCGTGCCAAATCAGTTCTTGTGTTTCTCTCTACCCCAACCTGTTATCCTTTTTTTTTTTTTTTTTTAAGAGACGGAGTCTCACTCTGTCACCCAGGCTGGAGTGCAGTAGTGCAATCTTAGCTCACTCCAATCTCCGACTCCCGGGTTCAAGTGATTCTCTTGCCTCAGCCTCCCAAGTAGCTGGGACTACATGTGCGCACCACCATGCCTGGCTAATTTTTGTATTTTTAGTAGAGATGTGGTTTCACTATGTTGGCCAGGCTGGTATTGGAACTCCTGACCTAGTAATCAGCCTGCCTTGGCCTCCCAAAGTGCTAGGATTACAGGTGTGAGCCGCTGCGCCAGGCCTTGTTATCCTTAAAGGTGAAACAAAACAAAGACTTATTTTCTTCAGATTGCCCAAATACATCAAAATACCGACACTGACAAAAATTTACCAACACAGATATAACATAATTCATTTCACAAAGAAGGGAAAGTCAGTGTTTCTTTTCCCACATGGATTATCAAATACTTATCCCATGGACAAACTCAAAGCACTCCACCAGGAGCCCTGAGGGCCCACAGTACTGACCTGACCTCAGAGACACAAGAGGGGCGAATCACATCAGGAGGAATATTATACTGAGAACTTCAACCAGCCATTCAAAATGTCAGTAGTGGGGTAAAAACCTTGACTAGTGACTTATCAATTTCAAGATGGTTAACTATGTAACAAAGCACGTATGTTATGTATTAAAACTGCACCTTCTCCATTTTAACACAGGCTCTATGAACACATCCATGATCTCAGCCTTTTCCTCTTCAATGATGCACTGCTTGTTTCTAGTCGGGGCACATCTCATACTCCATTTGAGAGGACTTCAAAAACAACCTACCAGTTCATTACATCAGTGGTCCTTCATCGGTTACTCATAGAAAATATTCCAGATTCCAAGTGTATGTATTTTTTTTCCTTCCAAGAGACAGATACCTTCAAAAAGCTATATAATGTAAAGCTCTTTAATAGAATAGTAGAAAAAGGACTGGAATTATAATTTATCAGGTTGCAAATAATTCCCCCAATATTGTAATTTCATTAAACAATGTAAACTTTTGTCTACCTCTGAAATAGTTAAAGACAGGACTTCTGGCATTCAGACATGAACCTTAGATGTTAGGAAAACAGCTTTCAAAAATCACAGAGAGAGGCAATGCCCCATATTACCATGAGTTCTTTGAAGCAGTGAAATGAGAGCTGGAGCTCTCAAACATTATTCTACACTGTCTGAAGATGCTACAGTCTTAAAGCATATTTTAAATTTTTATCTATTACTTACCCATTCTACTAGGACTAAGTGATTATTACATATTTGACATAACCTTTTCTTCCCTAAGTCTGCATCTAAGCTGGGAGCTGTTCAATAAAGGAATCCACAGATATGCAAAGGATGCTTGGTAAACTAAACACTTCACTCACAATAATTCCAATAGAAATATCATTTTGTCACGAAAACGAAATCCTACTTAAACCCACTGTACCTATTTTTATTAGTTATTATCCTATACTTTACCTCCCAAGGTTAAAAGGATCTTTATCTTATTCCTGTATCTGTTAGGCCAGACAATCTGAATGTAACATCTCTCATTCCAATGTTTTTCACTGCATGTAAAGACAGGACTTAAGGTTAAAGTTGGAACCCAAGACCCTACTACTTACAGAAGTACCAAACTAAACAAAAGGCCTATTTCCCAATGGCTTCAGCCCCATTCTAAATCTGAGCCTGAGAAAAAATGAGTATTTCCACCCAGAATACAAACTCAGGTTAAAAAGGCTTAGTTACCTATCAATACTGGGTATGGTTAGTGTATGAAACATGTCTCTGTTCCCTTCCCACCGTGACAATCAGCTGTGACCTACGTCAAAACATTGTTAAGTGACCTAATAGATAGTGGGCATTCAGCTAAGTAGCTGGCTTGATTCTGTCATTGGCTCTCATACTGAGGTCATCCAGGTCTAGTTCTTAGCATCTTTATTTATAATAACTATCAGTAAAGACTGTTACTGATTCCAGTTCCTTCTGCAGTGATTGAGACAAGGAATTAAAAAACATTACATCATCTATCCTTTAGTCTTTAAAATAATTGTAATTACAATAACTGTAATATAGACATTATTTTACTCTGCATTTGAATTATTTAGTAATTTTAGGAAGTTATATTCTACACTGGATATGTATTTCTTTTTAGGTTTTAAAATTCTTAAAGATGATGACTTTTGAGTATTAACATTTTTTCTCATTTTGATTGCTACCTGCAAGGATTAATTAGTATACCTCAAATGCTTTTACAGATGTCAAGAATGCATTTATTCTTCAAGGTCCAAAATATAAATGGATTTGTGCTACAGAA
The DNA here is from genome assembly GCF_000951035.1 of Colobus angolensis palliatus. Classification (NCBI taxonomy): domain Eukaryota; kingdom Metazoa; phylum Chordata; class Mammalia; order Primates; family Cercopithecidae; genus Colobus; species Colobus angolensis. The sequence goes on along the minus strand of NW_012119376.1, from coordinate 6,338,459 downwards.
GTAGAGGATGAGAAGTTCCTATGGCTGTCAGTACTTAGAAATGCAATCAAAAGCAGTATGGAGAAGTGAGGCCAAACTTGAAAACTTCAAGGGTGCCAATTCTCCCCAGCAAAGACAGACAACATGTATTTTCTGTTCCAAAATATCCAGTAAGAAACAGAGTAACTGTCATGGATGATGAGATAAACTAAGATGACCCACAGGATCTTTCCAACTTTTAAACTTTATCATTTGTGCTCACTTATGTAGAATGTGTAAGTACATTTTGAGTTCAAAATTTTCAATTACTTCTTTTGGTAGCTATATTTCATGGATAATATTATTTGGAGTAATGTGATGTGATGAAACCTAAGACAGAGCAAGCACATTGTGTAAAGCTTTGTTTTATGATCTAATGAAAAAAGCAGAATGAAAGTTTTCTTAAGTGATCAGTCTAGAAAGATATTTTCATTTGTTGGTGATTTACCATTTTTAACATTTTCATGAAACAATTATTGATTTAAAATATGGATAAGAGGGCTGTGCGTGGTGCCTCACATCTGTAATCCCAGCACTTTGGGAGGCCGAGGTGGTGTATCACCTGAGGTCAGGAGTTTGAGACCAGCCTCACCAACATGGAGAAACCCTGTCTCTACTAAAAATACAAAATTAGCCAGGCATGGTGGCACACACCTATAGTCCCAGCTACTTGTGAGGCTGAGGCAGGAGAAGAATCACTTGTACCCGGGAGGTGGAGGTTGCAGTGAGCTGAGATGGCTCCATTGCACTCCAGCCTGGGTGACAAGAGCAAACCTCTGTCTTAAAAAAAAAAAAAAAAAAAAGAAATACAAAGGACACTTTACTCAAAAACTTGTCATACATATCCTTAATATGGATGTACTCCTCTAGACAGCATTAAAGATATACTACTTCCAAGTACTAAAAAAGTTTTCTGTAATTTTTAAGTGTTATTTATTGCAAGGCTAAATTCTAAGAAGCTTTAAAAATATTTTTGACATTGTTTAAACTAGAAGGCTATTGTTAAAAAGCAAATTTTAAAGAACAAAAATAAATGGAAACAGCAAAAGTTGCTTGTAATGAAATGCAGCTAAGTAAAAATGTTTCTTTTAAAACAAAGACACTGAAAAATAGGTGTTGAGTAGTTTCCTGGGCCTTTAATGCTTTAAACTGATTATTTAACAACTAAAGCCATACTGATGGCCACTTGGAAACTTTAGCTGATGTATATTTTTACCTAGATATTGCTAGGTAAAAATTATATTAATCTTGGAAGCTTGAGGTTGTCGGCTTTCCTTGTTCTTCATATTCTTGTTTATAGTAGCAAAATCTATCGGTACAGTTTGGGATGGTCAATCTATAGTATTTAAACAATTTTTTCTTTCAGAAATGAAAATACAAAACCTTCTATTTCTTAAAACTTTAAATTGTTGTTAAAAAGATGAGCAAAAGTTAAAATATTATGCTGTTTTACTGGTGTAAAACCACATTTCTGATTCTGCCAAGATATATCCATGCAGTTTAACAACTATGATCCTATAGACAGAATAAATCTTAAAGGGAATATCTGCTGTTAGCAATGGATCAAAATGTATGTATCATATAATATTAAACAAAATCTAAAACAGCATATTGTCCTGAATAAGGCACACTCCAGAAACTCATTAATAGGAAAAACTTGTTTGTATAGCAAAAGAATGAGTGGCAAGATGGCTAAAGGTAAACTAGAAATCCTAAGGAATTTCCCTTTATTTTGTGAATAACTGATATCCTCAGAAGTTTTAAAACAATACTTAAAAAAATTAAGAAAGGTCATTACTCATACCTATTTCATAAGTTTACATGAATGCTGAATTATTCAATCTCACATAAAATAGTTATAAGTCGCTAATGAAGTTGATCACATTTCCACAAGGGAAATATAAAATCTGACATGTTTATATTTGTCACAAGTTGACATGTAAAAGAGGCTTGAGGCCGGGCACGGTGGCTCAAGCCTGTAATCCCAGCACTTTGGGAGGCTGAGACGGGCGGATCACGAGGTCAGGAGATCGAGACCATCCTGGCTAACACAGTGAAACCCCATCTCTACTAAAAATACAAAAAACTAGCCGGGCGAGGTGGCGGGCGCCTGTGGTCCCAGCTACTCTGGAGGCTGAGGCAGGAGAATGGCGTAAACCCGGGAGGCGGAGCTTGCAGTGAGCTGAGATCCGGCCACTGCACTCCAGCCGGGGCGACAGAGCAAGACTCCGTCTCAAAAAAAAAAAAAAAAAAAAAAAGAGGCTTGAATGTAACACATGATTCGTGAAGAATGCAGATAGCTGCAGAGAGTAAATTAGCTTATGGTGAAAACCGCCTTATCCAATGTAATTCTTTAAAATCAAAAATTAAATGGGAAACTCTTTCTGAAGATTTTTATAGAATAGATGCTTTACGTAAAATATTAAACAAACATAAAAGGACAAACTGACAATTTATTTGAGTCTGTAACTGAGATGTAAACGAGGAGCCCATTCTATAAATTAAATTGGTGTGTGGTATTAGCCATAGAAACATTGCGTATCCCAGATGCTATGGAACAGAAAAGGTGAGTGTGCCAATAAACACAACACACCCTCCAGAAAACGTCATCCTGACCTTTTTATTGTTGAAATTAAAAAATAAAAGATACTTAAATACAATGGTGAACATATAGGGCAAAACAGAATCATAAAATTTAATGTTGAGTTAAGCAGTGAGCTGAATGTTTGGGTCTCCAAATTGGCTTTGAACCCAAAACCACTTAAAAACAAGTATGTTCACAGTTAACGGCAATTGGCTTATAGGTGAGAGAATGGTCGAAGTTGTTCCAGTTGAACTTCCAGGGAAATTCTCTCCTCAAGAACATCCTGAAAAAGATGCAAAGGTCAAGTTATGTTTCAAAGTATAGAAAAATGAAGGAATATCTAACAACAGCTTTGCTTCCAGAAAACAATTTAAATTTGTCAAGACAACTAAGGGAGAGCTTATTCATATTTTAAAAGTACACTTCACTTTAGAAACGTAGTTTCTTTATATGTTAATACTAAAGATCCTAGTAATTTCACACATTTTCTTATTACACAAATCAGGGTAACAGAATGTCTAGTTATTACAAAAGTCAGTGTTTGCAACAAATAGGTATTAACACCTGAATTTTGCAATAAGCCTGCCCCTGAATTAACTGTAGATGAATTTGTTAATACAGCTTCTTTTCCCTAGTGATGACATCTGCCTATATCAACTCCTAGATCTCATTTTGGGCTTTAGTTTCCCAAATAATAACTTTGCATTCAGAATTTTTAATCAATGTTGATTTTAGGGAGTCTTTTCAGTTAGCCACCAAATTCTAATTCATTTACTTTCTTTTTTTCTCTTTCAAATTGACAGTATCATGTTTTAACCAGAACTACCTCTTTCTATTTTGTACCTTACTTCCTATTTTCTGTTCTCAGAAGTAAGGAAGAAAGTATTTTTCAAAATGGCTTCAATATACTTATTTCAATGTTCTTCCCTGGTTCAGAAAAACATGCATTAACAAAATTTTCATCTTCATGGTATTATACTATTAAGCTTGTCTTTAAGTTCATTTTTCCTGTACAATGGACTAAATTAATAATCATATAACTACAAATGTCTTCTCCTTTGATCACAGAGTTATACAAGAATATCATTCATTCAATAGATGTTTATCAAATGCCTAACATATGATCTAGGTTTTGGGGATAGAGACAAAGTGGTCATAAGTTTGTATCATTCATTCAACAGACATTAACAAATGCCTAACATACTAGGTTTTTAGGAGAGGGACAAGATGGTCATAAGTTTATCTAGGACAATCCCAGTTTATATCCAGTGTCTTGGCCTAAATAATGATAATGCAACCCTCTTTTTTTCCTCTCAAAAGTGTCTTGATTTGGATGGTATATTACATGATCTTCCTAAACAGAAATGATTATGACTTACCCTCAATGAGTTCACTGTAATAGGACAGAGAGACAAATGTGTCATAGATAGTAATTCCAGGACAGTGTAATAAATGCTAAATGAGGAGCATGAACAGAATATTACAAGAATGAACTAACTGCATTCATTTGTCATTTCCACAGACTCTCATCTCATCTTTGTTCTATTCCAAGTGGGGCCAACAGTGCTCCAGCATCTCCACGCCTGGAATTCCCAGGTCCCACCTTAGCTCTACAAAAACCAGAATCTTCATTTTAACATGACCCAAGATTACCTGTATATGCATTAAGGTTTGAGAACCACTGGTTTGTAAGACATGAGTACCTAATAATGTTGGGGAACCATAAGTGATTCTGGGAATAATTTTTTTTTTTTGACCCAATAAGGAAGGACTAAGTAGGAGTAATTTTTATTTCTAGGGAAGCAAAGAAATCATAGTTACTAGAAAACAAACACATTCCTCTCGGGTATTAGATGACAGTAGTACACACTGTGCATAAGCACCATTTCTATTTAAGGCTTGCCTTTTCTCTTTCCACATGCAAGACGACTGAAATTGCTGCCACCTCTCTCTTCTTCCTTTAGACCTGTTTAAGTCCCTTTAATGGAATTTGAGTTGTCTTTGATAAAAGGACAAACTAGGACCTGGGTGCAGTGGCTCATGCCAGTAATCCCAACTACTCAGGAGGCTGAGGTGGGAGGATAGCTTGAGCCCAGGTTGCCAGGGTGACAGAGCGAGATCTTGTCTCTTTAAAAAAAAAAAAAAAAAGGGGTGTGTGTGTGGTGGGGGGGGGGTAAACTAACCACAGTCAAAGCATCTAGAAAATTAGAGAAGAGAACCATGTATGTGATCTTGGAGGTGTATGAGATCACATTCCTTCTCTTTAGGTTTCTTTACTAAGACAAGGATTATTATAAAGATCCAGAAATTATATTACCTTTAATTGTTGCTGCAATTCGCTATTCAATCTGGCCAAAACGGTGTTGGTTTCCTTATTGCGTCTAATCGATGCCTGAATAGCTTTCTTATCTTTCCCAACAGATCTGAGAAGACAAAGAAGGCAAAAAAACCTGTAACATTCATTTATCTTAAATCCTCTCTATTCCTCCCTGATCTATTTCTAAACATGCAAAGCAAAAGGAGCATCTTTTTCCTTACTAGCACAGCTCAACATCACTTGCTCAGTTGCAGTGATAAACCAAAAGTATATAAGCTTCAGGACTATAGGAGAGGTAAAAAAAAAAAAATTATTAAAAAATTTCTTCTGTAGAATCACCTGAGTTTAAGTAAAAGAGTCTAAAGTAGGTACTGGCAAACCTTTTCTGTAAAAGACCAGATAGTACATATTTCAGGCTCTGTGGGCCATATAGTTTCTGTCTCATATTCTAGTTTTTTGTTTTGTTTTCTCTTCTGTTCTTTCTTCTCTCTTCTACAAAAAAGAACAAGTCATTCTTAGTTCATGGGCTACATAAAAACAGGCCATAGGCTGAGCTGAATTTGGCCCATTAAGAGTTAATATGCTGATTCTTGGCCTAGAACACCATAATTAAAATACCAGTTTTACTATAAACTATCAAGTTTAAAGAACGCACTGCTACAGGGTTTGAAACAGGGTGTTAAAATGGAATTGGAATACAACTTAATAATAAAGGGGAAACATGGGAAGAATACCTACTCATACATGACATGGCTCTGCTCAATTAAAGAACTAGTCTGACCATAATTTATTTCAGTCTGATTATTATTATTTTCGTGATGGAGTCTTGCTCTGTTGCCCAGGCTGGAGTGCACTGGTGCCATCTTGGCTCACTACAACCTCCGTCTCCTGGGTTCAACCAATTCTCCTGCCTCAGCCTCCTGAGTAGGTGGGTGGGACTACAGGTGTGCACCACCACACCTGGCTAATTTTTCTATATTTTTAGCAGAGACAGGGTTTCACCATGTTGGTCAGGCTGGTCCAACTCCTGACCACAAATGATCTGCCCAGCTTGGCCACCCAAACTGCTGATTACAGGCGTGAGCCACCATGCCCGGCCCAGTTTGATTGTTAATTGTTGTGCTTTTTCTTCCTAGTAATTAAATGTGCCTAGGAATAGCTTTGATTACCTGGGAATAGAAGGTTGTGATGCAAGAACAGCAGCTAAGACACCCGTCTTTTGTGTATGTTCATCGACTTCTGGCCTTAATTCATCTTCTGATTTTAATCTTCTTCGAACAGGTTTAGGTGGTGGAGCAAGAGGTGCTGTGCCTTTGCTCTTTAAAACAAGATTTCCATTAATTATAAGCATTTCTGAAGACATTCATAGTTAGCACTTTGCAACACCATTTGCTTTCTTTAAGCCATTTGCTCTTGGAAAATTGAAAGTTACTTGTCCTACTTTAAATCTATGTATTTGTGGCAAGAGCTAACTTAAATTATAGAGGGAAAAGATGTTTCTAGTTGACACCACAATCATGAATGTACCTGCAATATAAATATTTTTAGAGTAACATATTGATGCAAAACTGTTAATATTCACAGTTTTAACATAAATATGATACAGAATCAATATATACCTGTCCAACAATAAACAAAGGCAGTCTCCAGAAATATCTAAGCATTATGACCATAAGATTTCTTACTCAAAAATACTAACATGTATCTTAATGAATAAAATAACATTATAAAGTAATGGAAAGCTAAGCAACTCTTTAAAATACCAAAAACATCACTATTAATATGCACAGTAATTATAACTTTTGAAAATGAGTTGACATTTTGTTGGCGATTATGTATCTGCCCTTGGCAGAATAAAAAAACAGTGTTTTGGCATTTACCGTAACCTGATTTACCTGTAAATAAATAAAAACAATAGTCAACTGCTATCTCTTAAGTGATATTTTTACTTTGTTGCTGTGAGTTGACAAAAATAAAGTTCATTACTTAAAAACTCACAGGACTACTAATGTAATAAAACACAGTGATATAGTTTGGCTCTGTGCCCCCAAATCTCACCTCAAATTGTAATCCCCGTGTGTCAAGGGAGGGGCCTGGTGGGAGGTGACTGGGTCACGGGGGTGGTCCCCCATGCTGTTCTTGTGACAGTGAGGGTGTTCTCACAAGAGCTAATTATTTTAAAGTAAGGCACTTCCTCGCTCTTTTTCCATCCTGCCACCTGCTTCCTCTTTGCCTTCCGCCATGACTGTAAATTTCCTGAGGCCTCCCCAGATATGCGGAGCTGTGAGTCAATTAAATCTCTTTTGTTTATAAATTACCCACTCTTAGGTGGTATCTTTACAGCAGTATGAAAACAGACTAATACACACACAGCATCCAGAAAGTAGAATTTAAGCACTTCAGAAACACATGCTGTTTTTATAACTATTGGGAATGTCTAGATGATGACAGAAAAAAAAAGTTACCAAAATTATTCCCTCAAAGGGAAAGTGTACTGATATTTGCAATCTGAGGTACACTGATATAGTTTAGATATTTGTCCCCTCCAAATCTCATGTTGAAATGTGACCTCTAATGTTGGAGGTGGGCCTAGTGGGAGGTGTTTGGGTCATGGAGTAGATCCTTCGTGAATGGCTTGGTGCCCTTCTCATGGTAATGAATGAGTTCTAACTGAGTTTATATGAGAGCTGGCTGTTTAAAAGAGTCTGGCATCTCTCCTTGCTCCCTCACTTGCCATGTGACACACCTGCTCCCACTTTGCCTTCTGCCATGAATCTAAGTTTCCTGAGGCTTTAGAAGAAGCAGATTCTGGTACCATGCTTCCTGTACAGCCTGCAGAACCATGAGGCAAAATAAACCTCTTTTCTTTTTTTGAGACAGGGTGTCACTCTGTCACCCAGGGTGGAGTGTAGGGCACTATCTCAGTTCACTACAATCTCCACCTCCCAGGCTCAAGCAAATCCCCCAACTTCAGCTTCCCGAGTAGCTGGGACTATAGGCGTGCACCACCATACCTGGCTAATTTTTGTGCTTTTTGTAGAGACAGGGTTTTGCCGCATTGCCCAGGCTGGTCTCGAATTCCTAAGCTCAAGTGATCCGTCTGCCTTGGACTCTCAAAGTGCTGGGATTACAGGTGTAAGCCACTGTGTCCAGCATAACCTCTTTTTTTTTTGTACAAATTACCCAGTCTCACATATTCCTTTATAGCAATGCAGACGGACTAACACATATATAAAACAGATAAGGATTGACAGATGAACAGAAGGCATGGAGAGATATGTAGTAAAGCAAGTATAGTAAAATAATAATGGTATAAGGTAGTGAATGTACTGATGTACACTGAAAAACTGTTTCAATTTTTCTGTATGCTTAAACGTTTTCATAATAAAATGTTGGGGAAAAATTATTCCTAAAACAGTTAAAGAACAAGTTAAGAGCACAAGGAATAACAATAACTTTAGAGGGTTGATAATTTTTCTTTATTATATTCAAGACTACAATAAAAGAAACTGAATTTCACCTACAAAAAAGTTCTACCTGGCCGGGCGCGGTGGCTCAAGCCTGTAATCTCAGCACTTTGGGAGGCCGAGACGGGCGGATCACGTGGTCAGGAGATCGAGACCATCCTGGCTAACACGGTGAAACCCCGTCTCTACTAAAAAATACAAAAAAAAAACTAGCCGGGCGAGGTGGCGGGCGCCTGTAGTCCCAGCTTCTCGGGAGGCTGAGGCAGGAGAATGGCGTAAACCCGGGAGGCGGAGCTTGCAGTGAGCTGAGATCCGGCCACTGCACTCCAGCCTGGGAAACAGAGCAAGACTCCGTCTCAAAAAAAAAAAAAACAAAGAAGTTCTACCTTATACAGTGGGAAGAATGTAATAACCACTTAAATTTTGAGAACCTGTGACACATATTTAACATAGATTACAGAATATCATCTCCATTAAATAGGCAGACTTTGTTCTGTGATAGACTGACTATACTATAGTTAAAGGTAGAGAAACGGGTTAGATGATTTCTGGTTGACCTTATTTCTAAAAATTATTTCACATAACTTATGATGTACAAAATTATTATTATAAAAGACATTTTGCATACCACATTGGTGGGAGCACCAGCAGCTGTCTTTTCTTCAGTTTTACTATCTGCTTTGGCAACTCGAAGAGAATTTGCAGGATCAGAAGCTTTTTCAGCCTAAAAATGAATATGTTTATCACTATTAATTATACGTAACATGTAATTATGCATAAATATAGCATATGTAACAAATCAGAGTAAAATGTTAAATATTCAGACAACAAGAAAACTGAGATGATGTTAAGAAACTTGAAGGAACTTCATTAAATGAGATTTCTTTGCTACTGAAAGGCAGAGGGGAGAGCAGATAATAGATGTATGAGGGAGAGGACGACGGGGTGAGGATGCAGGTAACAGATGTGCCAGGGAGAGGAGGATGGGGTGAAGATGTAGGTCATAGATGTATGAGGGAGAGGAGGACGGGGTGAGGATGTAGGTAACAGATGTGCCAGGGAGAGGAGGACGGGGTGAAGATGCAGGTAATATGATGTGTGAGGGAGAGGACGACAGGGTGAGGATGCAGGTCATAGATGTGTGAGGGAGAGGGGGACGGGGCGACGATGCAGGTAATAGATGTGTGAGGGAGAGGAGGACGGGGCGATGATGCAGGTAATAGATGTGTGAGGGAGAGGACAGGGCGAAGATGCAGGTCATAGATGTGTGAGGGAGAGGAGGACGGGTTGAGGATGCAGGTCATAGATGTGTGAGGGAGAGGGGGACGGGGCGAGGATGCAGCTATGCAATAGATGTGTGAGGGAGAGGAGGACAGGGTTAGAATGCAGGTAATAGATGTGTGAGGGAGATGAGGACGATGCGAGGATGCAGGTCATAAATGT
>NW_012119376.1:6314799-6328580 GCF_000951035.1 Colobus angolensis palliatus | reverse complement strand
ATGAGGACGATGCGAGGATGCAGGTAATAGATGTGTGAGGGAGAGGACGGGGTGAGGATGCAGCTATGTAATAGATGTGTGAGGGAGAGGAGGACGGGGTGAGGATGCAGCCACTGCACTGAACCTCTAAGTGCTTAGTCTGGGAAGTCCTTGTGGTTGGGAGAGCGAGGCATCCACCCAGGGGAGTGAGTACGGTACCTTGTGCACACCTCTACATGCCCACTCTGACCCTCCTAGATGCAGCCCAGTCCCCTAATGGGCACAGCAGAAAGTTACAGGTTTGAAAAGGGAGCTATTCGGAAATTTTCCATGGCCATGATCTATATGAAAGAGATTGCAGAATTCCTCTGGTCTTTCCAACTCCACATTTATGGTCAGCAATTTATGTCAGAAATTCCTAGAGAAGTTCTTGCCATTGGAACTACAACAGAATGTCCTAGAACACTGAATATTAAATTTTGGTATCCTATAGTCTTTGCTTAGTTAAGGCAACTTAGTCTCATACAAATTGTAAATGCTTTAATTAGAAGTTGGCTGAAATTTGGTTACAGTTAAAGTTGTAATTAGATCTAAAAGTTACATCTAGTGAAGTTCCCTTGTGGAAAAGTTGTAATGAGTGGAGCTATGGTAACCATGACCTTTTATCACATGGAAATCTTCGCCAAATCACGCAGTCAGATGCTTAGCATTAAGATGGAAACCCCCAAAGCAGTGTTTTAGCCACAGCCAGGTGGTGGTGTCTTTTCATGTGGTATCAATCCCCCACCCCCACCAGACTCTGATACTTAGTAAGCATTACACTGCAACCAGCAGATATTGGAGGCCAATAAAAAAGTTGAGAAGCACTGACCTAGGGAATATTTTACTCACTGATGTCACCTCTAATATCTGCTCTGTTGACCCAACATGGTATGGGAAGTGACTGCCTGCAAGAAAATTAGCCAAGCCCTTGAAAACTGACCGGCAGGACTTCTGGATGTTTCTCGGCTTCATCATCTTGTTCTTCATTTACATTTGATGCAGCGAATACTTCAAATTGGCTGAAATCTGCAAAATTTGGTTGCTCTGGTATCTGCTGAGGTGAGGTACTAGTGTGAGTTATGAGGCCATCGGCATCCACTGGGCGATGCACAGCGGGACCAGGAGCCTATGCAATGGTTCAAAACAGAGGAACACACATTTTATCAGCCTATCAGTGTCACAGAGTCATCTTCTTCTTCTTTGAAAATTTAGTATATAAAGATGCCCTGTTTTATTATCTGTAAGTTCAGAGAGGTGTATTACAGTAACATTTAGCTCTAAATAAATGATTAAACCATAAGTGAAAAGCTAAGATACTAAAAGAAAATTAAGATAATAAACCTCCAATAAAAAGATATTTTTTTCAAAAACTATAGTGCAAAGAAAGTACACTGAAGGAGAGGGTAGGGCTGGTCCTACCCCCATTCTCCATTTGCATGTATTTTTTTCTTAACTGGGCTAATACACAATAGTTTGTTCCTTAAATAAGTTATTTTTTTTTAATGTTTCACTATGTTTCTTAAAAAGGTTGCTCTTTTTAAAGTGTGAAAACCACTGCTCTAACTATTCTCCCAACATGTCAGGAACACTTCCCTTCAATCCATCTTCCACTCCTTTGCCAGACCAATGCTGCTCCATCTTCAGTCTAAAAATATGTTTACTGAATATCTACTTGTGAACAAAACAAATGAGGCCCGCTTATATCCTAATAAAGTCACTTCTCTCTGGAGCAGGAGAGAATAAGTAAGAAAGAAATTAAAATAGAGTGTGAGATGTTTTATGACGAAGTAAAGGATACTAAAGAAAGACATCTGAAGTCTCTTCTCTTTAAAAATTCTTCATCTCTTCTAAGAAAAACTCTGTCCTTCTTACTATGATATGGGAGATGCTCTGCCTCCTCCCTACCTCTCTAGCGTCATTTCCCATCACTCCGCACATCTACTCCTGCTGTGCTGAACGAACTTGTTTTCCCCTGAGGAATGTGCCAGGCTTAACACACACCTCCATGGCTTGTGGATGTCATACCTTCGGTTTGGAATACCTTCTCTCCAATAAATTCCAATTTATCTTTTAAGTCCCTGCTAAGTCTCATTCCAACATTTTATGTATAATGGGATCCTTAACTTCAGCCACTAAGGCTGTCCCAAAGCATTTTATAAATGTCTACTACAACACTCTAATTTCGATGTGGAAGCGATGCAGAGGTCATTATACTTCCTTAACTCATGTAGTAAACACATCCAGAGAGATGCAGTGAGGTTATTTTGGGGTATCTTGTTTTGTTTTGAGACAGGGTCTCACTCTGTCACCCAGGCTGGAGTGCAGTGGTGCAATCACAGCTCACTGCAACCTTGACCTCTCAGGCTCAAGAGATCCTCCCACCTCAGCCTTCCAAGTAGTTGGGACTACAGGTGCACACCACCACACTCAGCTAATTTTTTTTTGTTTTTAGAGACGGGAGGTCTCACTATGTTGCCCAGGCTGGTCTGGAACTCCTGGGCTTGAGAAATCCTACTGCCTTAGCCTCCCAAAGTGCTGCAATTACAAGTGTGAACCACTGCACCCAGCCCAGTCAAGTGATTTTGTGAGTCACTGCTACACCCAGGACAGTAATGAATCTCTCCTATCTCCCAATCCATTGTTGTTTCAACTAAACTCTTCTCTGTCAAGACATTATCATTTGTTTCACTTTTAAGGCTCTTTCAAAAAATAACTCAGATCATTCTTGAAATGTGTATCTTTCAAAATGAGATTTAGCCTCACTGAATTAAATGCTCTTTAAGGATGACCATCAGATCATTCCTGACCTTCCAAATAATTTGAGAACAGAATTAAATACCTAGCAGGAAAAGTGATCATGGGACGTTTAGTAATAAATATCTTGGACAATTACCTGTGAGGGCTGTGGTCTTGGAGGCACTGCAGGAGGATGGGCAACAACTCCAGCCTGTTGTTGTCCTGCATGAATACAAAAGTCTTCTTTTTAGTAACTGTATAATCACTTTGTTAATAGAAGAAATAGGCTGAATGAATGTGACTACATGATAAAGATTTCCAAGAATGTTTGTTAAGCATTAGAAGGCAGGTACTAACTTGTTACATGGTCTGTATGTAACCTAAATACCAAATCTCACAGCCTTTCATCAGATGTTGCTTTGCTTCTTACCTCTATTACATGAAGCCCTCCTGGCATACTCCTATTTCCATAATAGTAAACAACCTTGATTTTCTTCTCATATCTCTGACTGCTGTTTAAGTATCAAATGAAAACTTCCAAATTTTCCCTTTCACTTAACACTTCACTTTTCCTCACCATTCTAAACTCAGTGACTAAAACATCACTTCATCATCCTCTGCCCTAACTTTTCTATGTTAACCAAGGTAACAACAATACTGCCAGTTCTTCAAAAATTGAAAACCTGGGTAAGTTACGACTTTTCATCTTCATCAGCCAAATTGAGATCTATCAGTCCCCCCCAACTTGATATCACAACATTGTTCTTTTAAAATTTCCTGTGACATCTCTCAGGTTCCCATCTTCATCATTTGCACTCAAACACACTTTAAGTGGTCGTTAAGAAAAAAAAATAGCCTCTCATCTGCTATCTTTTTAACCCAAATTTTCCTTCGGATAATTTTTTTTTTTTTTTTGAGACAGGGTCTCATTCTGTCACCCAGGCTGCAGTGCAGTGAAATAATCTTGGCTTGCTGAAACCTCTGCTTCCCGGGTTCAAGGGATTCTCCCACCTCAGCCTCCCAAGTAGCTGGGACCACAGACATGCACCACCACCTCTGGCTAATTTTTGTGTTTTTAGTAGAGATGGGGTTTCACCATGTTGGTCAGGCTGGTCTCGAACTTGTGACCTCAAGTGATCTGCCTGCCTCTCAGAGTGCTGGGATTACAGGTGTGAACAACCACACCCGGCGAGACAAATATTTTTAAAAGACATGTTAATAGAAACAAAAATAAAATGTGTATGTGTGTTGGATTAACTTTAAAATTAAATGATAATGTATATTATGGTTCTCTAGCCCCTACCTGTGGTGACTGTAAAGGTCCGATTCATATCTAAAGACGATGATCTGGAATGAGAGGGCTGTGGCCTTGGAGGGGGAGGTGGTGGTGCAGTGTTATCAGGCGATGTTCCTGAATGAGATCTGCAAAATTCACCCCATCATAATTGGTCATACTACTGATATCAGAGCTTTTTTCTTTTTAAACATTCAAACTTGACTAAGCAGCAAAGGATCTTATTAGCATGACATTTTCTCAACACTCAAGTATGTAAGTGTTAAAATAAATTAAGATAGCACTATTTTTGATGTATCCTAAACAACTGATTATTTTATGTGGCTAACCATTTTTTTAAATAAAGTTATTAGGCAAAATTTCAATTTTTTTTTATTTTGAGACAGTCTCACTCTGTTGCGCAGGCTGGAGTGCAGTGACACCATCTTGGCTCACTGCAATCTCCACTTCCTGGGTTCAAGCGATTCTCCTGCTTCAGCTCCCGAGTAGCTGGAATTACAGGTGCATGCTACCACGCCCGGTTAATTTTTGTATTTAGTAGAGATGGGGTTTCACCATGTTGGCCAGGCTGGTCTCGAACTCCTGACTTCAGGTGATCCGCACACCTCAGCCTCCCAAAGTGCTAGGATTTACAGATGTGCCCAGTCTCAAAACTTTTGAAAAGAAATTTAGTTGTCAACATGATTTCATAATAGACTGCATACTTAGTGTAATGCTTTCCCATTCAATTAAAGGTAATAATAGTCTGAAAAAAAAAACTGTAAAAAGGAAAGTCTACTTTCAGATATGGTTAGCTTTCAATCTATTAAGGTCTGGATTTTGGTGAGCTGCAGTACCCTTTCATGTGTCCACACAGACCATCTCATTTTAGAGGTGACTATGCTCAAACTCAACTCGCCCTAGAGATTCACTTCTTTGCTACCAAAATCTTTCATATTCTGAAAAGAGTCTCCAAGGACTCTGGTAATCTGATCTTCACATATGAGAATAAACAGCAGAGTAAAATCCAAGATGACTGAGAATGCTAAGAAACACAGGAAGAACTACATGAAGAATCAGAAAGGAAGACAAGCAGCCTTCTGACTCTAAGCTGTTTGGAGATTCTGCATCCTCGCTACACCAAGCATGCAGCAAAATGATACTTACCACGTGCAAAAAGTGAGGAGAGAAAGATGCTTCTATCCCGCACACAGTTTTTAGTGGATGGTAAAGCCCTTGCAGACAAATCTCTAGCCATCCTCCACCCTATCCCACACCTTTCTTGTTTGTGCCTGAAAGGTTATATGTAATGCAGAACTTCAGGGTGGGGAGGTGGCCCACCACTGGACTGTGCTTTTGGACGGCGTTTTAAAACACAGAATTCTTTTGGTACTCGCCATAAGGCTATACATGTATTACTTAACAGACTCTCACTGTTTAGGTACAAAAAGGACTTACAAAACTTCTATCGCCAGGAAGTTATCACCTCTTTTTAGAGCTTCCACAAAATACCATTTAGAAAGTCAGGGTTCTTTTTGTTTTTCTATTCAAGTGGAAAGGATCAAAATTACTTGTCTTTTACATAAATCAAAAAGTAACCTATCAGCTTTCAGATAACAAAATCATTTGTGCTTGGTTCTAAATAGTTTTAAACATTAAAATGCAGCAAGATAGTTTAACATGCTTTTCATTGACAGAAATACTGACCTTTGACGAGTTACATTGCTCCCGATCTGTTCTGGGTCAGAAGTAAAAGAGTCTGAACTACTGTAACCATCTGCTGATAAATGGGATATGTCCTATTTAATAATAATCATTTCTTTACTTTTTGCTCTATCTACTCCAAACAAATATAAGTGATATGCTGTTTCAAGCCAGAGATAGTCAAAGATTGGCTAATAGGCTAACAGTTCATCCTGGTGTTATTAACTGTAAAAAATTAACTACAAATCAAATAAATCATGGCATATTTATACAGTAGACAAAGCAAGTTATAGTCTAGAAAAAATAATGAATACTTAATGATGCAGAAATATTCAAAATAAGTCACAGAACAGTACATATACAATGTGGCCCTCCAAATCTGTGGTTCTGTATCTGTAGGTTCCACAGCTGAGGATTCAACAAACCGCAAACAGAAAATATTAGAAAATAAAGTAACAATACAACAATAAAAATAACACAAATAAAAAACCATACAGCATGACCACTGTTTTTTTTTTTAATATAGTTCGCGTGTGTGCGCGCATATATAAATATATATATATATATATATTTTTTTTTTGGTAGAAATAAGGTCTCGCTATATTGCCCAGTCTGGTCTCTAACTCCTGGGTTTAAGCAATCCTCCTGCCTTGATTTCCCAAAGCGCTGGGATTACAGGTGTGAGCCACTGTGCCTGGCCCAATAAAACAACTATTTACATTGTATTAAGTATTATACGTAATCTAGAGATGATTTAAAGTATACAGGAGGATATGCATAGGTTACATGCAAATACTACACCATTCCACATATCAGAGAGCTGAAAATTCACAGGTTTTGGTACCCATGGGGGTCCTGGAACCAATTCCCTAAACATATTGAGGGATGACTGTATTATAATTTCACATTAGATACAAACATAACTTACATATGTGCAGAATGAGAACTAAAGTTGACAATGAATCTGTTAATCATGGACACTGGTGGACTAGTGAGAATATGATTAATTATTTCATTTTTATCTATTACATTTCTACAACACATATGTCACTTCTGTAATGGACAAAAAGGTCACTTTTAAAGAACAAATTAGAAACTTTTAAATAAAGTAATTTTAAAACTGTTAATGTGAAAATTAAAAATCTGACATGGGAATAAAATGTGCTTACAGAAGAGAATCCCAGAAACAGACTAAGAGTTGTGACAGAAAAAAGAAATTTTAAGATAGGAACTCTAGAGACAATCTGAAGGAATATTACTATATACGTTCAAGAGTCATAAGCTGAAGGCACTGGTTAATTTAGTTGTATTTCAAAATGTATCTCCTCCTTCCTTTTTCTTGTAAATCACAGAATCATCCAGTTGGTACAAGAATGACATTAAAATGAACATATTTCCATCTGGATATTTTAACAGGCACCTCGAGTTTAACACATATGAAACTGAACTTGATTCTTTCCCTACAAACCTACTGCTATCAGTTTTCTTCATTTCCCTGTTGTCCAGGCCAAAAACCCTGGAACCATCCTTGACTCCTTTCTCTCTTACATCCTATACCACACAGATAAAAGCAACTCTTCAGGTCTTTTCCTCCACAATGTACACAATAGCCAGAGTCCAGCCACTTCGTATCACTTCCACTGCTTGCACCCTAGACACCAAGCTGTCACCATCTTCTCTTGCCTGATTACCCCTGTCTCCTAAATTGTGTACTGTTTTGTCTCACCTTTTTCTGGCCTATTATCATTAGGACAGCCAGGGTGACCCAGTTAAAAAGGAGGCTCAGATCACATCATTCCTCCATTCAAACCTTTGACTGGCTTTTCATCTCACTAAGTCCAAGAAAATCTGACACTGCCTCCTGTTACTGTCCTACCACTTTCCCTGTCAAATTTGCTAACTAATTCTATTCCAGGTATTTGCTTGCTATTCTAGTAGAAGCAGGTCCTGCCTTAGGGCTCTACATTTGCTGTTTGTTGGGCCTTAATTTTCCTTCTGGATTTGTACAGCTTAATTCATCTCCTTCAAGTTTCCACTCAAATGACATTTTTTTGGTAAGGTCTTCCTTGACCATCCTATTTAAAATGGCACTCTCTCCACCCTCTCCCAGCTTTATTTTTATCCACAGTATTAAGTTACTTTCTAATATAAGAGTTACTTTTTATCCCCCCTTTATCTCCCTTACAGAATGTAAACTCTATAGCAGCAAAGACTTTTTTTACTGTTCAATCCCCAGTGCCTAGAACAGATCCTGGCATACTGTATCCAATTAACACTGGCTGAATGAACGTATACACAATTTCTTGTGTGACAGAAAAGGAAGGAACTACTGGGAAAGAGCCATAAGACCAAACCCGGCTACACAGAGAGGGATGGCAAAACAGGAGGCCTGCATTGAAGCAGGAGTCAATGGGCAACCATTTATTCACAGACAGGGCAAAGTGTTACCTAGTGAAGACAGTATTAAATGGGTACACATCTGAAATAGTGAGACTCTAATCCAGACTTAGGAAACTTCAAATGGAAGATGTAATACTTCACTTACCTACAGTATTACCAGAAGCAAATTTCACTGATGAATTTATCTTATTTTCTTCTGAAAGGTCAGATGGTTTCACAAGTAATGGGCTAGTGGGATTTGTATGATCTATGAATTAATAGGTAAAAATACAAGATATAGGTATTTGAACTGATAAACTCATAAAGCTCAGAGTGTAAGACTTCATTTAAATATCCAAAGAAGTGGCAGGTAAAAACATAAAATGTAAGACAAAATAGTATTTTTAATAAAAACAAATGTAAAACTATTTATTTAGAATTTTATTTTCTGTCATAATAGAAGATAGTTTATAATGAAAAAGTTTATTTGCATGTTCACACTTAATTTTATTCCTGTAGTACACTTAAACAAAACACTACATAAATAAGCTGTAAAGTAAGTTAATTTATAACGCTGATTTATAAAAAAAAAAAAAATCTACCTTTGAGAAACCCTGAAACATTTAGTCTAAAATGAGACATTCCAAGAGTTCAAGTAAAACATACCATTTCCAAGCCAAAATTTATTTTAACATATATCTCTTCAGTTAAAGTTTTAACATATTTTAAACGTAAATTTACAAGGGTGACCATAAAAACCCACAGGGTTTTAGAAATGTCACATTTTCGTATGTCCTTATTTTAAAACTCTATAATTTAAAATAAACTCCTTTTAAAAACTGCAACATAAATAAATATGCATGAACATATACATAATTACAGAAAGTACTAGCTTGAAAAATAAGCAACGATGAAAGAAAATTGAACCTTGACAGAACAATTACTTACGTATTTTAGTTTGATGCAAAACTAAAATACAAACCAGCAACAGCTTCCTTACCACTGCCAGTTCTTTTAAGTTCCATTTCCTGCATGTGGATTTTGCTTGGAGTCATACGAATGGGAACTGGATGAACAATAGCAGTATCCTAGAGACAAATGGGAGGAAATACAGAATTTGTATTAAAATGTCAAGCTAATGCCATGCAATAAAACTAGTAAAACTGTAAAAACCAGTGGACAGGCTTTCCCATTTACACTAAGGCAGGCATGAAAATAAGCTTTTTAAGTTAAAAGCTCTAGAATTCTATCTAAAAATCAAGCTCACTATATACGCCTAATATCTGCTAATTAAAAAAAAAAACTTTTTAAGTGGAGTGATTAAAGATTTATGTGAAGGCTGGGCACAGAGGCTCACACCTGTAATGCCAGCACTTTGGGAGGCCAAGGCAGGAGAATCACTTGAGCCCAGAGAACAGCCTAAGCAACACAGTGAAACACTGTTTCTTCAAAAAATATAAAAATTATCTGGGCATGGCCCATGACTTATAGTCCCAGCTACTCAGGATGCTTAGGTAGGAGGTTCCTTTTTTTTTTTGAGATGGAGTCTTGCTCTGTGGCCCAAGCTGGAGTGCAGTGGTGCAATCTTGGCTCACTGCGTTTCCGCCTCCCAGGTCCAAGCGATTCTCCTGCCAAGTAGCTGGGATTATAGGCACCTGCCACCACACCCAGCTAATTTTTGTATTTTTTGTAGAAACGGGGTTTCACCATGCTGGCCAGGCTGGTCTCAAACTCTTGACCTCGTGATCTGCCTGCCTTGGCCTACAAAAGTGCTGGGATTACAGGCTTGAGTCACTGTGCCCGGCCAGGTAGGAGAATCCTTGAGCCTGGGAAGTGGAACCTGCAGTGAGCTGTGATCATGCCATCTCATTCCACCCTAGGTGAGAACTAGACCCCATCTCAAAAAGTGTGTGTGTGTGTGTAAGATGTACATTTAAAACATGCTCTTATAAAAACATAGTTCAAGACAGTATTAAAAAGTGAGGAATGATCTGATAAAATTATGCAAATGAGTCTTGAGGTTAAAATAAACTATTTCATGAGAATCCAAGAACTAGATAACAGACTGAAAACTCATTTTCAGTAAACTGCTCAAGAAAATTTGATACTTTTTTAAATCTATGAAACAAAGTTACTGAAATGCCTATGACATTGCAATAGCAGGCACAATACATACTTCCAACAGATTAATTCGAAGTGTTTAAATTTGATTGTCTCAAAATTTAGCACAAAACTGCCACAAAGGAATCCATTTTTTTAAAGAGAAACAAGACTCCCATTCTAACAAGGTAATACTTTTCTTAAACCTTTCTCATTACTGTAATACAGCTGATATTTCTAAACTAGACTAGACTAGAGTCTAGTCCAGTTAGAGGACTAAAGGAATTGATAGTAAAGACTTCTGATTAGAATGAAAGCACAAAAGAAAGGGTGAGAGAATGAAGACCATGGTAGCCTCTCAGAAAAAGAAGGAAAAGAGAGGCGTACCTGGGACACAGGTAGGCCTCATCTTGGGGACTGAGACTCCCAGGGCAGAAACCAGAACCAGATCAAGTACCCAGCTTAACAGCAATAGACCAGCTGAGATATAACACCAAGGGGACTCAGCTCCTCCTATGAGGGGTCAGTTCACACTCTGTATGTGCGGCTGCTAAAGACTGAATTTGAGATCCTAAATTTTTAGTATCTAGGAATGAATTAAGTTTATAATTTAGTGTGGAGGATAATGGCCTTTCAGTTTAAGTTGGAAACTGTTTTGGTAAGACAGTACTGTGCTAACACCAAGCCCCTGCTAGAGAAGGCAAAGCTCCAGCACACCCTCTCTTATCTGACACATCTCCTTGGCTTTATGCTCATCTCTGAATTCCAACAACTGAAAACAAATTCTTTACATCTATTACACTACCAAATTCATTCAAAGTAATTTCTTGTCCCTACACCAGGGAGAATCTCGACAGGGTTCATGTACTTAACCAATCAACCTAACACTTGCCCTACAACTAAAAAATTATAGTTACAAATAATATTAACATTATAGATGGATAAAAGTTTAGATTTGTCATATAATAATGAGTCATTCTCAGGAAAGTATTTATAAAAATACCTTTAAGATATTAAGTTATATTTTGGTTATAAAAACATGGCTTTAGGAGCAACTCTATTTCCTTAATTTACATTTAATACCAGAAATAACTGTTATGAAAATCAGAATTTACCTTTATAAGGCAAGATTAAAGGAGAAAAAAATGATAGTTCATGAGAAAATAAGTTCTTATTCCAAACAGAAAGCAAATTAGAAATTTAAAAAAAGAAAAACTTCTTAGATGCTTTAATTCATCTAAATCTATATTCAATGTTATGTGTATGTGTATATAAAATCAGATTTATAAAGCTTGGAACAGCTGGGAATGTTAACTAGCATTTTCATATATTTGCAGTGCAATCAATCACAGCAAAGACTAATTAATGCATTACATTTCTCATCCGCCTACAATTTTCCTAGTGTTTTCATTCATGTATATCCTAGCAGAAGCAGATTCTACCAAAGGCTTTTAACTGACAAGCAGTTCAAGAAAAGAGATCAAGTTTCTGGAAACAAGATCATCAGAATCTCAATTTCACCAGAACTATGAAAGCTTAATAACTAATCATTTGGTTTGCAAATGGGGTCACTGCACTGTGTAGTGGTTGTCTCTAAATGCTACAGACCAGTCTGGAACTTTGTACAGACTTTTACTGAGCAAATGGCTAATTATTATAATTTAGTTTCTTTTTAATAGTCCGTTAAATATTTCCAATACTGTAAGAAATGTTAAATTCACATTAGAAGTGTAAGTTTTTTTTCCCCTTAGGTGATTCCCTTCTAATCTGAATGTGCCTTATTTACTTACTTATAATCCTTATTTATACAAAGCCTTGCAAAGGATCATGTGGGATTGTGGCTACAGGCTGTAGTGGGTCTGTAGATGGGTAATACTTCAGGTAAGTATTAAATGAAGGTTAACAAACTTAGACACTGTGGGACACAACTAACAGAAAGCAGGCTACTCCTCTAATTGAAAATTTAAAGTAAGAATACTGGTTGGGAAACAAAGATCAGATTTAAGTTTGCCACCATAAAATAAATAAGACATTTCTAGGTATTAGATTATAAATATGAGTATTTAAGAATGACAATTTTTAAAAATCAAATTCAGAGGTCTAAATTCAAGTTTAAAATGCAAATTAATCACTCTATTTTCCGAGAGCCTCCTGACACATTAGAGATAACAAAGGAAAGTAGTGAGTCACATAATTTTAGACACTAGAGTTGCAAATTGGAGTATTATTTCCAAGAAGTGTGAAGAACATCACTGCTATTCAACCAACTATTTCTCTACATTTCCTGTCAGTCATAGGTCAATTTACTTTGTTTCTGAGTTCTAGATTTTTATACATAATGTTCTTGCCTGGCCTGACAAAGAATCATAATACTATGTGTGATTATCGTCACTGTTTTTTAAGGGTTACAGAATATAACAGTTTCTTTATTGCTGTATCAAACCTTCCTTCCCATATAGAGTACTTTCATTAAGTACTTTCATATTAGCTTAACTGTACAATAATGAGACAGGAATAATATAGAGAAGCAAAACTTAAAGCTTAAAGGTAAAACTTTAAACTTAAAAAGAAAACATAAAGGTAAAACTTTTAATTTACAGAACTTGTCAATTCAGCCAATAAGCAGCAAAGTTTTCAAGCATTGCCTTGTATTTCTCCTTCATTTTTCAGAGACTAAAACAAAAAATAAATGCCTTAAATGTAGCAAGAAATGAGAAGCAAAAGGCAGAGATAATCTACATATCAACTGGTCCTTGAATACTTAATAGACTATAAAATAAACATCTAAAAAACATACATTATGTTTGAATTCAACAAATAGAACAGCAGCCTCTAGATTTCATATAAATTCTTTAAAATGATAAAACACATCAGGCCAGGCGTGGTGGCTCAAGCCTGTAATCCTAGCACTTGGGGAGGCCGAGGTGGGTGGATCATTGGAGGTCAGAAGTTCAAGATTAGCCTGGCCAACATGGTGAAACCCCGCCTCTACTAAAATATATATATACACACACACAAAATTAGCCAGGCGTAGTGGTGGACACCTGTAGTCTCAGCTACTCCGGAGGCTAAGGTAGGAGAATCAGTTGAACCCAGGAGGCAGACGCTGCAGTGAGCTGAGATCACACCACTGCACTCCAGCCTGGGCAACAGAGCGAGACTCCATCTCAAAAAAACAAAAAACAAACCACATCAAAGGACCATTAACTGCTAAAGGTATACTTTATCTTTAAATGCCACTTCTTCAAAATCTCTTTAGATGACAAGACCATTTTTACATTTAATTAATAAATGCTGGCTGTCTTTGATCAGATCATCTAAAAAGAATGTCTTATGTCATTTTCCCCATATCTTTCTACTCAGCTCATTTTTAAAATCTTGCCTTTACACACCTCTTCACTTCCTGCTTACTCCCTCTTTTCTTTTTGGAAAGTGCTTATTAGCACGTCCTTGTCTTTAAAAAAAAAAAAAAAAATGTCTTATGTCATTTTCCCCATATCTTTCTACTCAGCTCATTTTTAAAATCTTGCCTTTACACACCTCTTCACTTCCTGCTTACTCCCTCTTT
>NW_012119376.1:6287488-6314743 GCF_000951035.1 Colobus angolensis palliatus | reverse complement strand
ATATATATATATATAAATAAAGAGAGAGAAAGAAAAAGCAGAGAAGTGAACAGGGAGAAGAACAATTAACAGCTAAGGTTTTCAAAAAACCCAAGGGACAGGTGAAGCATATATTAAATTAACTCTGTGGGGATAGAACTTATTTTTTAAATCAGGATGTGAACTTTGTAGCATTTTCAAAGCAACACAGTAAGCCACAAGAAGACAAGACAGAGGCTCCTTTGCATAAGGGGAATATTTGACCAACATCTGTATTGCTGAACTTGATTCTCTCTAACAGGACTCAACATATTAATTAAATAAAAGCCATGTCATTTGGCATGTCAAAATAAAAGATGACATTGCATAGTTACATATGTAGTACATATTACATGATGTGTAAGCATACAAATACTATTTACATAAAGTGTCACTACACTGAAATAAACAGTATGTATATAAAATATACACTTAATTAGCAAATGATAAGGGTAACCAAACAGATTGTCACAAAAAATGCTTCTCTAGACACATGTACTAGATTTTAAAAATGTAGTTTTCTCTCAACAAAGTAACTAGAAAAAAGGAATGGCAAAAAATGTCTTTCCCACCATTAAGCACACAAAAACTGAAAAAGCCTGCTGCCACTTCCTTCTAAGCACTCCACTGAATCATGCATATCAGCTAAAAACGATAATGAATGGAAATTTGGGTTAATAAAATTAATCTCAAACAAGCAAGCTAAGTGATTGACTTACAGGATCAGCTGGTGCAATGTTAGAATCAAATTGGGTCAGAGTTTGTGAGCTTGAAGAGCGTTCACTAAATGTCTCCCACTGCTGAATAGACAGAGGAGAGACAAGTCAGCATGATGAGAAAGATGGAGTAAAAGATCACTGGAGAAGATTTAGCAAAGTAATTCAGAGGTTGCACTGCAAGTTGTGTTTCATAGGTTTAACAAAATTCAGTAATTTCTATTTTTCCATCAACAATTTGTATTTATTCTGGGTCATCTTGTAAGGTGAGGAGCTTCACAATCAAAAGTATAGTAATGATTTATTGCAATCTCTATGGAAGAGATTTAAAGCCTTACAGAATTAAAATAAAACACAATACAGGAACAAAGTCTAAGTGATATAAATGTCCACCAAGTAAAAATACTAAAGAGGCATGTCTTGACTAAAGAAAGAAAGAATAACATCAAATCCCTCTTTGAACATTCAAATGTTAATGTACTGATTTTGTGATCCTAAAGAATCATAGTTTTGTTCAAAACAAAGCAAGTCAGTGCGACTTGCCAGTGCGACCCCTGAAAGATGATTCTATTATGTACGTGCACATATTTTACACATATGTATAGATATTTACTAAAATATAATTGATATAAAATGCAAAGAATTCTGGAATTAATATATGTAGAGCTTATGTCAATCTGTAGCAAGTCAACCCCTGCAATCAGCACTACAAACAGGGCCATGCCAGATCACAAGACAGAACTGCCAATCAGGCACCCCCGCTTCCCCACTCCCTACCCCATGCTAGAAAAATCAGAATGCGGCCACAATGAGAGCAAATCAAGCATTTGAGCATGAGTTATATACAAAAGATGTACTTTGATATGAAATACTACTCTTCTAAAAGAGGTACACAAAAAAAATCATACCTCTTAAAACAGGTGGAGTGATAAGTCAATATTAATTATAGTAAATTCCATTTGTTTTGAAGATCTTAGTAATAAAATGGTATAGAATTTTTACATCAAAATTGTATTAAAATTATCATTTAAATCTGATTCTTAAGAATTATCAGTTATCCTCTAAAGAGGAAAAACATCTACACACACACAATGTATACACACAAATATTTACACAAAAGACAAAACTACCCCATAAACCAAAACCCTCTTTGGGAAAATATACATTTTTATGCTTCAAAGTTCAACTTACTATTTACAATAGTGATATTTAAGTTGAGAAGATATATAAAAATTAAATATCAGCAAATGAGCACGCTGGTGAAAATTACCTACAAATATGGCTAATACAATAATTCCACGACTTTTCCTACAGATTAGTTTTCATATGAAAATTAAGATATTCTGAGAAATACTGATCCATTCAAAGTATTTCATGAATTAAAAATCCCACAATAATTGCTTTTATCATGTGGCATCATTTCAGGAAAGTTACTTATCAGTATCTGTTAATATAATTAGTTTTTTCCTCAATAATTATTGTTACAGGGACGCAGAAGGAAGTTTTAAAATCCTAATTATCTAACTGTGGAGAAAAGTTTACAGAAGATTTTTGCCAAAAAGAAGGTATTTACTTGTGTACCTCATTTGGGTGGCATGAAGTTTAACTTAGTTTCACAAGACTCCATGTAAGCTACCTGGAGGACAAAGCGACACTCTTATCATCTTCATACTTAATTTTTAAGGGCTCACAGCTGTGGAACCAGGCTACTGGAATCCCAGTTAGGCTGTGCAAACTTGGGCAAGTTACATAACTTCTGTGCTTCAGTTTCTCTATCTGTAACATAATATCTACCTCATAAGATTGTTCAGAGAACTAAAGGAGTTAATATACACAGAGTTTGTTTTGTATTGTTTTTAAAACAGAACTGACATATCAAAAGTGCTCCAAAAAGGTTACAGATTATTATCTGTCATCTCCTATACTGTCTCATCCGTAACCACAGATGCTAAATAAATCTATGTTGAAAGATTACTAGTGCTTTGTGGAAGACAATTAAAATGTAATCTAAATTCCATATCCTAACTAGATATTTTTAGAAATATCATTAAATGTCTCAAAATCAATGTTTTATTAACATTTTGATTTTTCACATATAGAAAAAAAATTATGACCTCATTGCCAAATACTATAAATAAAACTTGATGGGAATATTTCAGTAGGGAAAAATGCAACTTTTACTATCTGAATTTAGAAGGGACTTCCATCTCTAGTCTCTAATGATCACATATGATTTTACTTAGAATGAACATGGGCTTTAGATTTGAGATGCTTTAGAAAGAATCATTTTTATTTACAAACTGATACCAATGGAATAAAAATATTCTTTTAATATATTGGTTTTTTAAAAATGACACAAAATGAATAGACGCAGCAAAAACAGTAGTGTCTCAACAATTACCTTACTTTTCATAAACCCTCTCTATTAGCAAATTCTTTCAAGGTTTATTCCCTTCATCTAGAAAAGCACTTGTATTAATGGTTTTGCATCCAATGCTAAGATGGATGGTGTGATGTTATAATGTCTCAGACACAAGTATCTTGGCTGCGACTATGTCATAGAGCAGGAAGTAGTATAAAACCACAGTTACTTCTGTTTTCCAACTGTCCAAAATTATTAATATCTAGCATGCTCTTCAATCCAGCATTTTTCTGGTTTTAAAGGGCATGGAAAGGACAGAAGCTTAGAACTTCTTCCTGAAAGTGAACAAACTTTTATATATTTACATTTTTAGCATTTCCTACATGCTACAAAAAGAAAAAAAAAATAAGAAAAAAAATGTAACTTGTTCACAAAGAAAACTGCTCTAATAGGGGCCTAAGCAGGTGTTTTAGGGGAGGCAGGGCCTCAGGTCCTCTTCCCTTATTCTTATCAGTGGCCCTTTTGATGTTTTAGATAATGTAGTTTCAAAGACATTGAGAAACAGTGCATTTGTCCCAAATTCCATTTTGCACACTGTGCTTGGTCATATATGACACATCTTTAACGCATTCAATATGGCTAAACATTCTGTATTGAATAAAACTAATTATACAGAGTTTTGGGGTTGTAAAACATACTTTCTTCACATGGAAACTGAATCAGTCACTTCTCTTATCATTTCCAATGCTAAGATCCCAAATGTATTATTACATACCTTGTTTACAGGACTGAGAAGGCAGTGTGACACGGTGGAGTGGCAGTTGATTAGGGATCAAAGGACTTATGTTCAAATCCTAGCTCTTGTCCCTCACTGGATATGAGATCTTGGCCAAGTCATTTACCTTTTGATGGTTAAACTTTCTAAATCTGCCTCTCTAAACTCACAAGGTATTAATGGGGATAAGTGGTGGAAATCAAATGACAGAATATATACTTTGAAAACCTCGAAAAAGTCACATAATTACAAACATTTATCATAGTATATCTGACATATTCTCTCAATTATGCATGCATGCTGGAAGAGACAGATTGAAATTACCCTCTTTGGAACATCTTACCTTAAAAGAGTTAACTTTTAACAAAAGAAAAGGAAAGCTTTGCTAACCTCACTGCTCTGATTCAGCTCAGGCCATGTCTGGTTTAGTGACGGCATTGATGGTGACTTGCTTGGAGGAGCTTCAGCAGGAGAGCCTGAATAACCTACCTCACCTGGCTGATCCCCAACATCTGCAATTTAAAAATAGAGAAATTCTCTATAAAGACTACACTGTAGTTTATTTTAGGCATATTTACTTATTTAAAAAAAGCTAACAGATGATTTTTACAAGTAGTAATATATAATGTAAATCTCCTTTCCTCATGTTCTCAGAGAGAGCATTTTAACAGACATTACTTATTCCTGCTACTTATGGTCTACCCAAAACCACAGTTTTTCATGAAAATAAAATCTAGTTAGGAATAAAAAGAAGAAGGTTATTATATAGTAATACTGCAATAGGTCACACGCTTTAAAATCATTTTCTGGTAATAGAAATAGATTTATACCAGTTTCCCAAAGTGTATTCTATTCCATGGAATACTAATCAGTAAGGTGGCTTTGAAAAATTAGGTTTTCTGCTCAAATAAGTTTGGGGAAACAATAATTCTTTGTTGAAGCATCCGTATGCACATTTGTATATTAAGACTTGTGATGTCTCAAAGTAAATAAGCTTTCTTTAAATCAATTTTTTTTTCCAGACACACATCCTTTTCATCAAATAAAATCCTTCAGTATTCCCTTGGAATATACTTTGGGAACTGCTGACGTATACTAATTCACTCACATATCCTCTACAAATCTCCCTTGTTAACAAAAAACAGCATATACTTGCAAGGCACACAAAAGAAGAGAGTCCCCACCACGGGAAAAAAGCAAAGTCAATAAGGCCCGTATGAAACTTAACTTTTATCTAAGCTCACTGGCACTTACAGACTTAACTGAGGTAGTTACAAATCCATTATACTATTTCAAAACAGTTTTTAAAGTATTTTGAGGTATCATATTCTACTTTTAAGCATAGTTAACCTTAATTTAAAATAACTCTAAATTATGTTTAAAAACAGAAGGAATTTCAAAGGTCACTAAACTCTCATTCCAATTCTTCCAAGCTGGCTTTGAATATAACCCCAGTCAACAGGGAGTAACTAATCGGTTTAGAAATCATATCAAAAATATCATTTCAATATCATTGTGTCTGACCATAGGCAAGTTGCATAGGCAAACAGCACCTGAGTTTCTCCATCAGAAAGACAGCTGCCATTAAACGTTAGCACTATACTTCAGATTTCTAAATAGACAGCCATATAATACAACCTAGCAATGTATAGCTTTTAACTTTTCAATCTATTCATTAGTAAATCCTTTAAGTCTTAGTGCCTAACATAGGACCTAATACATACGGGCACTCAGGTGTTTTCTGAATCAGTTTCTTTGTGTAATCTTTTTTATTTAACTCCATTCTCCTTTACTGTCATGTTCCTAGGACCACAACTAAGTATTGATAGCTGAAAAAGTTCTCCAAATGTCCCTTCTGCTATTGTTACATGCCTCCCTCAAAATATTTCCTTTTTACTTACCCAGACGTTACAACTTTATAATTATACTACAGTGCAAGTTCTAATCTGCAGTTCAGAATTGTACTCTGATTAATTTTTGTTTTCTAAGATCAGAAATTATTTCTTTCTTGAGTCCTATATCTTCTCAATAGAAGTGTCTGGGTAGTATAGAGGTAGGAAGACTTCAGATATTATTCTATGAAGACCTCAACTCAAAGTTCTTAGAGAAGAACTTATGAAAAAATTATTTAGGATAAACAGTAGTAGAAAATTCCTCACTGGATAGTTTTCAGTGGGAAAAAAAACATTATGAACCTTTATCCCCAGTGATAACAAAGCGAAAGGGGAACAGTAGCTATAAATTTGACAATTTACTGAAAGTGAAAGTCTACTAGGAGAATAATAAAGAAGTATCTTTAGGGGATTCCCCAAAGCAGGTGAGTACTGAAGAAAATAAATAGAATTAAAACAGTATTAACTACAGAATGACTAATTTTTGAAAGAATTTATTTAAAGCAAGACTCTATTACTTTAGTTTTAAATATCAATCTTAGGGCAATCTGGAAGTCCTGGTTCGGCTTTCAAGACCACAGTTCTCATGATTTCTTCTACTGACAAATTTAGGGCCAGGCTGTACCATACTCCCACCTCAGGGCAGTTAGGATTTGGGACAGATTCTGGAAATATTTCTGGTTCACTGGTACAAAGCTGCAGTGGGTCTAGTTGCTTGAGGCTGTGAAGTGAAATGCCAGTCACCCAAACAATTATACTTTACAGCCATTTAAATAGAGTTATTTTCCTAGAGTTGTAGTCCTCAAACTGTGGACCACAGACTCCTTTCTAAGAGTCCCTCCCCAAGACTCTTTTAGAGATCTGAAAGGTGAAAATTATTCTTGTAATAATGCTTTTCCCATGTTGACATTTGCACTGAATCAAGGCAGTGGCAACAAAATATAGTCATTGTACTTTTCCCTTACAGTTATTGTATTCCTTACCCCCCACATACATAAGCATTCAATTTAAATAAACGAAAATATGTATGCTGATCTCACTTATGAATGTTTATGAAGCAGTACAAATTAATTTTATTAAATCTCAGCCCTAAAAACACATCTTCCTCTATGTGTCAAAATGGGAAATATATACACACAACACTTCTGCTGCATATGAATAAGTACGATGGTTATCTCACAGAAAAGTACTTGTATGATTCAGTTGTAAGCTGAACAAGCCACTTTTTTCATGGAACACCATTTTTCTTGAAAGAACAGCTGATAATCTATAATAATTCAGACTTGGTTATCGAGCAGGCATTTTCTCAAAAATGAACGAAGTGAGCTTGTCATTTCAAGGAAAGCAATGTTTTCAGTATTTGTTTCCAATGGTTACTAATGACAATGCTGAAGGTTTCAAGGGAAAACTCACATTTTGGAAAATGTATATCCATGTCCATAATCTCAAGAGCTTCCAGCACTTAAAGGTTTCTTTGATAAGATAGGTTGTGAAATCAGCAAATACACTTTTTAAATATTTTATAATGAAAGATGTCAACATCTGAAAGATGTAACTCAATGATCTGATATTTTACAAATATCCAATGAATTATGGTATAAAAAATGCATTAAAGTGGCTTCAGCTTCCACACTGCAAGTAACCTTTAAGAAATCATCATTTGTGCTTTGATGTGGTACCAAACAATAATTATGTTATCTGAGAAAGCCATGAAATAGTACTTCCTTTTATTGTGTGAGGCTAGATTTAACTTGGAAACTTTTTTCTCCATAAGGCCAGATAGTAACTATTTTAAGTTTTGTGGCTATAAGGTATCTGTTGCAACAATTCAACTCCACCATTACAGTGCAAAGGCAGTCCTAGACAATTCATAAATAAACGATTCGCACTGCTGTGTTCTAATACAATTTTTATGGACACTGAAATTTGAATTTCATACAATTTTTAATGTGTAATAAAATATTATTCTTCTTTTGATTTCTTTTCAACAATTAAAAAGAAAAAATTTTCTTGGCTTGTGGGCTAGTCAAAAATGGGCAGTAGGCTGGATCTATCTCACAGGGCTTAGTTTTTAGACCCCTGGTATACCTCAAACAAAACAACATATCCAACAGACAATGCGGAAGCAAATATGACAATTCCGTTGTCTTCTATCAAGACAGATGTAAAAGATATTCGCAAAAATGTAAAATAATGCCACCCCTTTTATAATTTTTTCTTTAATTTTGGAGCATACAGTTATTTTCCTAAAAATATTTATGGAATAGGTAATGGATTATTGCTTTTTTACATAAAGTAAAAACAAAAATTAATCAGTTTTAATTTCTAATAATGTAAGTATTTGATAGATCTAATCCATGTAAACGAAGACTCTTGGGGTCCACAAATTTTAAGAACGCCTAAAGGGGTCTAAAGATTTAAAAGTTTGTTCCACATTGAAATAAACGACGACGACAACAACAACAAAAACCAACCAAACAAAAAAAGATTTAGAAGTTTGAAAAATTGCTGTCCTAGAAAATCCAAAAATTGTTTCTGGGATAAATTAGCAAAATTACGCATTGCTTCTCTCCTATGTTCTAGAAACCAAGAGTCAGTCTATGGACAACCATTTGGTCTAGAAATAAACTGTACCTCCTTCAACTTTGCTCCATATAAGTACTCCAACAAAGAGCTTCCTGCCCACCCACAAATGTTAGTCTTTAAGACTGTATTTTTCCGGAGGCAGGGGTGTAGTTTTACTCTTACCTGATGCAGTGTTCCAACCTAGCCTCCTGCTGGAACACTGTGTCAACCCTGCCTCCCTCCTGTGGGTTCTGCTCTGCCCCTGACATCATCAGAGCATCAGGGCTGAAAAAGAAGAGCACGAGCCTAAATTATTCGTTAAAGTTAACCCCAAAAGGGCTGTTATGCAAAAAGTATTTCCACGTATAAAAGTGTGCCTGAAAGAGACAATCCAGTATGATCACACTGACCTACGGTTTATTCTACATTTATTCTAAGTTTGCAAACACTGGAAGAAGTTTCACCTCTCTATCCTTTCAAAGAATCTGGAAAGTTTCCAGATTCAATTCAGTACAGTCTACTTGCTAAACAACCTCTTTCTCAGAGCTTTGGTTTTATTCTAGTTTTGTAACGTACACATCCTAAATTTCTCTTATATTCTTAGTATTATACTTGATATACTAAAAAATTGTCTCAAAAGTGCTGGCTGTTATTAATCTTACAGAAATATATATACTCCCTCAAAGTCTTACAGTTTAAAACTTACTTTGCTTTCAAGCAGCAAACAAATCTAGGAATTTATTCAGTAACGAATGTTCAATGTTCCAACCTCATTTAATAATTTCATCAAGGCAGAAATAACTTTTATTTGAAGACTATTATTCTTGTAAGAAAAAAATATGTAAAATGAAAAACAATCAAGTGTTCATGACTTTTAAGTCTTCAAGGAAAACTACAAATGGTAACTTTTTCATTCATATTTAAAAGACAGGCACAAGCAATGCATATGTAGAAAGATAAAATTTAAGATATGCTTTGTTTTTTATTGAATGACATTATATGCATCAAAAACTAGTAAGTTCTATTTCCACAATGAACTCCACTTTTCCCCAACACTTCAAAATGGAAACTTAGTAAGCAGACCTTAAGAGGGTTTATGAAACTTATTCAATAA
The DNA here is from genome assembly GCF_000951035.1 of Colobus angolensis palliatus. Classification (NCBI taxonomy): domain Eukaryota; kingdom Metazoa; phylum Chordata; class Mammalia; order Primates; family Cercopithecidae; genus Colobus; species Colobus angolensis. The sequence goes on along the minus strand of NW_012119376.1, from coordinate 6,305,301 downwards.
AACTACCTTAAAAGAGGGTCTATGTAGAAGACTAATTGTTTTCAATTAAAACCAAAGGTTTAAAAAAACCAGAGTAAAAATGTCCAACAAGGTTTGAAAAGAAACAAAATATTCACCCAAAATTCTTATTAAACTGAACTTGCTGACTTTTTACAGCATTGATCAACATTTGACAGTAGTGATCAACATCTGACTCAACTATTATAGTTCAAAGAATATCACCTACAATATATAGGAGGTTCCCATTATCCAAAGAAAGCTAAACATGGGAAAAAATCCATTTAAAGTTAATCCATTCAAAATAAAAACTAAAATTTCATAAAGAGGAAAACAGTTAATTGGAGCTTTATCTTAAAAACTTACAGAGAAAATAGTGGAAATAGAGTATAAAGAACAAAGAATGAAAGATAAAATGGTGGCTCATGCCTGTAATCCCCACACTTTGAGATTGGGAGGACGAGGCGGGCGCTTCACGAGGTCAGAAGTTCAAGACCAGCCTGGCCAACATGGTGAAACCCCGTCTCTACTAAAAATACAAAAATTAGCCAGGCGTGGTGGCGCATGCCTGTAATCCCAGCTACTTGGGAGGCTGAGGCAGGAGAATTGCTTGAACCTGGGAGGGGGAAGTTGCAGTGAGCCAAGATCGCGCCACAGCACACCAGCCTGGGCGACAGAGCAAGACTCCATCTCGGTGGGGAGGGGGTGGGCGGGGAGAAAGGTAATGTTACTTTTTTGGGGGGTATAATTTGGTGGCAAAATTAAAAAGCACTAATTGAGTCAGTGAACATTTACTGAGGGCCTATAGGGTTCCAGGCTCTCGAGACCCAGTACTGAGCAAGACAAGGGTCCCATTCCCATGGAGTTCTCTTTCTAACAGAGGAAGACAGAGACGTTCATCTTTCATTCACTTTTGACTTTCATAGCACAACTGCAAAGGAAAAAGGTCACTTCTACAAAAAATAATTGTAAGTATCATTAATTACTCCCAAGGATACTTACTAATCTGCTGAATTTGAAATCATAATCCTTTTTTTTTTAGAGACAGGGTCTCGCTTTGTCACCCAGGCTAAAGTGCAGTGGTGCGATCACAGCTTACTGTAACCTTGAATTCCTGGCCTCAAGTGATCCTCCCACCTTGGCCTAGCAAAACGCTTCTGGCAGCCACTGTGCCTGGCCCAAGCCATAATCTTTTAAAGCCCCTACTATTGTTATTGCCCTCATAGAGTTTTTGCCCTTCAACTATCATCTGCCCTTGCTTGTCAATGTCTTTGTCAGGATTTGAGTTCTATTTACTTCGACTGAGTTCATTAAATGGTGTATCTTTACTAATATCTGTAATTCAACTGTACTGATTTATCAGCTACAATACCCAAATATCTGGAAAGAAATGACACACGACAGAGAGACACAGCAGGGTAGGCAGGGAGACAGACAGCGACAGAGTATGTCTGGGGGGTAGGAGTGGTTTGAGAAGTAATTTCTTAATTAGAAAGCTAATGATAAGCATTAGTGCATATTTTCATTTTTTTTCCTCTGCAACTAAGGGTACCTGAATAATGAATTTTCAAAAACAAAGATTCCAGGTTATTTGTATAAAACAAAGATATACATATAAGCATGTTCACTGCAGCAGTGTTTTAAAGATAAAACCAGAAAACAACCCCAAAATCCATCAATAAGAAACTGGTTAAAGCACATCATATTATGGAATACTTTGAATCATAAATGCGATGGCTCCATATATTATTGTATTAGTCTGTTTTCACACTGCTGATAAAGACATATGAAGACTGGGCAATTTACAAAAGAAAGAGGTTTAATGGACTTACAGTTCCACATGACTGGGGAAGACTTCACAATCATGGTGGAAGGCAAGGAGGAGCAAGTCACATCTTATATGGATGGCAGGAGGCAGAGAGAGAGCTTGTGTAGGGAAACTCCCCTTATAATACCATCAGATCTCGTGAGACTATTTACTATCACAAGAACAGCATGGGAAAGACCTGCCCCCATGATTCAACTACCTTCCACCGGGTCCCTTCCACAAACCTGAGAATTGTAAAGTACAAAGATGTCCAACATTGTAAGAAAAAAAAAAATCAAGGATGTATAGTATGATTGCATCTGCATAAACACCAATACCTGTGTGTAGGTTTTTACATATATGTTAAAAATTTCTGGATGAATATGAGAAACTCTTAACAGCGCTTTACTTACACAAAGGTACTCTCAAATCTGAATTTATGTGGATTTCTAGTAAACTATTCATGGAAAGTCTCATGAGCCTTCTCTGGCTTAAAAAAAATTCATGTTGGAAGTACTTAAGAGTTTGTAGATCCACGCAACGCACTCTATAAACAACAACGAAACATCTGCCCAAATCTACTGTGTAAAGTAGTGATCATGCGGAAGGAGATGGATACAGGGAAGCACACATCCCTTTCCTTCTTTCAGCATCTCAGAGATTGGCGAGTTGCACATGCGAGCAGTGTGGTGTAGAGGTAGAAAACAGTTAAAACTCATTGGCTCAGTCATTTAATCATTTCAACAATGTGAATGTCTGTCTATTCCTGTACTCAATTTGCACCTTGCTAGGTACTGAGATATAATGAACAAAACTGATCCAGTTCCTACCTTCCTAAAAGGCTCTAGTCTAGTTTGAGAGAAAGATATGTATCAAACAATCACAGAAGTACATTAAAATTGCAACTGTGCTTAGCAAAGGAGAAGATTCTTTAGACATTAAAATGTATAGTACCTCAACGTGTTTGTGGCAGGCCATCTTAATTTTTTTTTTTTTTTTAAAGAAGACAAACACTCTTAAAAAGCTAAATATTCTTTTTTTTTGAGACGGAGTCTTGCTCTGTGGCCCGGGCTGGAGTGCAGTGGCCGGATCTCAGCTCACTGCAAGCTCCGCCTCCTGGGTTTACGCCATTCTCCTGCCTCAGCCTCCCGAGTAGCTGGGACTACAGGCGCCCGCCACCTCGCCTGGCTCGTTTTTTTTGTACTTTTTAGTAGAGACGGGGTTTCACCATGTTAGCCAGGATGGCCTCGATCTCCTGACCTCGTGATCCGCCCGTCTCGGCCTCCCAAAGTGCTGGGATTACAGGCTTGAGCCACCGTGCCCGGCCAAAAAAGCTAAATATTCTTTAATTCAGTTTCAGAAAGCTCTTTCTGCAGATGAATTTTGTATGCTTTCCTTTGTAAGACAACAAAAATCAAGTTTCCCTTTCTATTTATTTTAGTTGCCAAATTCAGTGCTGATGTTATACCATATTCTAACTCAGGTCGACAGAAGTACTTCTACCTATAATCCTTAGTAGTTCTATTTTATCTATGATTTAACCCTGCATACCTGTTCAAGTAATTTTGGAAAAAATGCACATTTACCCCACCCAGTCTGCATGCCTATAGAAAGCCTAGCATGTTACTCCAAGGAGCTATAACTCAAGTGACCACTGCTCACCATCTATTTGCCTCTAACAGTTAAACTTTAAGTACAGAATATTTGTGGAACTACTGTTTTAGTACGTCCCAACATCATAAACCTAGGATAACAAATCGCTATATTTTCAAAGGTAGAAAAATGTCAAGAAAAATACCTTCCTTTGAAAATGGAACACATATAGAATTCATCCAATATTACTATAGTGCCTGGCAAAGTGGTATGTTTTGAGCATACTACAATAAATAGGATACATTTCCCTTATTTCAGGGAATTCAGAGTATAGTGATAGAAAGGGGGGAAAAAAACCAGGATTTAGTGTGGTATATTTCAGTAATTAGCATGTAGAAAATGCTATAAGAGACCAGAAATGAGATAAACCACCTCTGTCTATAGTCAGAAAGGCTCCACAGAGGAATATTTACAATAAATTCTAATCTCAGCCAAAAGAAACTATTTGAGTATGACCCTCTTAACCGTGACCTTTTAAAAACACAGTTTTTTTTTTTGTTTTTTTTGAGGGGATGGAGTCTCGCTCTGTCCCCCAGGCTGGAGTGCAGTGGCGCAATCTCAGCTCACTGTAAGCTCCACCTCCCTGGTTCACGCCATGATCCCGCCTCAGCCTCCCGAGTAGCTGGAACCACAGGCACCCACCACCATGCCTGGTTAATTTTTTTTTGTATTTTTAGTAGATGGGGTTTCACTGTATTAGCCAGGATGGTCTCGATCTCCTGACCTCGTGATCCACCTGCCTTGGCCACCCAAAGTGCTGGGATTACAGCCGTGAGCCACCGCGCCCGGCCAAATCACAGCTATTTTTATATTTTTTTTTCTTTTTTAAGACAGTCTCACTCTGTCACCCAGGCTGGAATGCAGTGGCGCGATCTCGGCTCACTGCAACCTCTACCTCCAGGGTTCATGCAATTCTCCTGCCTCAGCTTCCCAAGTAACTGGGACTAAAGGTGCACACCACCACACCTGGCTAATTTTTTTTTATAATGATTTTTACAGATACTGACTGACCCACAGTGTTACAAAACAATTTCTATACTCAAAGGACCTTTTGTCATGTGAATCTCAGGTTTATGATAGGTGGGAAAAAAATGATAATTTGTACTACATCACCCCAGAATCAACAGAATTCCAAAATTTATCATTTATAAATATGAAAAGCAGATTTGAATGTAATATAATACCATGCGATCCAAATGTTTACAATAAATTTGGTCAGAAAACCATATGTTGTGAGGGGAAAAAAAACTATCTGGGTCTGTGATAATTTCAAAATTATATTTAGGGCAACAGTGCATAGATATACACAGGCAATAAAATCAGCCTGTCTTTGTTAAACAGATCTAACAGGTGTAAAATTAGACAAAAAGATAAATGCCCAGAAAAAACTTCCTGAACCATCAACCTTATAGATCAAATTTACAAAGAACTTGATTTTTATGTATGCAAAAGCCAGATTCACTGACAAATATAGCAGACAACAGAATCAGACAAGCCTCTACAAAATCACCTACAAGACATTAAACTTCATTTAGTTTCTTGGATTATTGTGCTGCTGGTTTTCAAAGGCTTGAAGTCATATAAAAGCTCTAGGTACAAGTCCAATTTCTAAATCAATGATACTGAAAGTGTGAAGTTACCACATTTTATTTTCTCTTTTGGTTGCTATCATAGGTGTTTAACAAAGAAGTTGTTTTTATTTCTTAAGTAGGTAAATCAAAGTACTTTGAATCAAAATTACCTAATAAAGATACTAAGCTTTCAGCTCAAGTTAGAGGCTGACGCTTCACAACTACCTGAAATAATCCCCAAATGCTAGGATTATCATAGAAAAATGTGCTTAGGAAATTAAAATCAATGCCATATTTTTAGAATCAACCTATTGGTTGATAAAAGGTCAGTGTACAATTCAGGTCCTGAAATGCAGGTGGAGAAACAGAAGGGAAAAATACAGTAAATGATTAGAACTTGCCCAAGGTCACAGGCAAAATTAGCAAAACTAGAAGCACATTCAGATTATTGACTCCAAGGAGACTGTTCTCTTTGTGACAGTAATTTCATACATCTGATTCATCTGATTCCTTCTGTGTAATTTAGACAGAACTAAGTCAGACATGTATATTTTTAGGTTAAAGAGATGCTGCCTGATAGAAAAATGCCCTTTTGAGGGCCAAATTCTATTTGAACTTCCCTTTTAAAAGTATCAAATTCTTTCCATCATCACATCCAAATGAGAATTTAGATAGAAACACAGAAGACAATAATTTATTTTAATTAGGCTCATTAAGAATTAAACATTAGATTTCCTTTTATTCACTCAGAATTTAAGAAAAATGTACTAATTTTTAGCCCTTGATATTATTCTTCTTTTTAAAGAAAGGTCCAGGCCGGGCATGGTGGCTCACGCCTGTAATCCCAGCACTTTGGGAGGCTGAGGCGGGCAGATCATGAGGTCAAGAGATACAGACCATCCTGGCCAACTCGGTGAAACCCCGTCTCTACTAAAAATACAAAAATTAGCTGGGCATGGTGGCGCGTGCCTGTAGTCCCAGCTACTCAGGAGGCTGAGGCAGGAGAATCGCTTGACCCGGTTGGTGGAAACTGCAGTGAGCCGAGATCATGCCACTGCACTCCAGCCTGGTGACAGAACGAGACTCCGTCTCTACTAAAAATACAAAAATTAGCTGGGCATGGTGGCGCGTGCCTGTAGTCCCAGCTACTCAGGAGGCTGAGGCAGGAGACGGTTGGTGGAAACTGCAGTGAGCCGAGATCATGCCACTGCACTCCAGCCTGGTGACAGAACGAGACTCCGTCTCAAAAAAAAAAAGAGAAGGAAGAAAGAAAGAAAGAAATAAAACTCGTATTATTTACCCAATAAATACGAGTATTTCGCATTCTTGTTAACAACACAGCATTCTCTAAAATCAAACACAAAAAGTCCAGATTTCTTTGAGTCTGCAGAAGAGAGCTTGGCATTTTAAAGAAAAATGGTCACAACTGTAAAGGTCTAATGATGAACCAGGTAATTTCCCTTCATCAAATTAACACGTATTAAAGAGAAAAATGTTTATAATGAAGATGGGTTACTTTACCCACTTGACACAATATTTATCACAATTAAAGGATAGCAAAATAACAAGACACTGAAACGCTCTTCAAATCTCAGCAAGCCACAAATATAAAGGTAAAATAGTGGTATATATTACTTATCTTTATTTTTAAAAGTAGACTGAATAAGACAAATCCAAGTTTGGCTCATACATCCTATTCTGATGACAAATCTATGTACACTTGATGAAATATCTTGGCTATTAAGCTCTGGTTAACCTCTATCTTGATTTTTCTTTCAGAACCAAGCATTACGTTTATCAAAGCATGCAAACAGCTCTCTTTAGCTCCCAATCTTACCTGCTGAATCTTCCAAATCAATCAGTTTGGGCATTAAGCTTTCAGGAAGTTTTTCTGGTAAATCATAGCCATTCTTCCTAGCAACCACCAGATGAAAAGCAGCACAAAACTCATCCAGTGTCAATGCACCATCTTTATCAAAGTCTGAGAGTTCCCTAGAAGATAAGTTTATTGTGAATATAATCACATTCCGCTTTGGATCCTTTCATTTCTCAAAATGAAGCAAGAGAAATATTTTCCATGAGAAAGAGCAAAAACTCAGTAATTATAAAAATCCCATACATGGGAAGATGCGTAATACAGCAAATGTAGCAAAATGTTACCTGCAGAATTTAGGTTGTAGTATATGAGGGTTTATGGTACTATTCTTTAAGCTTTCCTGTGTGTTTGAAATTCTCTAAAAAGTGGCCCCAATAATTAAGGTCACCAAAAAGAATGACCTGTAACTTATATGCATTTTTAGAAGGCACACGTAATAAGTTAGTGACATTTTTTAGAAGTTTGCTTTTATGTTATCAAAATTCACCATGTATGTACTTTATTTTTTGTTTGTATTTTTTCGAGATGGAGTCTTGCTCTGTCGCCCAGGCTAGAGTGCAGTGGCATAAGCTTTGGCTCACTGCAACCTTCACCTCCTGCCTCAGCTTCCTGAGTAGCTGGGATTACGGGCATGCGCCACCATGCCTGGCTAATTTTGGCCAGGCTGGTCTCAAACTCCTGACCTCATGTGATCCACCTGCCTCAGGCTCCCAAAGTGCTGGGATTACAAGTGTGAGCCACCGCGCCCAGCCAACATGTACGTACTTTAAATCACTGAGTAGAACTGCAAGGCTTAAAACAGAAATACAGCCACTCCACCTTGCTGTCTATGCCCTTTCCTAGATACACAGACAACCACTTTTGTTTTTATTGCCTTAAACTATAAATAGCATGCATGTATTACTAGTTTTTGAGTTTTCAGTTTTAGGTGTTATCTACCTACCTTGTACTAAGCACTCTATGCTACCAAAAACCTATTAAAAATTATTTAGAATATAGAGAAATACATTGATACACACTGGAATTAACATTTATGTTTATCTGATAATCGTTTTTTACTTATTTTTGAGACAGAGTCTCACTCTGTTGCCCAGGCTACAGTGCTGTGGTATGATCTCAGCTCACTGCAAACTCTGCCTCTTGGACTCAAGCAATCCTCCCATGTAAGCCTCCCAAGTATCCAGGACTACAGGCTTGCACCACCACACCTTGCTAATTTTTTCATTTTTTGTAGAGACAGGGTTTCACCATGTTGCTCAGGTTGGTCTTGAACTTCTGGGCTCAAGCAATCTGCCTGCCTCGGCTTCCCAAAGTGCTGGAATTACAGGCATGAACCAAAACTCCCAGCCTGTGTTTTCTGTTTGGTTTTGTTTTTTTGAGACAGAGTCTCGTTCTGTCACCCTGGCTGGAGTGAAGTGGCGCGATCTTGGCTCACTGCAACCTCCACCTCCCGGGTTCAAGCGATTCTCGTGCCTCAGCCTCCCCAGTAGTCGGGATTACAGGCATGTGCCACCATGCCCGGCTAATTTTTTTGTAGAGACAGGGTTTCGCCGTGTTGCCCAGGATGGTCTCAAACTCCTGAGTTCGGGCAGTTCGCCTCCCTCGGCCTCCCAAAATGCTAAGATAACAGGCATGAGCCACCGCACTCAGCCCCCGCCTGTTTTTATAAAGTAATTTGTGATTACACTGTGTTCTAATGGCCAATTCCAACCATATTCCAACACAGCTATTCTTAAGTCTCTGGTTAAATGGAAGCTAACACCATTCCTAAAGTTATGGCATGGTACAGGACTTAACTAAACTTGATAAAACACCAATGGGATAAATATAACCATGTATGTGCAAACTAACTTTTATCTCATGCATTATGCTAGCAACAAAAAGACAGCTGATACAGCTTAAAGAATTTTAGCTCTTTACAAAGAACTACTGTATCAGTATCACTTATTTCTTTTCTGCAGAATAAGAGAGAAGCTGGCTATTGTAAGGCAATACTGAGTTCTTTGACAGCATTCTTGAAGGGTTAGTTGTTTATTTTTTAAGGCTCTAAAATCTACCTACTAGAAACTCCTTGGAAACAACCCAGTTACCCAACTAATGATATACCACACTTACCAAATATGAGAAAGTTCAAGAATAGGAAGTTTTGATTTTGTAAAAAACTCTTTAGCTGCAGATCCTGAAATATTAAAACAGTGTTGTTTAATGTTATTCTGAACTTACGGATCCACGAACAGAATGTAAGAGTCTTAGACTTTTTTAACTGGGAAAAGATATTTTTAATATGTGAATGTCATGTTTTTGGCTCCCAGTGATTATAAATTCTTTTTAGACAAATAATCTGATAATTATTTTATAATTAAAATCTATGACCAATAAAACAGTATCTTTGAGATTATGAAATTGAGACTGTCCTGTCCCATCTAGAAGAACTTCTGTTTTCAATAACTCACCTGGAATAAATCCGTTTAGATCAGGCTGAATGGTTTTAAACTGATTTACATAATACTGTCTTTGTTCATCTGTTATTTTCCAGGGATCATCATAACTACTGGATTGCCTACGAATTTCAATGGCAGTTGTAGCTGATGCTACAGTTCGTACTGTTGTCTGGTCCTGTAATGAAACATTTTTTCCTCAGTACAGTGGCTACCTACATGATTACATGGACCAAGATTGCTAGGTTATTTATCTTTGAAAATAAAACTTGCTTTTTGTGGATATTTAAAATGTAAAACCACATATCTGTTACAGTCAGATTATTGGATATGTTTTTGCACAATGATTATAGAAATGAGTAGAATGACAGCAATTATGCAAGCAACAGAAAGTTATGAAAATGTGCTAAGAAAGCCAAGCAAATATATTTCCAGATGCAGAAACCTTTCAAAACTTCACTAGGAAATCAGAAACTGAAATAAAATTAGCCAAAACATTCCAATGATAACAGATTTGAAATGCACAGAGAAGAATTTTGCTTTTAAATAAATGAATGGATTTGCATTTATAAAATTTGCAACAGCAAAATATAAAAATGATGACTGGAGCAATACTCTGAATGAAGCAAATAAAAATGCAATACCAATAAAATGTCACACCTGGACAGAAGCAGGATGCATGGTTAAAAGAGTACTGGTTGGTGGAGTATCTGCAAAACTGACCCAGTTTTCTTGAGGTGGAGGTGGGGAATGCCCTGACCACACTGCATCACCAGCAGAAGAACCTATAAGGAGAATGGGTAAACATGCTGACTCATGTTTGAGGAAAAAACTTAAGTTATCAGGAAGTTTTCTTTCAAACTCTTACTCTGAAGAAATCTAACAATTTCCAAAATGGAATCTTTTCTATTCAATTAGAAATTATACCTCATTTAAATATCTTCCATTATTTTGTGCTCTCCTTGTCAATAAAATTTATGTGATTTATACATAATATTCTGGGAAATAATTATTCATTTTACCTTTAGAGAATCTGGTATCCATAAATGTGTCTAAGCATCATAGATACACATAAATGCAATTACCACTTTTCAAGGCAATGTATCCACTTATAAATCTCCATAGTTGGCTTTTGCTTTTATTTAACTTAACTTACAATTAAAAACTGTCTTGGAGGCAACTCCTGAAGGAATATTATCAAGTTTCCTTCAATTTACAACCCTAAATAATTGTTATTTTTAAAAAATCTCTAAGCCAGGTTCTGTGGCACAAGCCTATAATCCCCACCTACTCAGGAGGCTGAGGCAGGAGGATCATTTGAACCCAGGAGTGCAAGACCAGGCTGGGCAACACAATGACACTCTAATCAATAAATCTCTAAATACCTGATTGTGCTTCACCAAAGGGAGACCAAAATGGCCCAGGTCCCGCAAGAGGCCTCTCACTATTCCCACCACTGGGATGACGGCTGTGCTTCCTCCATGTGTGTGGAGAAGTTGGTGGGGATTGCTGTGGTGAAACTACTGGGGAGGCAGGTTCCTAGAAAAGAACAATATTTTAAAATTGTAATTTTAAGGAGACATGTTAATTATTAAGCTACCAATAAATGTTTTCGTGAAGCATTTGCACAGGGCATCAACTGCTAATATTTACATGCATGTGATTACCTGTGCATCTGCAGATGTACGAGGCTGAACCGTATCATGGCTTACGGATCCCTTTTTCACTTGCCCCCTGCCAGGTGGTGGGGGAATTACACCAGAATATGACCCTTGATTTTCAGAATCTGACGAATATGAGGCTGCATGGCGAGATTCCTGTTCATTTTTTGAAGCAACAAATCTTGGCAGAGGAAGGTCCTTTACTGTTAACCACAAAATAATCATTACTTTAAAATGAAAAAGGACATATATATTAAAAACTAAAATAAGACATGAATTAGATATTAGAATTTTTGTAAAAATGGATACAGAAACAAAAGGCACAAAACATCTACCACCACAAAATTTGGACCACAATCTCCCTTACATTATTCAGGGAGACTCTTACCTAGAAAGAAGTAATAAAACCAAATTGTCCTTCTAGTGAGTGATAACAATGGCTATATCAAATGTCTACGTATGTTTAGCCCTACACTTGTCATTGAATATTTATTTCACCTCGTAACCACAGTACACCTGCAAAGTCCCTATTTACAGATAAGAAAACTGAGGTTTCATGATGGCAAGGTCATGCTCGTAGTAACTGACAGAATCTAAACCTAGGTCAGTCAGACCCCAAAGCCTAGGCTGCTTCTACTCACACTGGGTCTTTAAAGTAAGATTTTAGACCTCTAAGTAAAACACAGAATATGTCACTAAGTCTGAGATAGATTTAGAAATTTTCATGGCAGAAATTCCTAAAAATACCTTACTGTTCACCTACCAAAAACATGGTACACAGTATTCTATTCTACATTCAATTTTAAATAGAGGCGAAAGATGAAGGACTGAAAAACTGTTTGCAGGTAAATCATAAGTGATACTTTTAGGCCAGAAAAAATACAGCTACAGAATCATTTCAGAGGAAAGTGTACTTACCTCCATTATATGATTACCTCTGTCTCTCTTTAGAACCTCCATATGAAGGAGGGAAACTATTACGCTTATTCAATATACATGTAAAAGAATTCAAAATTACCTGAAAAGAATGTAAACTCCCAACACTAGAAGAAAGATGTGTGGCAAACTAGAGGTCCACAATGAAAACCTCGGCTGACCAATCAACTAAACTGGTACTTAAAACTATTTCTACAAATTCTGATATTTACAGAATTTTACAGCAATTTTTCTGTACAGATTATTTTAAAAATCTTAATTTTTCTCTTTCCCCTTTACTCTATGAAAACGAAAGAAACCTCTACATTTAAGTGCCTATCTTTGTAGACTTTCTATCTTCTTTCACATCAACAAGTCTCTAAATACTTGAAAAACAAATTATCTGATGATGTAACACTTTGATATGGTTTGACTCTGTTCCCATCCAAATCTCATCTCGAATTGTAATTCCCACATGGGAGGTGATCAGATCATGGGGGCAATTCCCCCATTGCTGTTCTTATGATAGTGAGTGAGTTCTCATGAGATCGGATGGTTTAAATGTCTGTAGCAATTCTCTCTTGCTCTCTCTCTCTCTCCTGTGGCCATATAAGACATGCCTTTCTTTCCATTCACCTTCTGCCACGATTGTAGGTTTCCTGTGGCCTCCCAAGTCATGCAGAAGTGAGTCAATTAAACCTCTCTCGTTTATACATTACCCAGTCTCAGCGATTTCTTTATAGCAGTGTAAAAATGGACTAATACAAACTTGTAATGCGGTCAGATGTCTGTAACTAGATTTTAGTCTGCCAATATTTTAATATTGTCTCTATCAATCAAAAAGTTTAGGTTAACTGTTACCTCTTAATTTCAACTGGAGCCTCCATAGCCTTCCCAAACAAACAAAAATACAAAGTATAATGTTGTTTTATTAGAAATGAAGAAAACAGGGATGCTATATATGAAGATGGTCACTATAATTTATCATTTACCTTAATAAACCTATTCGCTTAAAATATTTCTAAATGACTTTTAGTAAATTCTTAAAAATTTGCCATTTGAACAGTACATACAGTCAAATACAGATGAAGTACATATACTATGCCGTAATAAAAGACAGACATATTTTTCTAGTATTTTCAAGTGAGAAATGCAAGGTAGTGGGAATAAAGTCATGACACTTCACTCAAGGTCACAAATGCCACTATAAGATCAGAAAGACACAAGAGTTCTATTGATTTGACTTCATTTGTAATAGAAGCCTATTTTCTTTCAGTTACTAGTGTACTCTATATTTACCTGTATTTATACTTTCCACTCTTAAAGGGAAACCAGACTGGGCAACAGCTACAAGTTTCAAAGCAATGTAGAACTGACTTCTTCCAAAATAACCAAGTCTTGTTGCACCACAAAGCTCCATGATCTATAAGATAACATAATGTTAACATTAAGATTCACGACAAAATTCTCCCTTCAAAAATAAGCAGCTACCCAACTTGTTTGTAACATCTCAAAATATCTATCCAATAGATGGTTTAATACAACTGACAACCAACTTCCTCAAGTTTCAGGTTCATATGTTTACAAACAAAAAGTCACTGCTTTGCAATAAAGTCACCGTTCTCCTATTTATCAGAATCCATACGATTAGCAATTCTCTTAGCAAAAAATTTTTTGTTACAAGTCACAAGTTTAAAGAAACAATGTACCACCCGCTCTTCTTCATAAGCACTGCACATACAATACGACAATGTGACTAAGAGACAATTATGCAGCCATTTAAAGTGATAGTCTTTAAATGACATAACAACATGGAAAAATGCTAAGGATTTATCAAGTGGGGAAGAAAGGCAATATACATAATTTTAACCATAAAAACACAAATTTTGAAACTATTAAAAAAAGTCTATCACAATTTTTTAGGTGAGATTAAGAGTCGGATTCTTCCCTCTTATTTTCCAAATGTATTTAATATGGCTACACTACTGTTCTTTAAAACGAACAAAATTTGTCTGTCCTTTTATTTAAAGCATGAAAGTGTTCAAGGATCTACATTAATCATTCCAGTCTTTCAACAAGTATTTCCAGACTTGCTAGCGCAAGTAAATATTACATTCGAAAAATAGGATTTCAGATTACAAAATTATAACTCTAAAAGCTGGAGGTTTCTACTATGCAGATATTATAATCTTATCTTAAACACTAGGCATCCCTGTTGTATCTTTTCAAATAATACAAATTTTTGTATAGAGAGAGCAGTTTTAGTCTGTTTTTCCAAAACGCTCAAAGGAAGATAAAGTATCTGAGACGCTGTGGTATTAAGTCCGAAGAAAATTATTTACAGGACTTCAAAAAAAGCACCTATTAACGATTAAGCAATTGTATCACAATAATAACCATTTGTTTACATACACAAAAAGAGTCATTTTTGCTGGCTGACCAGCACTGAAAGAAGTTCCTGTTCCTGCCACTAAGGAGCATGTCCTTCTGAAGAAATTTAAAAGGGCTAAGAGAATAAAAAGGCAGGCTAACACCATTAAGGGAACTATGAGGAAAAGGAGAGTTACAAAAGGAAGGCCACGCGGCCCCAATCCTCTACTCTTTTCTGCCCACTTGACGCCTCGCAGAGGATCATTACATATCTCAGATACTTTTGTTTATATAACAATGCATCTAATGTATGCCAGGTATACACTAGACAGAGGGAAGACCTAAAAGGAGTTCACAGTATGGTTTGTTGACATTTTGGGAAGACACCAAAAAAATGGTTAGAAATGAGGAGGCAGTGTTGAAGAAGGGAGACAGACTCTCAAGGCTGTTTTAATTGGTATTTATTAAAAGTTTTATATTTGTTAGTCATTTGCATAGAAATGCAAAAAGAATTTCCTGACTTGCCCAACTTGTTCTCTGGCAATTTTTAATGGATTGTTAATCTTCTTTATTCATTTTAAGTTTTATTATGGCCAGGGGCAGTGGTTCATGCCTATAATCACAGCACTCTGGGAGGTCAAGGTGGCCCAGGCCGATCACTTGGGCCAGGCCTGGTGGCTCATGCCTGTAATCCCAGCACTTTGGGAGGCCGAGGCGGGTGGATCACGAGGCCAGGAGATCGAGACCATCCTGGCTAACATGGTGAAACCCCGTCTCTACTAAAAAATACAAAAAACTAGCCGGGCGAGATGGCGGGCGCCTGTAGTCCCAGCTACTCGGGAGGCTGAGGCAGGAGAATGGCGTGAACCTGGGAGGCAGAGCTTGCAGTGAGCTGAGATCCGGCCACTGTACTCCAGCCCGGGCAACAGAGCGAGACTCCATCTCAAAAAAAAATAAAAATAATAAAAATAAAATAAAATAAAATAAAAATTAACTGGATGCCTGTAGTCTCAACTACTCAGGAGGCTGCGGTGGGAGGATCACTTTTGCCTACGAGTTTGAGGCTGCAGTAAGCTATGATGGTGCTACTTCACTTAAGCCTGGGCAACAGAACAAGACTCTGTCTCCCCCACAAAAAAAAGAAAAAGTTAACCATTTATTAAAAAGCTCTTTTCTCCATTAACTTGAAAAGCAACTCCTATATTTACATGTGCTTATTTCTGGGTTCCTTATGTTACAGTTTTGTATGCTAGTCCTGGAGCTGTAACCCAGTGTTTTAATTACTTTAGCTCTATAATATTTAAACATCTGATAGGATTAGTCCACCCTCGATTTTTTTGCTGTTTAGAAATTTCTGAATTATCCTCATATACTTATTCTTCTAAATAATCCTTAGAATCATTTGTCAGAATAAACTGAGATTTTACTTGGGACAGCAATTGATTTATGGTCTTGTTCCAAACTTTAACAAGACCACTTCTAGTGTTTTATCATTAAGCATGATACCGGCTAACACTCTGCAACACCTTTGGTTAAAGAAACTCTTAAGGCCGGAAGCGGTGGCTCACGCCTGTAATCGCAGCACTCTGGGAGCCGAGGCGGGCGGATCACGAGCTCAGGAGCTCGAGTTCAGCCTGACCAACATGGAGAAACCTTGTCTCTGCTAAAAACACAAAATTACCACCGGGCGTGGTAGCACATGCCTCACTTGCCTGTAATCCCAGCTACTCAGGAGGCTGAGGCAGGGGAATCACTTGAACCCTGGGGGCAGAGGTTGCGGTGAGCCAAGATCGTGCCATTGCACTCCAGCCTGGACAACAAGGGGGAAACTCGGTCTCAAAACAAAACAAAACAAAAAGGTAGTTCTAGTTCTGTTCTTCTAAGAATCTTGTTTTGGGTTTTATATTTTCAAAAACCACTTAAAGATGTTAATTTTATCATATGTGGATTTTGTGCAGAAAACTAAAAGATCATAATTTTCTCTTTGGTCCACTGATATTACTAAGTATATTAAGATATAAGTAAGTATATTAACAGATTTCCTAACATAGAACCATCCTTTGATTCCTGGAATGAATTTCATTTAGACATGGTGTATTACTTTCCCAAATAATATTTATAAAATATTTCAATCACAATCTTAGAACAATTAAGTTTTAAAGCATACATAATCTTTGCCATGCTTTGGAGTTGGTGTTATACTGGCTTTTTCAGCAGAACTTGCAAACTACTTTTTTCTCTCTGCTCTGAAATACTTTAAATAGATTAGGAATTAGGTGCTTCATGAAGATTTGAAATAATTCACCAGTGATACAGGTGAGGCAATAGCTCTCATATGTTTTTTAGTTTCTTCCACTCTATCTGAAATAAGCTAGGTTTACTATCTCTAAGATTTGATAATGTCCTAGAGAATCATTTATCATCTCCAAATTTTACAATTTCTTAGTTGAGTATCATTCAAAGCGATCCCATTCTTTTAATTTCCTTTTATGGTAATTTCCTCTTAATCTTAATTATGCATATTTGTATGCAGTTCACTCTTTCTCTAGGACAGTTATCTGACCATGGGGACCACTTGAAATACCTGTTAGGATCAGGAGCGGTGGCTCACTCTGTAATCCCAGTACTTTGGAAGGCTGAGGCGGGTGGATCACGAGGTCAGGAGATCGAGACCAGCCTGACCAACATGGTGAAACCTCGCCTCTACTAAAAATACAAAAATTAGCCAGGTGTGGTGGCGCACGCCTGTAATCCCAACTACTCGGGAGGCTGAGGCAAGAGAATCACTTAAACCCAGGAGGTGGAGGTTGCAGTGAGCCAAGATCGTGCCACTGCACTCCAGCCTGGGTGACAGAGCGAGACTCCGTCAAAAAAAAAAAAGAAATACCTGTTAGGATACAGATTCCCAAACTGCTCCCATTAGATTTCTAACTCACCAACGAAATCTAAACCACCAAAGGCCAGTTGGTGATTGTTGCTATAATACTGAAAACTATCATGCTTTTTTTTAATGTTATAAAATATACATGCTCATGGTAAAATAAAATAGTAGTTAAGGATATAGAATTTAAAGTTCCTATATTCCCCATCAAACGTAACAATTCCTCCTAGCCAGGGCAATTAGGCAAGATAAAGAAAGGGCATCCAAAGGAAGAAGTCAAACTGTCCCTGTTTGCAGATGACATGATCTTATATAAATGGAAAAATCTAAAGACTCTACCAAAAAACCCTCAGATCTGATAAATTCAGTAAAGTTGCAAGATAACAAAACCAATATACAAAAATCAGTCGTTTTTTTCTTTTTTTTCCCCCCTGAGACGGAGTCTTGCTCTGTCACCTAGAGCTGGAGTGCAACGGTGCAATCTTGGCTGACTGCAACCTCTAACTCTTGGGTACAAGCAATTCTCCTGCCTCAGCCTCCTGAGTAGCTGGGATTACAGGTGTCCACCAACACCCCTGGCTAATTTTTGTATTTTTAGTAGAGACGTAGTTTCACCATGTTGGCCAGGCTGGTCTTGATCTCCT
>NW_012119376.1:6280548-6286573 GCF_000951035.1 Colobus angolensis palliatus | reverse complement strand
GGAGAATAGTATGAAGTCCCTTAAAAAGCTACAAATAGAACTACCAGCAATCCTACTACTGAGAATTTATCCAAAGGAAAGAAATCATTATATCAAACCACAATGAGGTATCATCTCACCCCAGGTAGGCTGGCTATTATAAAAACAAACAAACAAACAAAAACAAATGCTGGTAAGGATGCAGAAAAAAGGGAATTCATATACTTCTGGTGGGAATGCAAACTAGTTACAACCACTATGGAGAATAGTATGAAGTCCCTTAAAAAGCTACAAATAGAACTACCAGCAATCCTACTACTGAGAATTTATCCAAAGGAAAGAAATCATTATATCAGAGAGACATTGCAACCCCATGTTTACTATGGTACTATTCACAATAGCCAAGATATGAAATTAACTCAGGTGTCCAACAACAGATGAGTGGATAAAGAAAATGTGCTATAATATGCCATGGAATTCTACTCAGCCATAAAAAAGAATGAAATCCTGTCATTCATGGCAACATGGATGGAACTGGAGGACATATGTTAGGTGAAATAAAAGCCAGGAACAGAAAGTTAAACTTATATGTGGAAGTTTAAAAAAAAAACCTGATCTCATAGAAGCAAAACGGAGAACAGAGTATACCACTTGCTAGGAAGGGTAGACAAAGGGAGGAATAAGGAGAGATTTGTTAAGGGATACAAAATTACAACTAGATAGGAGGAATAAGTTCTACCACTCTAGGATGGCCACAGTTAACAATAATATATAGTTTCACATAGCTAGGAGAAGGATATTGAATGTTCCTAACACAAAGAAATGACAAATGTTTCAGATGATGGATATGCTAATTACCCTGATTTCATCACTATTCATTGTATTAGGGGTATCCAATCTTTTGGCTTCCCTGGGCCACACTGGAAGAAGAACTGTTTTGAGCCACATATAAAATACACTAAAACTAACAATAGCTGATGAGCTTAAAAGAAGAAAAGAATCACACACACAAAAAATTTCGTGATGTTTTAAGAAAGTTTACTAATTTGTGTTGGGCTGTATTCAAAGCTATCCTGGGCCACATGCAGCTTGTGGGCTGCAAGCTGCACAAGCTCGCATTATATATTTGAAACATCACTATGTATCCCAGGAATATGTACAATTATTAATTCTTTTAAATAAAATGAAAATAAAAGGTGATTACATAAGACAGGTAACTTTTTAATCCCGAGGTATCCTATTAGCTATGCAATATAAATCTGAAAGCAACTTGTAATAAAGCTACCACATTGGTAAACTTAAAGGAACACTTTCTTTCATATATTCTAATTTTTTTCTACGTGTATACAAACACACAAGCACACATCTTACACAAGTAGGGTCACTGTACATAATTTTTTTCATATATTACTCAAAGATCTTTCTCTATCTGCATACATCTCATTTTTTAATAAAGCATTTTATCGTGTGGATGGATATGCATATCACAAATTAACCAATCCCCTATTGATGGATATTTAGGTTTTCCCAGTGTTCTATTACAAATAATATCGTAAACAATTTTGTACATGTCTTTGTGCACTTGTACAACTATAGAACAAATCTCTAGAAATGGAATATGCTTTCCACCATAGTCCACCAGGTACAATGGCTCATGCCTGTAATCCCAATATTTTGGGAGGCTGAGGCAGGAGGATTGCTTGAGGCCAGCATTTCAAGATCAGCCTGGGCAACATGGTGACACCTTGTCTCTACAAGAAATAAATATATATATATGTAAAAGCTGGGTGTGATGGCACACCTGCAGTGCTAGCTACTAGGGAAGCTGAGGTGGGAAGATCACTTGAGCCCAGGAGCTCCAGACTACAGTGACCTAGTAACTATGCTACTATACTCCAGCTTGGGCAACAGAATGAAACCCCATCTCTTTAAATTAAAAAAAAAAAAAAAAAAAAAGGCCAGGGGCGGTGACTCACATCTGTAATCCCAGCACTTTGGGAGGCCGAGATGGTTGGATCACGAGGTCAGGAGATCAAGACCATCCTGGCTAACACAGTAAAACCCCGTCTCTACTAAAAATACAAAAAAAAATTAGCCGGGCGTGGTGGTGGGTGCCTGTAGTCCCAGATACTCGGGAGGCCGAGGCAGGAGAATGGCATGAAGCCGGCAGGCAGAGCTTACAGTGAGATGAGATCACGCCACTGCACTCCAGCATGGGCAACAGAGCAAGACCCCGTCTCAAAAAAAAAAAAAAAAAAAAGTTGTGTGTGTGTAAATAACAGTCAAGTACTAAAAACTATGAGTGACTATTACATCTAACTGACCAGCACAAAATCTTGGCTCTGTGGTCTGAGACAAGAGAGGAAAGTTAATGTTTTCCTTAACTTTACTGGCTTTACCAAGGAGTATCAGCCTAGAGAAGTCAGTACTTCTTTTCTCAATGTTTCATTCCATAATATTTACCAAAAAGCCACTAACTTCTGGGAAAAAAGATAAACTAGACTGTAGTTCACTTAACACCTGTACAGATCAACACAGCTAGGAAATCATGGTTTACGTCGTTCATACAGTACTTCAGCAAGAACCCAACTTTACTGTGCCTCAGTTCCCTCATATATTAACTGAGGAAAATAATACACTACCTCATGCAGTTGCTGTGAGCATTCAATGAGACTGTATTCAATAAAGCACTTCAACAAGTATCTGGCCCAGAAATATCATTATTACTTTCCATTTAATACCCTGATCACAGTGGACTTTATATAGTTAGAGACTTCAAAGACTAAGTCATTTTTGAAAACCACATTTTCTTGAGAGCCAAGAGTTAATGCCTTTACGCACTAATATGAGTGTTATAATTTCTGATGGAAAGCCTTCTAAAATAGATGCTCTCATGTCTTCCTAAGCATTTGCAACTTCTGAGCCCAGGATTTTACCTGCTCTCCCTTCAGGACTCTCATTAAAATGACAGTAAGGGAATAAACCCACAATAATAAAGGGGAAGTTAGCTGACAGAAAATTTCAATAATTTTTTGCAATTAGAAAACAGAATAGTGACTAATGAAGTAAGGCGGAAAAAATGAGTGCCAAGAATACCCATGGAGAAGAACCAATTTGCCCAACAAAATCCAGAGACTCACCCAGAAATGCTAGGTATGACTAGGGATGGGACTAGGACAGAGAATAAAGATCCCCATTTCTACTGCTGCTCACAGATACTAGCAACCACACCCTACCCTCCAAACAAAAGCAAACAGACAAACAAGCACTGGATGGTGGTATATCTAAAAGAATGAAATGTTAGAGAAAAACTAGGACAGCTGCTATAGACTTTGTTGTTGCCCGTTAGGTCTTTCCAGAACTTACTAATCCCAATTAAGGATCAGCACCTGACCCACCCCACCTAAAGTAAGACAGCCTTTTAAGAAGCTATTCCCCACCCCTTCAAAAAAAGAGAAGCGACACCCAAGTATACAGAACTCAGTCGGTTTTTCTATTGTCTCATCCGTAAATATGAACAGCTTACCAAAGATTAATAAGCACCTGGGAAAGCCTATAAAGTTGAAGAGGACTGCCAAATTTACAAACAGAAAAAAAAAAACACACAGAGGGAAAGAACCTTAAAAATACTCTAGTGCGGCCGGGCGCGGTGGCTCAAGCCTGTAATCCCAGCACTTTGGGAGGCCGAGATGGGCAGATCACGAGGTCAGGAGATCGAGACCATCCTGGCCTACACGGTGAAACCCCGTCTCTACTAAAAAATACAAAAAACTAGCCGGGCGAGATGGCGGGCGCCTGTAGTCCCAGCTACTCGGGAGGCTGAGGCAGGAGAATGGCGTGAACCCGGGAGGGAGAGCTTGCAGTGAGTCGAGATTGCGCCACTGCACTCCAGCCTGGGCGACAGAGCGAGACTCCGTCTCAAAAAAAAAAAAAAAAAAAAATACTCTAGTGTGTATTCTCTAATAGATTTTAGAAAATACTCCACTCGTAAAACAAGAACAAGATACTATGTTAAAAGAACAATCAGAGAGCAAGGTATCTTGAAATATACAAAGTTCAATAGAAACACTAGAAGATAAAATAGAGAAAAATGGCTTCAGAAGTAGGAAGATTAAAGGTAAATTAGAAAAATACAAAAAAAAATAAAGAATTCATCTAGAAGGACCAAATTTTTATTAAAATAAGGTCTACAAAGAATACAGAGAAAATAGAAGAGTAAATAATTAAAGTAAGAGATTTTGCCCAAAGCTAAAGGACACAAGTTTTCAGACTGTGAAGATCCACTGAGTGCTCAAAATGAACCAAAAAAATTCCTAAACACATTACTGTGAACTTCAGAACAGCAAGGAGAAAACAAAGATCCTAAAACATTTAGAGATGGGGGAGAACATTAGAGATGGCAGAGAAGTGTTAATCACGTAAGAAATAGCGAGTAAACTGGAATCAGACTTAGCAGTAACACTGAATATCAGAAAACAATAAAGTAATATCCAGAGTTCTAAGAAAAAAAATTTTCAACCTAGAATTCTATCCAAACTATCATCAAGATCATGGAAAGAATGGATACTTGCAACCAGTCAGAAATTTTTAAATGTTTATCTCCTATAAACCCATTCTTGGAAAAATATTGAAGGATGTTATTCAGCAAAGTGTGAAGATACAGCTTCCAGGAAAAAGTAGATACATGCCAAGAAAGCAAAGAAAAAAAGTTGCATGATGTCAGCTATGCAACCGGCCTACAAAGCCACCATTGCAGATCAAAGTACAATGACAGAAGTCTCCAGGAGGAAGCTTAAGGAAAAATAAAGAGGAAGAAGAACTCAACCGCTATGAAGGCAAACAGTGTGAGAAAAAAGGAAAGACAGTTAAGAAACCCAGCAGAAAAGCTGTAAGCACAGTACACTACTGAATACCCAGCTCTGCCATGAAAATATTTACATAGTCATCGCATGAATATTTTTGGTTCATTTTCAACTTTTATATTCAACCTAAAGTCAAAACATATTAAACAATTAATTATGGTTACAGAACAATATAAATGTTAATATTACATATGTGAAAGTACCGCTAAGAAACGAGCAGGAGAAGTGTAAGAAAGGTGAAAGGAAAAGGCATTGGCTCACATTCTCAACTTAGATTACGCATCAACAGGACAAGAAGAAAGAAAAGTTTCAAAGGTAATAGAGGACCTGACATAAAATTTGAGGGAATACAGAGAAGTAACTTGAATGAAATCTTCATTTACTTCCTATATTTGGATAATGTCTATAACTGATGAAGCTAGATAAAGTGGGGTTTTAAGAGATATGGCAGTAATCACTGAAGAAAGAGTTTAATAAAGTTTGAAGTGGTTTTGCAGGAAACAACACTAAGTACGGGAAAGGGGAACGTAAAGGAAATGGTTGCTTTTATTGTAAGTTCTTGTGAACTATCTGACTTTTTAAAACCATGAGCAGCAATTATTTTTATGGAACCCATTTTTACTTTAAGTTTCAGGATACATGGCAGAACGTGCAGGTTTGTCACATAGGTATATGTGTGCCATGGTGGTTTGCTGCACCTATTAACCTGTCCTCTAAGTTCCCTCCCCTCGCCCCCCACCCTCCAACAGGCTGTGGTGTGTGTTGTTCCCCTCTCTGTGTCCAGGTGTTCTCACAGTTCAACTCCTACTTACGAGTGAGAACAAAAGCATATAGATTTTTGACAATGCAGATTTTGAAAACATATTAGTACATTGTAGGACACTGCAATTATGTACTCGAGGCCTTAAAAAAAAGGGGGAATGTGGCCAGGCGCGGTGGTTCACGCCTGTAATCCCAGCACTTTGGGAGGCCCAGGCAGGCGGATCACAAGGTCAGGAGATCGAGACCACCCTGGCTAACACGATGAAACCCCGTGTCTACTAAAAATACAAAAAAAATTAGCCAGAAGAGGTGGCGGGCGCCTGTAGCCCCAGCTACTCGGGAGGATGAGGCAGGAGAATGGCATGAACCCAGGAGGCGGAGCTTGCAGTGAGCCGAGATCGCTCCACTGCACTCCAGCCTGG
>NW_012119376.1:6263817-6280034 GCF_000951035.1 Colobus angolensis palliatus | reverse complement strand
AAAACAAAACAAAACAAAACAAAACCAGAAATGAGTTTTTAAAACTATAAAACAAGAATAGTTCTTTAATAAGGACCCAAAGAACTCTCCAAGGAGCAAACTGCATGAGCAATCTATTTTTATTTCCAGAAATACAAAAATGGGGGGGAGGTGAACATTCATCGAGCACACACAATGCTAGACACAGTGCTGAACACTCAAGGTGTTCCCATCTAATTCTTAAAAATAATGGAGTAGAATTGGTACTAGCATTTTACAGAGGAAAAAAGAGAAAAGCAACTTGCCTAAGGCCAGAGGGCCCAATAAAGGGCAGAGTTATAATAAAAATGTATGCCTTTCTTCTTCCACCATGACATGCTGTACCTAGTCTTTTTGCCAGGATAATGTCAGCTTCCTCAGGGCAAGTACCCTCAAGAAGTCCTGAGGCATGTTTTGATTTTCCAGTGTCCTGCACATAGCGACAGCAAGACTGGCTGAATGCATAGTGAGGCTCTCTGTTCCTATGCTCAGAATGAGACTGCAGGGAATGCTAAGAACAATAAAGGTACACAGAAGTTACTTCTTATTCCAGGTGAGAAAAGACCAAAGTCAAAAAAAAAAAGGAAAGACCAAAGTCAAGTAGATGTCCAATTACATGTAAGAGCCTGAATCCATGACCTGAATCACAAAACAAAAAAACTCAAAAGACACGATGACAAATGTACTGGAACTATACACCACACTGAGAAAAGCTGCCAATATCCTTTCCAAAATGAAATTTTATGAATGAGTTTAATATAACAAAATGGAATCAAAATTAGGATCTTCCCTTTTCAGTCATTAACAGGCTAAAAATGAGAAGTTTATTCTACTGCTTTCATTTTCGTAAAAATTATTCAGTTTAAATGGAACTGGGTCAGTGAGCATGCTATGTTTTTTGGTGGCTTAAAAGCCTAGTCTGATCGACTTATAAATGTACAACACTGGCTAGCCAATCACTATATAACTTCTATTGTTCTACTAACTTGTTAGACTAGGTCACACAATTCTGACTCACTAGCTTAAGTAACATGGGAATCCTTGTAATGAAGATTCACATCTACAATAAAGGAGGGAACAATTATAGCAAATACCTATTATTAGGAGTGTTTACTTGTTACTCTACTTAATGCTCCGAACAATCCGATAATGTTGGCTAGCATTTTCCCCAGTTCATAGGAAAGAAAACTGAGGCTAGTAAGTGGCAGAGTTAGGATTCAACGCCAGGGCAGTATGAAGACTTCCTGTTCCCACACGCCTCCAAGATATAAACAGACAAAACTTCAACGGTGCTTGCTTATGGAGTAGTAGTTTCAAAATGTATTCCAAACAACATCAGTCCAGTTAAAAATTCTGTAGTCGAGTAAGTTGAGGTATATAACAGCCTCTTTGGAGATTTCAGAATGCATTTTTAGCCCACAAGACGTAATTTTAAAAAATCCTACCGTCTAGAAACGAACCTCCTTTTGGTTTAATACCTACAAAAATGCTTTAGAGTCAATGTTCCATGTACCAGATGCTTTATATAAAACACTTTGGGATTCAATGTTCTAGACTCTAGAGCAGTGATTCTTAGTAATTTTGGTCTTAGGATCCCTTACACATACTTTAAAAAACTATTGACCCCATTCCCTAAGTTCTTGTTTTTGTGGGTTATATTTATTGATATTACCATATGAGAATTTAAAATGGGAAATCAAAAAGTATCAATAAATTCACGTAAAACAATAATCCTATTACATATAACACAGTTTTATACAAATAACTATTCTCTAAAACTGGGAAAAAAAAAAAAAAAACCAAGTGAGAAGAGTGTATTATTTTACAAATGTGAAAATTTCCTTAATGTCTAGCTTAGGAAAAGGTTCTCTTATCTGCCTTTTTATTCAATTTATTGTGATATGCTGCTTTGTTTAAAGTGTAGAGAAAATGCACACTTTGCACAGATACATGCTGGAAAAGGAGTATTTAGATAGCCTTTTAGGTAATTTTGATTATTATTTTTTGATACTACATCAAAATTCAACAAGTGGTACTTAAAGGTTAATTTCAATATAAATCCGAAACCACATCAACAAACTTTTCTAAATGTGACATATTTTTGTTAATATCACCACTGATCTCACCAGAGAAGTCATTAAGTCTTGGGAAGTATCTGTACATGGTAGCAGATAAAAGTTCTTTAAAATTATAATTTTCATTGGAAAGCTTGAATTTTATCATTAGCAACAAAGAACATCACCTGTCTTCCTTAAATGGCAGGCTCACTTCCTTCATTTTCAAGAAACCGTCTGCCCAATACCTAAGTCAGCTATTCTTTCAAGAAAAATGATGTTCATGAAAAAAGCAGTGACTTTAGCTCTCGACACACACAATAATGTAAGTACTTCTCAAGACAGGCATTATGGAACTGAAGTGTTTTATTCACATTTAGCATTTTATCACATAAAATATTAAAAAGATGTATGCTTAGGGTCAAATTTTAATAAAATTAGTAATTTTTATTGCTACTCAAAGGGCATTATTTTTTTGTCGCCCAGGCTGGAGTGCAGTGGTGCGATCTCAGCTCACTGCAAGCTCTGCCTCCCAGGTTCACGCCATTCTCCCACCTCAGCTTCCCAAGTAGCTGGGATTATAGGCGCGCGCCACCTTTACTCAAAGGGCTTTCTTAAGTGAAACTGTTTGGCAGTCCAGCATACAATATTAGCACAGTCTGGTGCTACTGCCTTGATTTGTGCCAAGAAACCAAAAGTTTTATCTGCCATGACTTTTACACCATCAATGCAAGGGTCAGCACAGTAAAAAAAGGTAATTAATAATACTATTGTTATGAAAATAACTTGGACCTCACAGACCAGGGTCTGGAGACCATACTTTGAGAAATGCTATTACAGAGTGAAAATAGAGGATAGTGATAAAATAAATTCTTGGTTTTGATCCCACCACTGTGTACTACACCTCCCTTAAAGCAGCCACTGAAAACCATGTCTCATGGGAGCAAGCAATTAATATGAATTAGTGAAACTGGCAAGGTGAGGAAAGTAGTGAACTATGGAGAGCAGGTGTAAAGGAAGCAGCTGCTGTTCAACTCTAGCTGACTGCTGCTATTGAAGAATACTTGCCTAAAGACGCCATGAAGAGATTTTTCTAGAGCTGGATACACAGAATTTTCTATAATATATTCCCACTTTCAAATGCTACTGTGGACTCAAAATAATCTTTTAAAAATATGAAGACCAAACACAACACTTGGACTACCTATTTGCATGTTCTGTCCCAAAGGTATTCGTAATACTGGAAAAATGGCAATAAAATACATGGCAAGACTGCAATAATGTCCCTTTGTGTCCTTTAGCAAGTAGGTTAAGGGCAGGATGGGAAAGAAGGGTAAGACCAAGTTTCATGAAAGATAATCTTACATACAGGCATTATTATATATTAACCTGCCTTCCCAAATATATAATGGTCCTAGAGAGTTCCAGCTGCCTAAGACACTGGGTGCCCAGAAAAAAAATTATTCTAAGGCCATCGAGGAATTATTATATAGTGAGAGTGTGTGTGTGTGTGTGTCTATATATATAAATATAAATAATAGCTTTATATAAGATCTTGTTATCTGGCAAAATGACTCAAGGTATTAAGACAACTGAGTAGTCACCAAGGGAAATTAATTACTAAAAAATACATTATTTCATCCTTCACCAGTATGTCAGTACAGTCCTTAAATACATATTCCAATAGCATAAATAATACAAGAATTCTAAAATACCTCTTCTTTCTTCAGTAAGTCAAGACTGCTTTGCACTTGCTGTATCTTCAGTATGTTTTCCCCTCAGACCTCTTCTGTTATTCAGGCTTCACCTTAAACGTCATGCTTTCAGAAGCCCTCCTTGAGCACTCTACTGTTATTTATCATGTTTCTCCCAAAAGAATGACAGTCCAGAGAATAAGGAAGGCCTCTTATATTCCCAGCACCTACAGCAACTCCTAACGCACAGTGTCAATATATATTTGTTGGTTCGATGAATGAAATGTTATTTACGATAAATTCTTCTGTGGTCCTTCTCCACTCCTACACACAAGCTACGAGATTAGCAGTCCTAAAGTACAGTTCCCTATAGTTTTATTATATTTTAAAGAACAAAATTCTAAGTCCAGCATTCAAGATTCTCCATAATATATAACCCCAACCTTCCTCCCCAAACTTACTTTGGCCAACCTAGATTGGGCTTTCCTACCTCTGTCCTTTTGCTTTTCTCTCTCTCACAAGATCATGTTGTAATCTATGTTTGCCTATTAAAATTACACCCTTCCAGCCGGGTGCAGTGGCTCGCACCTGTAATCCCAGCACTTTGGGAGGCTGAGGTGGGTGGATCACGAGGTCAGGAGTTCCAGACTGGCCTGGCCAACATGGTGAAACCCCATCTCTACTAAAAATACAAAAATTAGCCAGGCATGGTGGTGGGCACCTGTAATGCCAGATATTTGGGAGGCTGAGGCAGGAGAATTGCTTGAACGTGGGAGAGGGAGGTTGCTGTGAGCCACTGCACTCCAACCTGGATGACAGAGCAAGACTATCTCGAAATAAATAAATAAATAAAATTACACCCTTCCTTCTTTCATGACCCATCTGAAGACCTACTTCCTTCCTGTAACATTTTCTATCCATTCCACTCCATAACCAAATTATCTTTTCTTCCTCTGTGATGGTACCCCAACGCCATTTGAGTTACTAGTATTATCCATTTATTATGTTAACCACACCACACATTCCATACCCACATTCCCCTCCACTAAGCTCCCTGAGGGCAGGACTATGGCTTAGGTACATTGAAACCCACTGCAAGGTCTGGCAATGTTCTTTGTACATGGTAGGCACTTAATACGTATTGAAGGGAATTGCTCCCTGTCATGCCCACACCCTCCTGATTTACCAAATCATTGTTAGTCTTCTTTTGAATCAACCCCTTCTTACTTGGAAAGATCATGTTCATCATTTCTTTAAAAATTAAACATTTTCTAATAATAAACAATGTTTGCTTTGTCCAAGTGGTTTTGATTACACACAATCCATGCACACCTTTACATCATCTTCAGAGCCCAGTCATTCCAAAATGGCTGTGTCCTTTCTGCTATCAAAACAGAATACGTTTAGCTTTGGGTACATACTAATCTCTAATATTTTATTTCCTTACAAAAACAACTTCATTTCAATACTTAGCACAATCCAACAAAGAAGAGGGTAATTCATATCCATCACTGTATTCATAAGCCATGTATGTATTCCTAAGTGACTCTTGTTATCCCTTAGTGATCAACCCCTGCCAATTCCCTCCTAAACTCCTTTGTAAAGTGAAATGCAATCATTTCAACCCTTTTGAGATACTAGATACTTACCAGTTATATTAAAGCAAATGGCTCATCTCACTTTCACTACATTTCTCATCTAAAACTTTTAACTGTTCATTGCTTTGCTTACACAACTCAAATGCTCTTTGATTTCAAGCCTGCACACCAAGACCACATTGCTTCTTTCCTTTCTCTTGCCATGATTTTATCTTAACACTTACATAAATAGACATTCTCTTGTTTTTTTTTTTCTATCTTTCACCCAAACTCCATTTTACTTATCTGTAACTTCCAATTTACATTTCAACCACTTCCCTACTTCAGTGAGGGAAAATTCTCCAGGTCTTTTCCACAACACTATGTCCTTAGGTAAAATGAACTGTCTATATGTTACGATGTTGACGTAATGATGTCCATTATTTTATAAACTCAAAAATAAGAAATGTATAAAATTCATCATAGAGGAATTACTACAGCTAAATAGTAACATTAGACTTTTCTTGATCCCTTACTGCATATTAGGTACTTAAACACAGAAATATTAGAACCACATGCACACACAAAGAAAGTATGTTAATTAACTCAATTTAGCCATTCAACAATGTATACGTATTTCAAAGTATGTTGTATATAATAAATATATACAATTTTTATTTGTCAGTTAAGGAAAAAATTTTAAAATAGACAAAGAAAAAGTACTTAAGTATGAGATAAGAATTTCCTTTCTATACAAGTATTGGTATATAAATATAAGAAAGGTATATTTCTCAATACAAAAAAAAAGCCCTAGAAATGTCTTCTGTAACTTTGCAGCACAGAAAGTTCAAATATATATACATATTCTTTCTCCTCTACTAATATTTTCATAGAAATTCATCAAGAGAACTCACCATCACAATATAGATTACTGCTATAGGACCTAGAAGCTTCTTAATATTTGCAGGGTAGATTTCACTCAACCTGCTATGGAAGGGAATCATAGAGAATGGGTTGAGTCAAACAACCAACATAAGAGGACTGAGGCACCTTAAGAAGTTTATAGTTCTTAAGCCGGGCGCGGTGGCTCAAGCCTGTAATCCCAGCACTTTGGGAGGCCGAGACGAGACGGGCGGATCACGAGGTCAGGAGATCGAGACCATCCTGCCTGGGAGGCGGAGCTTGCAGTGAGCTGAGATCCGGCCACTGCACTACTCCAGCTCCCGCGACAGAGCGAGACTCCGTCTCAAAAAAAAAAAAAAAAAAGAAGTTTATAGTTCTTGACTTTAATTTCTGCATAGTATATGTAGTTAAAGAGATTTTCCTTAGCAATATGTGATTCCTGGTTCTTTAGCTATAAATTCTTCCTTTAGGAAATATAAACTCCCACTGTCAGTCTACTCTGATAAAAGTAGTACATACAGGCCAATAAATATTGTACTGTACTGCTTATAATCAGTCTCACTGTCATTGTTATCTAAACAAATAAAACACTTCTGATAGCCTCAAACATAAGAACTCCGATGTGAAAAATAGTATGACTACTTTTAAAGTTTGACAGTTTGATCCAGGTCTCAAATTCCCAATTAAAATAATTATTTGTATTATCTACATTAACAATGACAACAACAAAAAGACTTTTTAAAAAACACAAGTAAGATTAAAGGTAAAAAAGGAGAAAAACCACAAATACGCAAAAGTAGTTTGAAAAATACTACAACCATCTAAAACTGAAGCTTGAAATAGTACTAGTTGACTTTAGAAAATATGACAGGGTATAGACACAGTCCAATAAAATTAATTTGATCACTATCTAATACTTAGAGTGATCATAAAATTTACATCCAAACTGAGACATGTGTAGAGTGAAAGAGGCACTGTTTATAATTATGCCTAAACAAGAGGCATAAACCAGGACTGTCTTAAGCAAACTCAGATTTATAACTGCTTCTAAAACTCATTGAAGATAAATAATCCCATTCAACCAATAAAGTGTATAAGGTGACATGGAAAGACAACACCTGCAACCTGTTCCCTTACACCATGCCATATAAAATACTGATGTTTTGATTAAGGAGTAGTATTTTTCAAGAACCAGTTACTAATAATCAAACCTCTCTTCTCTTATATGGGAACCTGATTATTCCAGAACCACAATGACTCCTATTTAATCAGAAATTTTAAAAAATAATAAAAGTTTACAATAAAACATTTAAACACAGTGGCCCAGGCATCATTTTAAGCACTTTATAGCTCATTTAATCATCTTGGCCCAGAAGGACAGAGATTTCTATCCTATTTTACAGGTGAGAAAACTGAAGTACAGAGAGGCTCAGTAATTTACCCCTGGTCACAGTAAGTGATGAAGTTGAAGATTCCAGAGTGTGCTCTTACCAACTGTACTATGTTGCCACTATTGCTGCTCTAGTGGGAGAAGCAGGAGCCCACAATTTTTTCCTAAGTGCACAGAATACAGTGGAGCTCTCAAGTATCTCAAGTGAGTAGAATCGTGATTAAACAGAGTTAAGCACCAATGATATAATTTCTGGTATACATTTGTTAACAATGGTCAAACAGGAGCAAATGGGACAGGGAAATGTCTTCACTTATAATATAAAGAGAAACCCATTCCACTGTTAGGATAATGTACTACACCAGTGCTATGGGTTATCACAAGGTAAGAATGACAAAAAAGATGATTATAATAATGACAAGCATTAACTGTGCGCACACAATGTGTCAGGTACTGTCCCAAGCTCGTAACATGTTAACTAACCTAATCATAGTAACAACCCTATGAGGTAGGTACTGTTTTACAGTTGAGAGAACTGACCATGTTACTTGCTCAAGGACACACAGCCAAATAACAGAACTTAGATTGATACCCATGTTCTTCATCACTTCACTATTTTAAAAGGGATCATATATGCCCAGTAGTACATTCATCTAGTAAGTTGCATTATAACAGAGTTTTTGTATGTTACATCATAAAACAAGAGTTGTTAAGTTTTTGGTTGGAAGGCCGCAGAACCAAGTTTTGATAGGTGTCATATTTCTCAAGCTTCTGCCTAAAAAAATGAATTCTATCTCTAAGATCCCTTCTAATACAAATACCATTTCTCTGAATGCAAATTTCCTGACATTTCATATAACAACAATACAAACTACCTGCTGAAAACATCTGCTATGGTTTGAAGTTCATGCTTTGGAAATCTAATCTCCCATACAACAACAGTGTTGAGAGGCAGGACCTTTAAGAGGTGATTAGGTCACAAGGGCCCTGCTTTCCTGAACAGACTAATGCAATTATCACAGAAGTTGACTCATTATAAAAGGGAATTGGGCCCGCTCTTGGGCATGCAACTGTGCTCTCTTGCCCTTCTGCTTTCCATCATGGGATAGTACAACAAGAAGGCCGTAGCCAGATATGAGCTCCTTGACCCTGGACTTCCCAGCCCCCAGAACTGTAAGAAATAAACTTTTTTTTCATCACCAGTTACCGCATCTATGGTATTCTGTTTAAAACAGCAACATAAAATGGATAAAACAACATCTAATCTTTAAACATCTATTTCTGCCAAAGTGCCAGACATAGATTAGATATGTGACTCCTTTGAAAAATAACACAGGTGTGTATTTAAATATGATTATGAGATCAAATATACAAGAAGTTATATTCACATTTTACTCAATTAAAACGTACAGTATCACACACAAAAGTTGAGGTTGACTCAACCTTAGGCCCTTTGATCTGCTGGGATTTATTAGTGTCTTCCTTTTGAGTTTCTACAGCTATATGCAGCAATAATTTTAGGGTAAAGGTAGTTCAGAGTAGTTTTGCTGAAGACTTGTTCTCCCTTGCCTATTTATCATAATCCCAGTACAGCAACACTTCATACTCAGTAGGTACTTAATGAACATATACAAACATCACTAAACACACTCCATCCCCAACAGGTGATAAGAACAAAGAAAAAGAGCCTCAGGATCTCCAAAAAGCTTCTTCCTAGGAGAATAGCAATAGTAGTAGCTAACAGCTATATGAAGCACTATTCCAAGTACCAGGCATTGTTCCAGGTACTTTACGAATGAATTCATTTAGTCCTTAAAACAATCCTAAGAGGCAAAGGTTACCTTTATTCCCCAAACACAGGAAGAAAAAAACTAATTAATGCCCAGAGAAACTAAGGCTCAGAGCAGTTAAGTACAGATGCTCCTTAACTTATGATGGGGTCACATTCCGATAAGCCCAACCTAAGCTGAAAATATCCCAAGTCAAAAGTATGTTTTCGACTTACAATATTTTCAACTTATGATGAGTTTACTGGGACATGATTCCATCAGGAGTTGAGGAGTGTACTGAATGTGTATCACTTTCACACCACTGTAAATGTGAAAAATCCTAAATCAAATCATTGTAAGTCAGGGACCATCTGTACTTGCTTGATGGTGGTAACTCCTAAGAACTCAACTTCAACTTAAAAATTCCATCAAGGATTTTAAGCTGACTAAATGAAAATAAACAATAAACAAAATAAAAGTGACAATGATGAAAAAGATATCATTTATTGAGTGGTGT
The DNA here is from genome assembly GCF_000951035.1 of Colobus angolensis palliatus. Classification (NCBI taxonomy): domain Eukaryota; kingdom Metazoa; phylum Chordata; class Mammalia; order Primates; family Cercopithecidae; genus Colobus; species Colobus angolensis. The sequence goes on along the minus strand of NW_012119376.1, from coordinate 6,270,112 downwards.
ATCAGTACTTCTTTAATACAATCCTCAAAAATGACCCTAAAAATTATGCATTGTTATTTTCATTTTACAAATCAAAGTAATGGGCAAAGAGAAAGTTCTTGGCCAAGGATATTGACTAGAAATTAGTAGAGCCAAGATATGAACCCAGCTTTGTAGACCTCCAAAGCCTGGCTTTTTTCACTATGCCAGTATCTCCCAAATTTCAGACACTTGCATACCACCTTCACAAATTCTGCCATGTTCACGGACCACTTGCACTATTATGTACTTAGTATTTTTTCTTTAAATGAGATACTTTTTTTAAAAGTTAAACTTATTTCAAAAGAAACTTTGTATCATGTATAAATGGAAAATTCTACTTCACTTGAAACAGAGACAAAAATAATAATATATTCAATGAAAACAAAACTGTAATTTCAGCCAAATACCACTGTCTGCTAAATGTGCTTGCAGCCACATCAAGGCCTACCTGTTCTTTATTAAAAGAGAGCAAATAATATGGGAACGGTGTTAAAAAAAATTTTTGTACTAGCTCCAATCTGAAACTTTCTCCGTGAATAATCAGATGTGAAAAACAACAAAAAAGAGAACAGCTTCTTCACTATGTGCAAGAATTGGGTACACATCTCACGCTTTGGGGAACAAAACATAAGGCTGCTCTACTGCCTCTCCTTGATTCAAGTACACACCTGTATCTGCAGTCTTTCATGTTTTCTCAATATTGTAGAGAATGTACTAACACCGAGTAGCAGACTGGTTATTATACCTAGTAGCATTACAGAAATATCTCATCAAAATCTTCTCCTCTTAAGTACTCACATACAATGTTGAAAATATATACTTGGCCCTGGGAGGAAAACAAAATTTTTACACAGAACCCTTTTTCTCAAAAACTTTCTGCCCTAGTTGCAAACAACACACAATCTATGATATAAGGCTGTAATTTTTTTTTTTTTTTTTTTTGAGATAGTTCTCACTCTGTCTCCAAGGTCTGCCTTTCAGGCTGGAGTGCAGTGGCATGATCTCAGCTCACTGCATCCTCAGCCTCCTTGGTTCAAACCCCTCCCCCCTTAGCCTCCTGAGCAGCTAACAGGCATGCACCACTGCACCTGGCCAATTTTTTTTTTTTGGTAGAAATGGGGTCTCACTATGTTGCTGAGGCTGGTCTCAAACTCCTGGGCTCAAGTGATCATCTGCCTCAGCCTCCCAAAGTGCTGGTATTACAGCCGTGAGCCACCATACCCAGCAAGGTTGTAATTTTAAGCATCAAAATGGTTGGCAACCTGAGCACAAGCTTTGCCATCACACGAAACTGAATTTGAATCCCAGCGCATGTTGCACATGTAGCCACTCTATAGCTCAAGGTTGCTCAGTTGAAAAACTGAAATAATACCTATCTCTAAATGTAAAGTTAAATATATGTCAAATAGCTTGATGCCTGGCCCCTTATAGGTGCTATATAATTAGTACTCGACCCCTGTAAGAATTAAATAAAAAGAGTGGTTACTGTGAGTTGGGATTTTTTTTTGTTCTCCTTAAAGAATTGGTAGATTTTTGGTCAGGCAAAACAAGAGAGGCAATCCAATTCAGGGTGCCAGTAAGTCAATTCAGGGACTGTAGTGGTGGCTAGGTGGTACAACGAAGTTAGATGATGAAGGCTCTAAATGCCATGCTAATTTTCACCGAACATTTCTTAAGAGTATCACATAATTTATAATTCACTAATCTATTCTTTAGCAATTACAGAAAAGCTTAAGACTTAGGAGGCCACTATAGTAGTTTATCAATGAGGCGTTCAGAGCTTGGATTAGAGTAACGCTAAGAAAAGAAAAGAATGATTGGCTAAGTCCTTTCAAAGAGAATCTGAAGGACTTTGAAAGTTGGATAAATGGAAAAGATGAGTCAAAGCTGACTCCAAAGAAGACAGTAGGAAGACAATCAGGATGTTAAAGACAGAATATTTCAGCTCCATGATTAACAAGAAGAGACAATATCCAACATGAAGTGATTCACTGCCAATTGCAAGGAAAGTGGTTCAACAGAATAAGATCTAAGAAAAGGTCACTGAATTTGGTGATTACGGTAACAACGAACTTTAAGAATGCTTTAAAAAAAAAAAAAAAGGAGGGGAAATATAAAAGTTAAATTACACGAAGCACAGTGGCTCACGCCTAAAATCCCAGCACTCTGGAAGGCCAAGGCAGGCAGACTGCTTTTAAGCTGAGGAGTTCCAGACCAGTCTGGCCAACATGGCAAAACCCCATCTCTAATAAAAACACCAAAAAAAAAAAAAGGCCGGGTATGGTGGTGCACACCTGTAGTCCCAGCTACTTGGGAGGCTAGGTGGGAGGATCACTTAAGCCCAGGTAAGAGAGGTGCAGTGAGCCAAGATCGTGCTATGGCACTCCAACTTGGGTGACAGAGCAAGACCCTGTCTCAAAAGATAAATCAGCAAATAAAAATAAAAGTTAGATTACTAGTGCTTAAGAATAGGCCAGGGTACAGGCAGTAGAGAAGAAATCAGGTCATTTGTTATTTGGCAGTAAAAGGAAGAAGAAAAATAGGAAGGCAGCTAGATGGGTGTGCAGGGTCAAATGAATAACACCAGAAGCAACAAGGAACATTATGTAGAAAATAACCATGAAACAATACAATTAGTAACTATGACAATTCCCTTTTTGCCATTTGTTAGGTGCTAGCAAGAAACACTAAGTTTGGATTCACTCCAGAATCAAATCTTAGAGGGAAATGTACTTAGGGAAGTAAAAGATTTCTGTCTCTCAGGGTTCAAAACTGTGGGTGGTAAACAGAAAATCTAACCATAAGCTCCCTTCCACCAGCCATTAATTCTTTAGTGTTCTGAATGAAGGCAGAGAATACAGTGGGTCATTAGCTTTTAAAGGTTTAAGATTTGTAGTTGCTACTATTCCTAATGACAAGTAGTACAATCTGTAATTCTAACGTGGCACATGTCTCAGTGGCCTGTGCTAGGGAATGTGTGAAATCCTGTTAGTGTACCATCACCCAACCCAGCACCCTCATCTCTAGACTGACTTGTGGGCCGCCACTTGCAGCCAGGCACACTGGAACTCTGTAGAAGTTGTGCCTCATTATATTTTATGAAAAAAAAAGTATATGCTATAGTGCCAAGGTATCCAGATTCTACCATAATTTATTTTTTTAGTTGCCAATAAATTCACAGTTTAAAAAAAATTTCTTACAATTACTCTGCTATACATAAAAAAAAGTGGGGGTAGGTAAGGGAAAAAGATTCTGAAAGGGAGGGAGGGGAAAGCAGCAATGTCTTGTCAGCAAAGCAGTGAAGTCAGAGCTCAGAGAATTCTGTGCTATTGTTCCTGTTCTTACTGCCTCCTTCTCTTCTCATGCCCAGAATGTTGATTGGGGTGGGGAGAGAGTACCCATAGTGCTAGGCAGTGGAACATCCAAGGCTTCAAGCTTCACCACCCCCACTTTTCACTTCCTTGGGTGAGGAGCCCAGAATTGCCTTAAGTCATCATCCCAATCACGTCTATGAATGCACAGCAAAGCAGGGCTAAGCAAATGGCTTGCCCCAAAAAGTTGCCTACGTTTTCTAAACATCTATTATGTGCTTCTGCTGTTCATGAAAGAAAAGAAATCTGAGTTTTATTCACAACTTGCTCACAATATTGCTGGGATAGAGAGACACTGGAGAAGCAGCCAAGCAATGGCATAAACACACCAAGAAACAGCACAAATGAACAAAAATCAATACAGTGCAAAACATATATAAAAGGACAGGCAGCAGGGAAATTGGTCTCAGTGAGAGTGAAGTTGTTCAAATTAATTTCCAAAACCTATAAAAGTCAATTAAGCCATGTTTTGAAAAGGGGGGGAGGAATAAGCACAGAAGTGAGGACAGAGTCTTGTAGATGAGGGAAGTTACATGATAAAAAAGAATAGATAAAGAACAAGTAAAAGCTGTGTGAGAAACAGAAAAACAGATTTGCTGGGAGGGAACACAAAGTCCCTATTAGGAGAATAATCAGAAACAAGCCTGTGAGATGTAGCAGTGGGTTGGCAGAAGCTTTTAAGGCTGATTACGGCATGACTACTCAGATTTGAAATGCTCTCTGTATCACCCTTCATTTTATGGGAATGCTATACTTTCTCTCTAAAAGAGTTAACTAAATTAAATGAGAAACTCCACTGACCTGTTTTCTTATTTAGATTACATGCTTGTCTACCAGTGCTTGCTCACTGTCAAGTTCAACAACTGGAAATTATGCCTCTGCAGGGCAGAGAAATGCATGTGAGTTTACTACTAAAGTAAGCCATGATACCACTAAAGAAAAAAAAAAATTAAGAGAACAGCCTTGATGTAACAATTCCTTAAAGTTATTAGCATGCACGCTCAGTGTGTTTGACTAGCATCACCTGACCAATTTTAAAAGTATTAACGAGAATATTCACAGTCTAATTGAAAGCACTATGCAGTCTGTTCTCAGAGTTCCATACTGTTGAAAAAAACTCATTAATTATAATTTGGAAGTTTTTAAGTGGTATGATAACATGAAGAGGTTAGGCGGGGACCCATCAATGTACTGATGAGGAATGAAGTTCTAAAGCACCAGCTAAGCAGTCTAATAGGCTTTGAGTGAGTACCTAATAGGAACAAGGTGATAATAAGGGAAACAAGACTAAAACTTACCCTCAAATTGTTTGCCACCTATCAAGGGAAAAAGATACACAGAAAGAATAACCTAAAGTACAAATTGTATACAAGTGCAAACATACAGAACAGAGTTGGGAGACTACAGAAGGAGGGGTTATCTGGTTGGGATGATCAGGAAAAAGTTCAAGTAGGAGGTCAAACTAAAAAACAAAAAACGCATGGTATTTTAAGTGAAAGTTCAAAAATTACTCCAAAGACCTTTCTAATTCCATAAAAGATGATACAACATTCCAGAGATACAACTTGATGGTTCAGATTTAGGTAAGTAAGCCTGTGATAAAAATTATGAAGGAAACCAAAGGACTATAAAATGAGTTAGTCTGTAAATATCTCAATGTAGAAAATAATTCATCATAGGAAGAATCTGCTCTGGATCCCAAGAAAAAAATACAGTAAGTTTAATAAAACCTCAGCAATAATACAGAGACTGTAAAAAATTCTACTGGGAATCAGTCAAAGTCAAAGTCTGAATAAGAAAACATTTTTGAAGGAGTAATACACAAGCTTATCAGCAAGTAATCTGACTTTCACTCTTAAGCCTCCATGAAACACACATAGAACGTAGTAGGTTAAAGCAGGACTACTTAAATCCCACTTCTACCACTTACTAGCTGTATAATCGTAGAGAAGTTACTTATCCTGTGTCATTTTAAAAATAGGGATAATAAACTGTGTCCACTTCACATCAATGAAACTAAAATGAATTATCATATATAAAGGGCCACAAACAATGCTTATATAGTAGGCACTACATCAGCATTAATTATTACTATCGTTTGAATTGGCTGGCAATGTACATTAAGGTTAGAGATAAGCAAACATATTTTTGGGGAAAAAAGATAAATCATGTTCACTCATTCAACAAATATTCACTACTGACAATGTGCTAGGAATACAGCCATGAAGCAGACAGGCACAGTGACCCCTTGGAGATCAGAAGATTCGGTTTTCCAGGAGGACAGGAACCGTGTCTCCTTCACTCACCTCTGCATACTGAGTGCCCCAGGTTCAGATTCTGGAGCACAGCAGGTGTTTAATGGTGTTTGTTTAATTAATAAAAAGTGTAATTATAGGATATTAAATTGAAAAAAAATTCTGAATATATGGAGAATAGGAATTCAATAGAACCATCCTCTGAACAAATGGCACAGCAATGCCACAGGATAACTAAACCTCAAGAAATTTGTCTGCAAACCTTCAAGAATCTATCAATTCTTGAATATCATAAGAGCATATATTTTCCTATTAATAAAGATTAATGAAATGGCACGCTTATTACAAGGATTAAATGAGATCCTGTGTTAAATGAGAATCACAAAGCCGCAATAAGATGCTGACATGAAGAGGCAGGCTAGATTCTTCAGCTTCGAGGCTCACTCTCCTCAGCTAAACACAATTACTATGTGTCCAGGTGTTTAGTGGTTGCTTATACAAATAGCTAAAACCTCTTGTATTAAATGTCCAAATGTGTTATGGGTTTAAAATGTAAGGTGCCTTTGGGATCATGCCATGCCACTGCACTCCAGCCTGGGTGACAGAGTGAGACCCTGTCTCAAAAAAAAAAAAAAAAAAAAAAAAAAA
>NW_012119376.1:6255162-6263767 GCF_000951035.1 Colobus angolensis palliatus | reverse complement strand
AAAAAAAAAAAAAAAAAAATTAGGCTTGCATTCCTCATTTTTAGTGAATGGCCTCATTCAGGAACCACCACCAAGTCTGCACACGCTTCTAAAGCCACCCAGCTGCTGCTACTCTCAAGCTTTCAAATGTCCACCTAACTCTGCTGCCCAGAAGGAAGGAACGTGGCATCACACTCAGCACATCCAAAATGCACCACATTATCTTCTCCCCAAACCCCTTACCTTGCCCTCTGCTTCTTTATTTCCATGTTAATGGCATCACCATTCTGTAGGCTCCAAACCTCAGAATCATTCTTTGAGTCCTGTAGTGGTAAACTTCACTTCAAGAGAGCAAACCCTCAAATTAATTATCCAGTGAAAGGGCAAAACAAAAGGCTTACTGACAGAATCGAAAGGTTGGGAAAGCATTATGAAGTTCACCCAACAAAATCAATGAAAAGTATAAAGCTAGGTTTGAAGAACAACAGACAATTTTCTCTAGTATTAAAGCCAAGATTCTACAAATTCTGTGTTTTCTCATATATAGCAGAGCTTAAGTGAGTGAAACTTACTTGATCACCTTCTAAGAACCAGGCACTATCAGTTTGGTAGTATTAAAACTTCAGAAATGGCCAAGGCAGAGGATCACCTGAGGTTAGGAGTTCGAGACCAGCCTGGTCTACATGACGAAACCCCATCTCTACTAAAAAATACAGAAATTAGCCAGGCGTGGTGGTGCAGGCCTGTAATCCCAGCTACTCAGGAGGCTGAGGCAGGAGAATAGCTTGAACCCGGGAGGCGGAGGATTCAGTAAGTAGAGATTGTGCCACTACGCTCCAGCCTGGGAGACAGAGCCAGACTCCGTCTCAACAAACAAACAAACAAACAAAACCTCCAGAAATGGTATTAGCTTCAGTTTACAGATAAGGAAATGAAATCTCAAGAGAGGTTAAGCACTTACAAAGGATGAGAAGTTAATAAGCACCAACTGGAGATTCAAAATCTAGAACTGTCATATTCCAAAGTCTATGCTATTATTGACTACACTCAATACTTGCTGACACAGAAAATTACGAGGGCATTGTAATTACTTTTCTATGGAATATAATGAAGTGCTTCAGAAAAAATATGCATTCTTCTAAATCAGCTATTAACATACAGTATCATTAAACACTTTGAAGTCAAACCTCTGATCCTTCTAGTCACAAGTGAAACACCAAGAAAAACTAGTATACTCTCAGTTTCCAAACAATAATTTCTTGTTTCAAGGAAATAGCTACTTCTATTTCCACGTACAACATTTTGCATAACTCATGGGCAAAAAGAAGCAATAATCACTTTATGCAACTATTTTTTTCTCCAAAGGAACACACTTATAATTGTGAGTATTGGGCCCAAGATCTAGCTACTTATGCAAACTCAGATTGAATACAGCTACTTCAAAATACGAAGACACCCAATCAGTCCCTTTAAGTAACATTAGAATGGCCCCCAAAAGATTCATGAGAGCGACAGTGATTATTCCAGTGGACAAAGCAACCCAAAATAGTCCTGTAGATTGAAACCACTATTTCATTAAAATTAATACTTGTCAGTCATGACTACTTCAAATTCGCATTATTCTTTGAAGTATTATATTTCTGTAATTTCCCATAATATTAAGATATCTGAGTTAAGTGTACAAAAATTCATCATACCACTAAAGGTCAATAGATGGAAACTGGTCTTCATTCTAAATCATATTACTTTTAGCCCCTTCTAAGGTCAATAAATAATGTACTCGTAAAACAACACATACAAAAGCACGCAGAGCAGTCCCTGTCACACAGAACAGTGAATAAATGTTAGCTTGATGCTAATGTAATGTAATGTAAATATACTCAGTTCTAATGAATCTTGGAAGATGAGATATGGCAATCTCTACATGTAAAAATCTATCAGTATATCATCTTTCAAAACTTAAATCCTTTATCGAATGCCAGATTACATTATGCTGCAGTTTTGTAATTAAACTATGTAAGCAGTACACAGTCCTTCATTCTCCATCACACTCAACCTTTACATTCTCCTAGATGACTATTTTGTAATTTTTAATTCATAGCTTTGAGGTATAATTTATAAACCATAAAATTCAACCATCGTACATGTACAATTAATTGAGTTTTAAGAAAATTATAGAGTGTATACAGCACTATCACTACAATCTAATTTGAGAATTTTTCTATCACCCAAGTATTTTCCTCCAGACCATTTCTCTTGCTCTGGCCTCAGGCAACCACTAATCTGCTATATCTCTATAGATTTGCTTTTTGTAGACAGTCCATATAAATGTAACCACACAATATGTACTCTTTTGTATTTGGTTTGACAGTTAGCATGTTGTTATTACAGATGAGGTCTCGCTATGTCACCCAGGCTGGACTGTAGTGGCGTGAACACAGCTCACTGCAGCCTCAAACACCTGGGCTTAAGCTATCCTCTTTCCTCAGCCTTCCAAGAATAGTCTGAACGATATGCGGGTGCCATCACATTCAGCTAATTTTATTTATTAATTTTTTTGGGAAAGGGTCTTGCTATGTTGCCCAGAGCCATGTTTTTGACATTCATGTTTGTTATAACATATATCACTAATTTGTTTCTTTTTTATTGCAGAATAGTTTTCCGCATTTTATGTATTCAAACACCATTTGATGGATATTTGAATTGTTTTCTAGTTTTTGACTACTGTGAATAATGCTAACAGACATGTACATGCCATTATTTCTACATGTATTTTCATTTCTCTTGGGCAGATTCCTAACAGCGGAACTGCTGGTTCCTATGGCAAACTTAGGCTTAACTTCTTAAGAAAAAGCCAAACTGTTTCCCAAAGTGGTTGTGTCATTTACAGTCCCAAGAGAAGTGCCTAGGGGTTCCAGTTTCTTAACAATATAAATACTAGGTATTGTCAGTCTTTTTAATTATAGCCACTCTGGTCAGTGCATGATAGTATATCACTGTGATTTAATTTGCATTTCCCTAATGACTAATGATGTTAGCATCTTTTCATATGCTTATTGGCCATTCTTATCGTTGTCTTTGGTGAAATACCTATTTAATGGGCTTAAGCCTAAGAATGGGCTTTCGCCCAGTTTTTTTTTTTTCCTTTATAAGTGAGTTGTAAGATTTTTCAAATATATTCTAGATTAAAGACCTTTACCATGTTTATAATATGCAAATATTTCTCCCCAATCTGCAGCTTATCTTTTTATACTTTCTTAAGTATCCTCTGAAGTGTAAAAGTTTTAAAAATATTTAATAAAGCCCAATTATTTCTTTTGTTTCTTTTCCTTTTCTTTTCTTCTTTTTTTTTTTTTTTTTGAGACAGGGTCTGGCTCTGTTGCCCAGGTTGGAGTCCACTGGCACAATCTTGGGTCTCTCTGACCTCTGCCTCCCAGGCTTAAACCATCCTCCTGCCTCAACCTCCCAAGTAGCTGGGACCACAGGTGCACACCACCACACCCAGCTAATTTATTTTATCTTTTTTTACAGGCAGGGGTTTCCCTATGTTGCCCAGACTGGTCTCAAACTCCTGTGCTCAAGTGATCTGCCCACCTCAACCTCACAAAGTTCTAGGATTACAGGCGTGAGTCACTGTGCCCAGCCCTGTTTTGTAGTTTTTAATACAAAAATCTTGGTGACTCTTTTCTTAAGTTTATTCCTAAGTATGTTCGGCCTCTCTGAAACTAATATAAGTTTTTTTTTTTTTCTTACTTTCATATTAAGATTTTATGTCACTACTATACTGTTAATCCTGCCTCAGTTTGTAGAAAACAAATAAAAGCCATTAGGCCAGAACATCTTCCCACTAAATCTATTTTCCACCCACTAAATCTATATTCCTACTTGCCTCTGTAACCATGTTGTTCTTTCTCCACCACTGTTAAAACTGAGGAAGTGGCCGGGCGTTGTGGCTCATGCCTGTAATCCCAGCACTTTGGGAGACCAAGGTGGGCGGATCACGACGTCGAGAGTTCGAGACCAGCCTGGCCAACATGGTGAAACCCCTTCTCTACTAAAAAGACAAAAATCAGGCAGGCATGGTGGTGGGCGCCTATAACCCCAGCTACTCTGAAGGCTGAGGCAGGAGAATCGCTTGAACCCGGGAGGCAGAGGTTTGTCCAGCCTGGGAGACAGAGTGAGAATCCATCTCAAAAAAAACAAACAAACAACAACAAAAAAAACACTGAGGAAGTATCTCCTTCTTATCAAAGGACTCTGTGCAGTCAGGATCCTGACCATTCCTGCTTTCTTAAGGACTTCTCATCTCCCTTATCTTAGCAATCCTAACAACTAAAATCATTCTGCAGAATTTCTCACACTCAAAAAGAAACAAACAAAAAGATTTCCTTTATATCCTCATACACCTCTAGCTTCTACCCTGTATCTATTCCCTTTCACAGGCAAACTTCTTTCAAAGCTATCTATACACCCTACCTCTAGTTCCTCAGCCATCATTTATCCCTCAAATCACTCAAATCTGGCATCCATCTACACTAGTCTTTGAAACTGGCTCACTGAAGTTACTAATAACTTCCAGGTTGCCAAATCCAATGGCCACATGCCTGCCCACATCTTCTCAGTCTCTCAGTGAAACTCAATATAGCTGACTACCCACCCCCCTTGAAATACCTGCTTTATTTGGCATCCACGACATGATAATACTGTACATTACACATTCCCAATTTGTACCACTCTGGTTGTGTGCTTCCTAGCCTCCTTCTAAGAGGCCTGCCAGTTTACTCAACTTAGAATCGTTCAGCATTCCTCAGGATTCCAATTATAGTCAATCTTTCTTTCTTCTTTATCTTTTCTTCAATTATTTCATTCATTTTCATTACCTTAAATGTCACTAACATAGTGACAATCTTCAAATGACATATCTAAGCCAAGTATCTCTGAATTCCTCAAGATTTATAGATCTCTCTTACAGGCCTACTTGACAATCTACAGGCTTCTGAGAACTAGACAAAAGGGGAACTCCTGAATTCACCCTTACCCCTCCCACCGAAACAACCCCCGCCAAAATCCATTCCTCTTCCAACCATACAATAGCGGCAGCTTCCAGCAACATCCTCGAGTTCTTTCTCCTCCCTTATGTTCCATATCCAACGCATTACTATGCCTTCCTATTTCTACCACCTAAAAAATTCTCAGATATGTCCACTGCTCTCTATCCTACTGCCACCTCGCTAATCTAAGACATTGCTGTCTGCTGCCTGGACTGTTGCATATCCACTAGCCTATCTGCTTCCACTTGCCCCCAGTATTCTTTTTGCTCATATATCAGTCAGCATGATCTTTTAAAATGTAATTCAGCTTTGGGAGGCCAAGACGGGCGGATCACGAGGTCAGGAGATCGAGACCATCCTGGCTAACACGATGAAACCCTATCTCTACTAAAAAATTACAAAAAACTGCCCGTAGTCCCAGCTACTCCAGAGGCTGAGGCAGGAGAATGGCGTAAACCCGGGAGGCGGAGCTTGCAGTGAGCTGAGATCCAGCCACTGCACTCCAGCCTGGGCGACTGAGCAAGACTCCGCCTCACAAAAAAAAAAAAAAAAAAAAATATATATATATATACATATATAAAATTCAGGTGATGCTACACCCCCGAATAAAAACTTTTTGCATATTTCCACTAAAATCCAAATTCCTTTTCACTGAGTACAAGGGCCTGCCTTATGCAGTCCCTGCCATTCTCCCCTCTTGTCCACAGTTTCACACACTGCCCTCTCTTCACAGCCTCAGGCCCTTCTCAGTTCTCTCTATATGAAACACCTTATTCTCCCTCCCCTGACCCCTCATCCAGGCATCCTCTAAGGGGCCTTCCCTTACACCTAAGTAGGTCCCCACTACCTCCTCACCCAATGATTCTCTATTACTGTACACAGTTCTTTTTTTCTTTTCTTTTATTGGGGGGGGCGGTGGGGGGTGTAATGGAGACTTGCTCTGTCACCCAGGCTGGAGTGCAGTGACACTACTATGTCTACTATGTCTCACTGCAGCCTCACTTCCCAGGCTCAAGTGATTCTCCTGCCTCTAGCTCTCGAGTAGCTGAGACTACAGGTGCAGGCCACCATGACTGGCCAGTTTTTTTTCTTTTTGACATTGGCACAAGTCAGAGAAGATGGCTTGATCCTTCACCACTGCATGTATACAAAGAACAGCCATAAGGAAGTCTTAGTTCAAATATTTAAAACTGATTTAAGACAGAGAAATGTTTAGCATTTCTTAGGTCAGCCTGCTCTTCCTTAAAACTGAATTAATGTAGAAGGCCATAAGATAAGCTTGACTCAATTAGGGGAAGGCTGGAAATCACAAATTAAGTGCAAAATTCTGTGGAACTATGTTTTCTAAGCAGATGTCCAGTGTGTGCACCAGAATCTCAACGGAATCAACAACCCAAAAGAGACAGACTAATAAAATTCTGGCTTCATTATTTAATGAGATAGACCCCAAATTCAACACATGGCTAATTCTTGAAACAAAATGGAGAAGAGATGTAGTATTCTTAATTTTAAAAAGCCTCAGTCTTAGAATTCATCAAATGTCAACGAAATGTGGTATATGGTTTAACTTCCATTATCCAGAGGGAAAAGATGAGTGCAGATGCATCTACAATAGAAAAAGGCTACAGAAAATAAAACATATATAAGGGAAAACATCAGAAATGACAAGTCTTATCACCCATTTCAAATTCTCACGGCCTTGAAGAACTAAGCACCCATGGATTTATGGCCCTTTCATCAGTTTCCTCTTGTATACATCTCCTCTTTATAGTCCTCAAAGAATGTCAAATAATCCAGTTCCAGTGTCAAGATAGTGGAGCAATTAACCACAAGACTTTGTGCTACTTTTAAAGGGGTGTGTCTGGAATAGATTAGCTGCTCCTACACAAAGATAGTCTCATTTGAGTCAGAAATCATGAAAACCCAATCCCATAGCTAAACAAGACATTCTGTAATTTGTTCAGGGTCACAAAGTTAGCTGATGCCAGGACTGGAACTTGCCTGCCACAGTTAGTGCTCTTCAAACCACCTTCTCATGCTCTTGTGTCGCTCCATCAAATGTCTGGCATGAATTCCCAATATACTAAAGCTCTAACTCTGAGCTATTGATTAAAAACAAACAAACAAACAAACAAACAAAATGACTGAAACTAACATATGAAACTCAAGAAGGCAGAAATTTTAAAAGTAAATAAATAGGACACTACAGACAGACATTAACTGTGGCTTCTTTCACAAACAGTATCTTTTTCAACTGTGTAGAGGTAAGTGATTAAGGCAAGATTATTTCTGTAGTTTATTACAATTATTTTAGTTTATTATTTCTGTAGTTTATTACAATTATTTTAGTAATTCAGAACTAAAAACCACTACTCCAGAATAACAAACCCGAGACTTACTAAGTTTATATCTTTCAACACGTAAATGAGCTCTGCTTTCCTATTTTTAAACTTATCACTAATGTCAGATTTTGTAATTGATTTAAACAAGTTTCAAGAGAAAAACAAAATGGTTTGTTTCACTGTTATTGTTTTTCCCCATTAAATTTATGTGTGTTATTCAAATATTCTACCAAGATATTGCTCAACACAAATGATCTAAAGATTTTCAGCTTCATTAACGGGGTACATTGCTTACAAACCTCAACGAAAGAACAGTTAGTACTACAACCTTTTATCAACCTATTATGCATTCAAAGTCTGTATGAAGTTTTAAGACATTTCCCAAACAGAAGCTTTTGGTGAAAGCTAAGAAAACATTCTGATTAGTGTGGTAAATAGAACATCTTTCCTAATCTTTAAAAAATAAAATAAACTACTTTGGGAAAAGCTGACTTTTAAGCCACAACACTGAATATTGTCTTGCTCAGCAGACAGCAAAATTCCTCATGATTAAATCCTATGAGCCAGATTTTTCTCCCCCTCATCTTGCTATTATGTGGCATGGAGCATAATTTTACAAAGCATCCACTCCTTCAGTTTATCTATTGACATTCTGTCTTCAAAAACAAACTCTTAAACTCAGAATAGATTTTCCTCTGCTATTCCAAAGCAAGTATAATAAGCACACCTTACAACATCTGACAGTTGTAATAAAGAAAAATTGTATCTGTGTGTGCCCCAGATACCAACTACAAGAATCTCCCTCTTTCTCTGAAGTGGCTGTGTTTCAAGACATCATCATACATTAAACTACTTACTATGCAAAGGAGGAAGTTGATACGTAACTCAAAATCAAATATTCCAAAATCCCTACTGTTCATAAGAACTGTGGGCAAGTCAAAATCAGACCAACTGAATTTTATTCCTTACCCTGCCCCCAAACCACATGACCAGAGAAGGTAAGAGCTGGTACGTGAATAATAGCAAGGGAGAGATACGAACTATTCACAAATAAATTATTTAATTCTCTGCTATCAAGTTCTTAGTTAGTAAACAAGAATAAACCTGTAATCCCAGCACTCTGGGAGGCTGAGGTGGGAGGATCACAAGGTCAGGAGTTCAAGACCAGCCTGGCCAATATGGTGAAACCCTGTCTCTACTAAAAACACAAAAATTAGCCGAGCATGGTGGTGG
>NW_012119376.1:6250503-6255092 GCF_000951035.1 Colobus angolensis palliatus | reverse complement strand
GACAGAGCGAGACTGTCTCAAAAAATAAAAATAAAAACAAAAAATAAAAAATAAAAATAAACAAGAATAACACCCACTTCACAAGGTTGTTGCAAGGATCAAATGAGTTCTTCCATGAAAATGATTTGCCTGGTCAAAGGAACGTAATAGGCACTCAATAAACGCCAGCTCCTTCCTCGTTTGGTTCTGGGCTCGGTGTTCTTTGTTCTCTACACTCACGTCCCCAGATGACTCAGTCCCCTCCTAACTCTTACTAACAAACACTGTAAACTACTGTACCAACCAAGGTCCTGATATGTATGTGCATACCCAGTCTATGTGACACTGTCTCCCGTCCCTAAACACCTAGGTGAGCAAAACAGAGGAAAAGACCCCAAACACCTGAACCTGAACTGCTGTAAGAACCAGCAGGACAAATCTCCACCCACTTCCAACTGTCTCCAAGAGATCTGAATTGCCATCTAAAAACGTCTGAAACCTCGCTCTGTCGCCCAGGCTGGAGTGCAGTGGCCAGATCTCAGCTCACTGCAAGCTCCGCCTCCTGGGTTTACGCCATTCTCCTGCCTCAGCCTCCCGAGTAGCTGGGACTACAGGCGCCCGCCACCTCGCCCGGCTAGTTTTTGTATTTTTAGTAGAGACGGGGTTTCACCGTGTTAGCCAGGATGGTCTCGATCTCCTGACCTCATGATCCGCCCGTCTCGGCCTCCCAAAGTGCTGGGATTACAGGCTTGAGCCACCGCGCCCGGCTCCCTGCCCCTTTTCTAACTGCGAGTGGTGTAACGAATAATCCTTGCCCCATTGTACTCTCACCAAAACACTGCCAAATAACCCAGGCCTCTCGAGTTTACCTTCATAATCTCTACCACCTCTCTCTCTCTCTCTCTTTTTTTGAGACAGCGTCTTGTTCTGTCACCTAGGCTGGAGTGCAGTGGCTCGATCTCGGCTCACTGCAACCTCCTCCTTCTCCCAGGTTCTAAGTGATTCTCCTGCCTTGGCATCCAGAGTAGTTGGGATTACAGGCATGCGCCACCACATGCGGCTAATTTTGTGTTTTTAGTAGAGAAAGGGTTTCACCATGTTGGCCAGGTTGGTCTCGAACTCCTGACCTCAGGTGATCCACCTGCCTTGGCCTCCCAAAGTGCTGGGATTACAGGCGTGAGCCACTGTGCCTGGCCCATATCTCATGTTTGTCCCACTCCCACCACTATACTCCAGGTTAGGGTTTCTCAGTCTCAGCACTACTGACATTTTGGGTACATAATTCCTGTGGAGGCTGTCCTGTGCACTGCAGGATGTCAAGCAGCATTTCTGGCCTCTACCCACTAGATGCCAGTAGAACTGCTCTCTCCCCTCCAGTGATGACAATCAAAAATGTCTCTACACACTGCCAAATGCCCCTTCCCCATTGTTATCCTCATTCCCATGTTTGAGTACCACTGGCCCAGTTTCTCACTTCGTATCTGCCATACAAAATCAGCCCCCAAGTTAAGTCTACAGTTTTATTCCTCTAATTCCTGTGGTCCTGACAAACGACTCCTAAAGCACTGCTTTATGAGTCATTTCTTTAAATCTACCACTCCCTGTTACCTTCACGATTAGTTCAAAGCTCTCCATCCAATCTTGAAAATCTGGCTTCAATTAAACATTATTCCACAAAGCACCTCATATACTGGCTATCCAGCAGTCCTTCAATAACATATCCAGTCTCTCTCTTTCTATTCTACTGCTGTCACCCTGGTTGGAAGTCCATGACCTAGCACCCAATCCAGACCACTAAAAGAGTCTCATTCCCTAGCCTCTGTGCCACTCGAAGTCAGAAACTTTTCAGTGGTTCTCCATTGCCTGCTGAAATATCGTATCTGCTGCCCTTCTTCAGAGTCTTTTCTAATATGGCCTCTTTCTAATTTTATGTTCCGTTATCCTGAAAGCACTAGTCCTTGAAAATGCTCCTACACTTTCCACTTTTGATCACATTTTTTCTCTGCCTGGAAGCCCTCATAATTCCACTCCCCTCACTCCACCCTAATTTAAAGTCCATCTGAATTAAGTCAAAAAGCCTTTCTTGGTCATATCGCCTTTGTATTTACATAACACTTGGCACCTCTCCTATGGCATACATTCTACCTTATGTTATACATGAGTACTCCTGTAACTGACAAGATCCTTAAGAGCTTCTTACTCCTCTTCTGATGCCTGCAATGCCTAGCCCAGTGTTAAGCAGAGAACTCAGCACTAGATATGAGCTTCCCCAAATGTTTCCCACTTAGAAAGCAACGGAGGACTGTTTTCAGACAATCCCAAACTCCCTTAAGGGAAGTAAGCACATATTCTTCTTTTGTCTCATATGTCTATGTCTTAGACCAATTTTTAAGTAAACTGCCTTCAAGATATCTGAATTGCTATTTAGTATACATTACTGTAGAGTTCTGCTTCAGGGAGTTCCAACTTGTAACTGAACCCTGAATATTTAAGCTCTCTCTTTATGCCAAAAGACAATGGAAATTTATTTTTTGAATGTTAATTGAGCAAAACATAAAAATAACTTGCATTGGATTAAACATGTTTCAAGGAAACATTCATTAGTGCTGATGTGTCTGTCCTAAAAATTACATTTCAAGTTCTAAAGTCTTTGTGTAACATTAAAAAGATTGAAAGTTTTATTTCAACTCCTTCTCACCTCAAAGACAAACCAAAATAGAATAGAGAAGTCTTTTCCTTCATTTTATTTAGATCCTAACTTGAAGGTATATTCTCTTATTTCTGCAAAAAGAGTATCATTAATGAGCATGTTCTGACCAGATCTTTAAGTCCTACTCCAAAGTTGTAAGAGGAGAGTACCGTAGACCACACTACCAGCACCCTCCCTTAGCAGACCACAGAATCGGTTTTGTATGTCCCTGAGCTAAGAATGGTTTTACATATTTGTGTTTTGTAAACAGAAAAAGAAGAATATGCAACAGAGAGCATATATGGCCAGCAAAGACGAAAATATTTACTATTTGTCCCTTTTCAACAGGATGAAATTGGGACTCCTCGTTGCCCTTCACTGGCACGTAAGACACCCCACATTTTTCCTCCCCAGGTTTTAAAAAAGCAATATAAAACACAAGAACACGTAAAAAGATCGAACTCGTTCAACTTAGTCATAGTTAATGCGGACCTAACTTCTAAAACAGAGGCCTGTGTGTGGACATTTTTATACTTCACAGAATTTTTGTTAGAAGAAATTTGCCTTCATTCTGTGGATGAACATACTTGTGCTTGAAAAGGGAAAGTGCCTAACCCAAAGTCATATTGCTGGTTAACAGCAGAGTAGGGTCAAGGACCCAGCCCTCAAAAGCCTGGTCCAATGCTCTGCAGTCCACTACATATGCCTACACATGTGGCTTTAAGTTTTGGAGATGTGGATGATGTGGATAACTAGTTTGGATCAATATAAAAAATGAATGCTTAAAACCTGTTCCTAATATGCTGTTTAGACAGACTCCTACTAGCAGCTATGAATCATTAAACAGAGTAGCACTAATGCTTACCACATACATTAGATAAGAATTTCTAGGAAGTCTTCTGTTTTAAAAGCAGATATGATAAAGAAGGCTTGAAACCTATAGGGCTTGCTCCTCCAGGGCTTCAGATTAGGGAAAACACGCACTTCTGTCTACCAGCTGTTCTATACTCATCTCCCAACCCAAATCCGCAAGTTCCACAAATGCTTTCGAATGCCTGTTGAAAAAAACTGTTCAGTCTCATACACACGTTCTACAGATAATTACAACTTCTTGTATGCCTACTTGTAAAACTACTCACTAGTTCACATTTTTAAAAATTGCCCTAAGAATTTTGCTTCCTTTAACAAAACAGTTTCTTCGATGCCTAAATCTGTAAAACTCACTTTATCGCGTCTTCTCGGTTAATTCAAGAATTAAAAAAACCATTTTGCCCATACTGATAACTTCACTACTCCGCAGGATCCGAAAAGCTCTGTATGTGCCAGGTTCTAGGATTCACACACATTAACAACCTAAGATCCTTCACGTGAGGTAGCTCTTGTAGTGCAGAGCACAGATTCTCAGGGTAGTGGGGGATACCGGCTGAGGCTCTTCAGACCCCCACCACAGGAGTTCCGTCTTCTAAGAGCCATCCCCTCCCCCTCGGCCGCGGAGCGAGTCCAGGCCACCCGGGCACCTGCGGCCCCTGCCCGCTGCGGGGACCCCAACCCAGATCCCCGCCGGTCCCCAAGGAATCGGCGCCCACTCCCACTCCCGGAGGCTGGCGACTGCAGGCCTGAGCCGCCCGCCGACCCTGGGACGCGACGTTACCTGTAGGACCACGTCGTTGGGCAGCTGCGCGGCCCGGAACAGCTCCAACACCCGCCCGTTGACCACCACCTTCTTGGTGCTCTCAATGTCGCAGTAGGAGAAGAGATCTGAATAGTATTTCTGCTCCGCATCGCTCAGCGTTAAGCCTTCCATCTTCGCCTCCGGCTCACGGCCGCCCCGCCCCGCATGCACTACTCGGGGCCCGGCCCCAGGACCCTGGGCCGGCAGGGGCTGCGCGTGGCCCGACCTCCTGCTAGCTTCCCGAAGCCG
>NW_012119376.1:6246296-6249851 GCF_000951035.1 Colobus angolensis palliatus | reverse complement strand
TGCAGCGGGAAGCAGCCAGCAGCTCATTAAGGCCCAGATAACTAAGATATGGGTTGCAGTTTTTATGTTTCGCAGCTTCTGGTCCTAAGCGTCTAAATAATTGGATTGAAAGGGGAGCCTTGTTCAGGTTATTATCATTCTATCTGTACCTTTTTGGTACAAATGAAGATAAATGCAGTATTTCCATCTGTTCTGAAGGGCTATGAACATCCAGGCTATCCGGGAAGCCTCCACGTAGACACCAACATTGAGGCTTTGTCTCATTCGTGCTTTAAGCCATGTTTACCTGAGAAACAAAATATGCTGAATAGAGGGGAAAACTGGCAAAGTTGTCCTCTTTGTTCACAAGGTCATTCCGGTCACTGGGAACTTAATACTCTACATTTATACCGTCAACTCTATCAACTCATGCAGGCCCGGGGCTGCCCACAGGGGCTGCCTTCCTTATTTTCTCCTTTATGAAAATCATGGAGTGGCGCTCTTTTAATCTGCACCTGTCCCAGAGAGGGGATTCTTCAGCTATTTCAAGTAGAATAGCTTACGAATTTATACTTGGCAAATATAAAATACTTCAAAGACGGTAGCTAAGGCAGAATTACACAGAGTTTTGGTTTTTATTTTGTCTTCTACAAGTTGTTTCCCAGAGTGCGGATCCTCTAAATGACACATATGAGGAAATTATTACAGGTTCCCAGTCATTTATCTGTAATTGCAAAATTCAAAGAGCACTGAAAACCCAAAGACTTTTTTGTAACCCTTTGGAAGTGAAACCTGCCCTGCAAAATCTAAACTAAGCTTGCATGAAGCTATTTCTAGCCTTTATGGATGCCACTTAGTGTCCATTTTTATTCATTTCACTCCAGGCCTTTCTGGAATGTTAATATGTACACAGTCACAGGCATTCTATTCTCTTTCTATTTTTTAAGAAAGGTAAGAGATTGTAGACCTGTCAATATCTTCTGACTTGACTAGTAGTATTTGATAAAGGTGAGTATATACTATCCGTTAAGCTTATTTCCCATCTCTAAGACTTTCAGTTTGCAAGGGCACCTGCAGGAAGTGATCAGAGCCCCCCAGACAGCTGCCTTCCAAAGGTGTAAACAGGAAGAGCACAAAGGGGTAGGGATTGGCTCACAATTGTCTTCGCATCTTTTTCTCGGCCACCTTTCCTAGGCCTTGCAGCCCTTGTCTGCCCCAGGGCCTTTGTTCCTGCCATCTAAAATAGTCCTTCCACAAACCATGGCATGGCATATTCTCTCACATAGTTTCAGGTCCCTGCTTATATGTCACCTCCTCAGAGCGGCCTTCCTGCAGCAGCTGCTCTAAAATAGTCCCACCATGCACTATCCCCTTATCTGAATTCTTTTTTTTTTTCTTTTGAGACAGGGTCTCCCACTGTCACCCAGGCTGGAGTGCAGGGGCATAATCTTGGCTCACTGTAGCCTCAACCTTCTGAGCTCAGGTGATTCTCCCACCTCAGCCTCCCAGGTGGCTGGGATCACAGGCCCAGGCCACCATGCCCAGCTAAATTTTGTGTGTGTGGTTTTTGTAGAGACGGAGTTTTGCCATGTTGCCCAGACTGGTCTCAAACTCTTGGGCTCACCCTCCTCAGCCTCCCAAAGTGCTGGGATTAGAGGCATGAGCCACACTGCACCCAACCTGAATTCTTTTTCTTTATAACACTTGTCACTATCTGACGTTACATATATATCTGTTACATTTTTAATAGCTAATTATTGAATAATTACTAAGTTTCAGGCATTGTTCTAAAGCTTTACACTAATTATCGCATTAATCACAACAACCCTATTAAGTAGGTACTACTAGGGTTTTTTTTTTTTGACAGATTAGGAAGCTGAGGCAAAATGGGTTAAGTATTGTGTAAGTCATGTTGCTATTAAATACCTGGAACCGGGATTCAAACTCCAGGCTGTCTCAACTCTAAAATCATTACCTTGTATTGCCTGTCTAATTTCTTTACTATTAAGAAAATATTTCTTGGCTAGGTGTGATGGCTCATGCCTGTAATCCCAGCACTTCGGGAGGCTGAGGTGGGTGGGTTGCTTGAGCTAAGGAGTTCAAGACCAGGCTGGGTAACACGGTGAAACACCATCTCCACCAAAAATGCAAAAATAGCCAGGCATGATGGTGTGCACCTGTGTTCCCAACTACTCGGGAGGCTGAGGTGGGAGGATCCTGGAGCCCAGGAGATAGAGGCTGCAGTGAGCAGTGATTGTGCCACTGCACTCCAACCTGGGTGAAAGAACGAGACTCTGTATCAAAAAGAAGAAGAAGAAAGAAGGAAAGGGAAGGGGAGGGGAGGGAGAGAGGGAACGGAAAGGAAAGGAAGAAGGGAAGGGAAGGGAAGAGAGGAGGGAGGGAAGGGAAGTGAAGGAAAGGGAGGGAAGGGAAGTGAAGGAAAGGGAGGAGGGAAGGGAAGGGAAGGAAGAGGAGGGGAGGGAAGGGAAGGGAAGGGAAGGGAAATATTTCTTCATTGCCACAGTGCCAAAACCCAGTATGTGACACATAATGTGTGTCAATAATAATCTGTTGAATGAATGAAAGCGTCAGTTTCAACATTGATGTGATAAGCCATTCAATACAGTAAGTCCTCAATTAATGTTATTGTGGATAGGTCCTTGGAAACTAATTTTAAGCAAAACAAAGTATTGTAACCAAGTAGTTTAGCTTCAAAACAAAACATTTTTTCTTTTCTCCTTTCTTATCAGTCTCAAGATGTAACCTTGAAACAAATTGTAGAAACCTTTTCTCTTTAGTCTTAAAATATAGCCTTGAAACATACTTTGAAACTCCACTCCCCTCCATTTCCCACAATGTACTCCCTTACCCAATGCACATTTATCTAACTGTATGCTTCTTAAAAATTCCAGGAGCTAATTTAAAATGAGCTAGGCACAAAGGCCCAGCTGCAGAATTGTCCCCCACTTAAAGATTGCCTCAAGGTAGATAATCTGCAGCCTGGCCACAGGCGAGATGACGCCAGCCTGCATTTTAGATGGACCATAACTCAAGATAGGCATTGAAGCAAGACACCACAACCCCTGCTCCCGGCTCGACTCCTGCATGTCTCCCATATCGAGCTTCCCCTTTTTGAAACCTCTGCCTTCAACCCTGGCTTTTGAAGCAGTTTCCAGAGGTGTGTAAGCTGGCTGTTTCCCCACTGCTAGCTTTGAAAAATAAAGTCACTTTCCTTTCACTGCACTTCATCCTTGTTACTGGGTTGGCAAGGGGCGTGCAGCCAAGCCCGCACTTGGTTACGGTATCACAAAACCAATTTTATCACAGGCTAATTGATAATTTGCTATAAACAAGAGTTAAGTTCCTGTGGCATATTTCTGGTCAAAAAATCACCAAATTTCTAAATCGAGACCAAAACACTTCTAATATTAAACATTTAATTAAGTAAATGTAAGCTACACATGCAACCAAAATGATTAATAAAAAAAAAAAACAGGCCGGGTGCGGTGGCTCAAGCCTGTAATCCCAGCACTTTGGGAGGCCGAGACGGGCGGATCACGAGGTCAGGAGATCGAG
>NW_012119376.1:6243481-6245316 GCF_000951035.1 Colobus angolensis palliatus | reverse complement strand
CAATCTCCTGACCTCACAGCACCACTCCTCTTTAGCAACCCAAAGTAATTATAGGATCACTTCACTTCCAAGTTCCAGAACTCTGAACCTTCTTTCTCAGTCCATAACATGCTGTCCTTTCACTCTCACGTTCCAGTCCTGAAATAAGCATGCACCCTACCCCGGGCGCAATGGCTCACACCTGTAGTCTCAACATTTTGGGAGGCTGAGGCTGAGGGTCACCTAAGGTCAAAAGTTCGAGGACAGCCTGGCCAACATGGCGAAAACCTGTCTCTACTAAATTACAAAAAATTTAACTGGGCATGGTGGTGTGCACCTGTAATCCCACCTATTCGGGAGGCTAAGTCAGGAGAATTGCTTGAACCTGGGAGGCAGAGGTTGCAGCGAGCTAAGATCACACCGCTGCGCTCCAGCCTGGGTGACAAGGCAAGACTCCGTCTCAAAAAAAAGAAAAAAGAAAAAACAAAAAACAAAAAACTTGCTCCTTTATATTTGGCTGGGTCCCCAACCAAATCTCATCTTGAATTGTAGTTTCCATAATTCCCATGTGTCATTGGAGGACCCCATTGGGAGGTAACAGAATCATGGGGGTGGTTACCCCCATGCTGTCCTCATGTTAGTGAATGAGTTCTCAGGAGATCTGATGGTTTTATAAGGGGCTTTTCCCCTTTTGCTCAGCACTTCTTACTGCCACCATGTGAAGAAGGATGTGTTTGCTTCCTCTTCCGCCAATATTGTAAGTTTTCTGAGGCCTCCCCAGTCATGCTGAACTGAGTCAATTAAACCTCTTTCCTTTATAAACTACCCAGTCTTGGGTATGTCTTTATTAGCAGCATGAGAACAGACTAATACGATAAATTGGTACTGCAAAGAGTGGGGTGCTGCTGTAAAGATACCTGAAAATGTGGAAGTGATTTTGGAAGTGGGTAACAGGTAGAGGTTGGAAAAGTTTGGAGAGTTCAGAAGAAAACAGAAAAATGTGGGAAAGTTTAGAACCTCCTAGAGATTTGGAGGGCTCAGAAGACAGGAAGATGTGGGAAAGTTTCAAACTTCCTAGAGACTTGTTGAATGGCTTTGACCAAAATGCTGATAATAATCTGGACAATAAATTCCAGGCTGAGGTGGTGTCAGATGGAGATGAATAAAATTTTGGGAACTGGAGTAAAGGTCACTCTTCCTATGCAAAGAGACTGGTGGCATTTTGCCCCACCCTAGAGATCTGTGAAACTTTGAACTTGAGAGAGATGATTTAGGGCACCTGGCAGAAGAAATTTATAAGTGGCAAAGTGTTCAAGAGGAAGCAGAGCATAACAGTTTAGAAAATTTGCAGCAATAGAAAAGAAAACCCCATTTTCTGGGGAGAAATTCAAGACCACTGCATAAATTTGCGTATGTTACAAGGAGCTTAATGTTAATCACCAAGACAATAGGGAAAGTGTTTCCAGGGTATGTCAGAGACCTTTGTGGCAGCCCCTCCCATCACAGGCCCAGAAACCTAGGAGGGAAAAATGGTTACATGGGCTGAGCCAACAGCCGCCCTGCTGTGTGCAGGGTAAGGAGTTCGTGCCTTGCATCCCAGCCACTCCAGCTGTGGTTAAAAGGGGCCAAGGTACAGCTCAGGCCGTGGCTTCAGAGGGCATAAGAACTAAGCCTTTGCATCTTCCACACAGTGTTGAGCCTGTGGGTACACAGTAGTCAATAACTGAGGTTTGGAAACAAATACATACAAATACATACATACAAACAAATACATACTTCCCATGGAAGCAGGAGCTCAAAAAGACAGGGAAGCCTGCAAGAGGAGGAGCCTGCCTCCTCAGTTCCCAGATGGATAC
>NW_012119376.1:6230152-6242951 GCF_000951035.1 Colobus angolensis palliatus | reverse complement strand
TTAAAATAAATAAATTACATACAGTAAAATTTTACAAATGCAAACAGTCATGTAGCCACCACCAAACTCAAGATATAGATTCCACAATCCAAAAAGATTCCATACATACTCTGAAGTCCTAGACTTCAGAGTATGTATGGAAATGCCTAGATGCCCAGGCAAAATTTTGCTGCAGGGGTGATGCCCTGATGGAGAACCTCTGCTGGAGCAGTGCAGAAGGGAAATGTGGGGTGGGAGCCCCCATACAGAGACCCCACTGGGGCACTGCCTACTGGAGCTGTGAGAACAGGGGCACCATCCTCCAGACCCCAGAATGGTAGATCCACTGACAGCTTGCACCATGTGCCTGGAAAAGTCACAGATACTCAATGCCAACACGTGAAAGCAGCCAGGAGGGGGGTTGTACCCTGCAAAGCCACAGGGGTGAAGCTGCCCAAGACCATGGGAATGCACCTGTTGCATCAGTGTGACCTGGATGTGAGAACTGGAGTCAAAGGAGATCATTTTGGAGCCTTAAGATTTGACTGTTCTGTTGAATTTCGGACTTGCATGGGGCTTGTAGCCCCTTCATTTTGGCCAGTTTCTCCCATTTGGAACTGGTGTGTTTACCTAATAACTGTACCCTCATTGTATCTAGGAAGTAACTAACTTGCTTTTGATTTTACAGGCTCATAGGCAGAAGGGACTTCCCTTGTCTCAGGTGAGACTTTGGACTATGGACTTTTGGTTTAATGTTAGAATGAGTTAAGACTGGGAGACTGTTGGAAAGGCATAGATTGTGTTTTGAAATGTGAAGACATGATATTTGGAAGGGATCAGCAGCAGAATGATATGATTTGGCTGTGTCCCCACCCAAATCCATCTAGAATTGTAGTTTCCATAATCCCCATATGTTGCTGGAGGGACCCAGGGGGAGGCAATTGAATCATGGGGGCAGTTACCTCCATGCTGTTCTCGTGATAGTGAGTGAGTGCTCATGAGATCTAATGATTTTATAAGGGGCTTTTCCCCTTTTGCTTGGCATTTCTTCTTGTCACCATGTGAAGAACAATATGTTTGCTTCCCCTTCTGCCATGATTGTAAGTTTCCTGAGGTCTCCTTGGCCATGCTAAACTGTGAGTCAATTAAACCTCTTTCCTTTATAAATTACCCAGTCCCGGGCATGTCTTTATTAGCAGCATGAGAATTGACTAATACGCTCCTTATAACCTTCAGGTTCTCCTTAATACCAGCACATAATTAATGTATTCAAAAATATACTTTAAGCATCTTGTGCCATTGTAAAACAACCTTCATGGTCTTATTCTCAGGGATCATATAGTTCAGGGACCTTGTTGTCATTATGTCCAGGGTACTCTGCTGGCACCCTTGATTCCTTCATGCACTCCTTCCCCCTACCCCTGGCCAAATAACTGAATTGGCCGAAACATGTACGTTATTAGATTTTGAGAGGGAACCTTCCAGTGATTCTATTGCTCTATGAGGCTTTCCTAATATAACAGGACATGGAGTAGTTTTCTCATTGACTACCAAGGCCAAGGGGAAGACCAAAAGTCACAAGTACCACACATTCTAAAGAAAAATAATAAAGTCAGACCCCTTTCCTTATGGGCTTACTAGGAGGCAGCTGAATGGACCTTACTGCCAGCAACTACTGCCTCAACCTGCAGACACACTTCCCCGGATGGAGCCAGAGTCCTAGACGTCATCAGTCTATGAGAAGCAGTGTGCCTGTGTGAGAGCCCCTCCAAACAAATACATACTTCCCATGGAAGCAGGAGCTCAAAAAGACAGGGAAGCCTGCAAGAGGAGGAGCCTGCCTCCTCAGTTCCCAGATGGATACTGGGTGGACTGAGTGGTAGAGGGCTAACAGTTTTACAATGTATTATATTTTTCTCTAGATCTGTCACTTAAATTCGTATTTCCAATTACAAAGGTAAAGAAATACGATGTAACACATTGGCCCTTTGAGTTCAAGTCTAATCTTTCCTATACATTTTTAGTAATATCAGTTTTAAAAGTGACATCATGAGAAAGCTATTTTAATACAGGTGGTCTATATTATATAGCTATAGATTTTAAAATGCTGGTTTTCAGGTAAAACTACTAGTTGGTTACTGCCAACAAATGCATCAGCTATTTTTTAACTGAAAATCTCTAATATCATTTTTAAAATAAATAAATTACATACAGTAAAATTTTACAAATGCAAACAGTCATGTAGCCACCACCAAACTCAAGATATAGATTCCACAATCCAAAAACATTCCTTTGTGCTGCCCTTTTGTACTAAGCTCCAGTCTCCACCCTCAGCGCCCCCACAACCACTGATTTGTTTGCTGTTCCTATTCTTCTGCCAAAAATGTCATATACATGGAATCATGTAGTATGTACCCTCTTAAGTCTGGATGTTTTTTCACATGGATTAATGCATTTGAGATTGTCCCATGTTCTTGCTTGCATCAGTGGTTTAAGCACTGAATGGCGTTCTGTTGTATGGATGATTACAGTTTGCTTATCCATTCACTAGTTGAAGGACATTGGGGTTACTCCTAATTTGGGGTGATTATTAATAAAATATCTAGGAGTGAGATTGTTTGGTGAATGCTTAACATGTGTTTAACTTTATTTTTAAAATGTCATTTTTTCAGAAGGGCTGTACCATTTTGCATTCCCATCAGAAATGCATCCGCGTTTTAGTTTTGTTGAACACAACCTCATAAATCATTCTAATGTCATTCTAATAGGTGTGTAGTGGCATCTTACTGTGATTTAAAATTGCATGTCCCTAAGACAAATGATCACCATTTCATGTACTTACTTGCCATCTGAATATCTTCTTTGGTGAACTGTCTATTCAAAATTTTTCCCATTTTATTTTGTGGGTTTTCTTGGTTTTTGTTTTTGTTTGTTTGTTTGTTTTGAGACAGACTTTCACTCTGTTGCCTAGGCCAGAGTGCAGTGGTGCAATCTCAGCTCACTGCAACCTCTGCCTCCTGGGTTCAAGCAATTCTCTTACCTCAACCTCCCAAGTAGCTGGAATTACAGGCATGTACTACCTAGCCTGGCTAAATTTTTTTATTTTTAGTAGAGACGGGTTTCACCATATTGGCCTGGCTGGTCTTGAACTCCTGACCTCAAGTGATCCACTGGCCTCAGCCTTCCAAAGTGCTGGGATTACAGGCATGAGCCACTGTGCCTGGCCTGTATTGAGTTCTTTGTTTTCTTATTTTTGAGTTTTGAATATCCTTTATACATTGTTTATACAAGTTCTTTTTGGTTAGACGTGATTTGCAAGTATTTTCTAAAGTCTGTGGCTTGCCTCTTTATTCTCTTAGGAGTGTCTTCTACAGAACAGAATAGTTAAAAATTGGGTTAGCCCAACTTGTGTGGGGGGCCTAAAGAACATTAGTGAGGGGAAATTTACTGGGGAGGGTTTCAGCTAAGGCACTTAGTCATTCACTTTGTGTATGAGACGTGGCCCAAGATAAGAATATACATTAAACCCAGGGAGGGTTTGGCTGGTTGGTCAGGGCTTGGAAGGAAACAGTTTGGAAGATCAGAGTGGAGGATGTCTGGGGGAAAAGCATGTGGTTGAGCCTATGGAAAGGACATGAAGTGGGAATATCTTTATACTACATGTTCACACCCAAGGCAACCAAGTAGAGAGAAGGCACAAGACAACCAAGTAGACAAAATGACCCGTCCAGTTGCTGTCAGGCAGCCCCTGTTGGCACACTGGCTTCAGGAACTGAATGGCTTTTGCAGCAGCAATGGAAGCTATGCATGGGCCCCACACCATAGATTCCCACTTACCAAGGCCGTATGTCCAACCCACCAGCAACGAGACCCAAGTTCAGTTCCGGACACAGGATCATTCCTCAAGGAAACCAGTTGGATACTTGGTGACAAGTTGATTTATCTTTACTATAATCAAATATATTCTGGGCATATGTTTGCTTGTCTGCCCACAGGGCCTCAGCCGGCACCACTATCGGAGGATGTTTTAGCAGAATGTTTATATCACCAACCTGGAGTCTGTGTAATATTGCTTTAGAACAAGAGACCCCATTCACATCAATGAGAGGTGGCCCAAGATGAGAATATGCTTTAAACCCAGGGACAATAACAAAGAGTTTGGCTGGTTGGTCAGGTTCTTAGAAGGAGACAGTTTGGAAGATCATGGCAAGGCCACAACTGATCCTCATTGTCTCCTTTCTACTCCTCATTCTAGATCCCCTCGCCCTCAGCCAACACCTCTGCTGCTGTAGGTGGCTTACATGTACATCAGTGGACATATGACCATGGGACCTCTCACATACCCCCATGGAAGGTGCTGGCCAGGAGAGTGATAGAATGGTCTTTTGAAGGTGTAGCTGTGTGTCGGCTTGGAGATGATACTCTGCCAAGAGAGGACCCTAAATTAATGACTGTATATGCTACAGTGTCCTGGATCAGTGGGCTCTCTATGAGACAGGGAACCAAGTGGTGAACGTTAGATTAGCCCCATTTGCCTTTGTTAGGAGTGACCCACTTGGAGACCCCTTCCTGTCCCCTCAGTCCTAGGCTTTGGGCCTCTGGAGGTCCTAGTTGTCAAAGAAGAGTGCTTCCACTATGAGGCTTATTACTACTCCCATTAAACGTTCAGCCACAAATGCAGTCCCATTACTAAGGGCTCCTTAATAGGGAACAAAATAATTAACACACCTGAGGGTAATTGAATTTACTCATCAGAAGGAAATAACACTTACTTTACACAATTGAGGCAGAAAAGAGTAAGTTAAACACCTAAGAGATCTATTGGGATTGGTATCTCTTGTTGCCCCTGATAAAAATTTTTGGCTTGGCCAAACTTTAGTCAGGCTCCTAAAACTTCTCCTAGGCCCATCTGTGCACTTCCTTGTAAAATCCAGTTTTGGCAAAGAACCTGCTAAGTCAGTTTAGCAAGAATCCCCAACCCTCAATATCTGATCAACCTGGATCTGACCAACCTGGAAAGCTGATCCTGTTCCTCATCTTCCACTTTCTCCCCAGGTGATGTCTGATCATCCTGCTCTGACTTTAGCAAGAATCCTGTTCAGTTGATTTAGCCAGAGAATCCCGCTTACCCTTGATGTTTCCTCTAAGTAATTTCCATCCACTGAGCCCCACCCTATTCCTTGGCTATAAATTCCCACTTGCCCAAGCTGCATTTGGAGTTGAGCCCAATCTCTTTGCCTTACTGAAAAATCTGATTGCAGTGGTTCCTATGCCCTCTCAATGGTTTCGGATAAGTCTGCTTTACCATGCTTTAACAAATGTCATTGAATAACTTTTTCTTTAACACTGCCCTGTTCAGTGTTGTTGGTAAATGGATAAGTGTAACTGCCATAGTCTGAGAAGGGTGTGGTGACAAGGCACTCAGACCACCAGGGGAATGAGAGTCTGGGTCATCCTGCAAGAACAGCCACCTAGAGCAGCAGAGGTGTTGGCTAAGGGTGAGGCGGATATAGAATGAGAAGCAGAAAGGAGACAGTGAGGATCAGATGTGGCCTTGCCATGAGCTGCAGGGGTGGCAAAGGTAGTTCATTCCACTAACCTTCCTCTTGTAATAGTTTCCAGGAAATGAGACCAATCAGAATGCTAGGAGAGTTATTCCCATATGGAATAAATATATAAAGCATGTGTGGTGCAAGCACGGGCTGTGGTGGCTGCTGACTGTGGTATGAAACCCAGATTACCACACCCGCCAGGACTGAGGCACTCATATTTTTAGCCACTGAAAGTATTGAGATGTCAAAGACTCAGAGCTGAATCCTTCTCCAGGAACTGCCCTCGGGAGAAGGAAGTTGTCTTACTCAAGTTACACCCCTGCCACAGGGGCAGTCCACATCCAATGACTGGTCAGTGGATTTAGGAGACTAAAGGTCCTTGTCTCCCAGGACAAGGGACAACTTTGTTTTGGGACAACTTTGAAGAGTCATTTCAGCTTCAGAGATCTTCCAGGGATTGGTGTGGGCCTCCATTGCTACCACATTACAGTTTTCCCTCTGCCCAATTTTGGGCTTTCTTCCCTTCCTTATGAGTGTTGGTCCTGACAATTACCAGTGAACCTCTTATCTCCAAATCTCCATCAGGTTTCCTGGGAAACCCGATCTAAGCCAGCCACCTACACACTTCTGCTCCCATTAGTTGAGCTGGCTGGTGCTTACCATCCTCTTATACTTATTATTGTAATTATTATAATTGGATTAAATGTTACATAAACACGTTAAGTATGCAAACAGAAAGATGATTTTTGTTTGTATAAAAATCAAGAATGATGCTTTGGGCAGACACCGTGATGGTAAAATGCTAAGAATAGTTGTTGTTGAATTATCTGCGTCATTTTCTCATAAAGACAGACTTGGAGTTGGGGCCAGGTGCAGTGGCTCACACCTGTAATCCCAACACTTTGGGATGTCAAGGTGAGTGGCTCACTTGAGATCAGGAGCTTGATACCAGCCTGGACAACACGGTGAGACCCAGTCTCTATAAAAAATACAAAAATTGGCCAGGCGTGGTGGCACATGCCTGTAATCCCAGCTACTTGAGGCTGAGGCATGAGAATCACTTGAACCCAGGAGGCAGTGAGCTGAGACTGCACCACTGCACTCCAGCCTGGGTGACAGAGCAAGACTCTGTCTCAGAACAACATGGTATCCAGGTGTTTAATGTATGCTTCTTGTTTGATGTAGAATTTAGGATGGAGTGTAATTTATTACCTGTAATTATAATTTCTGTCTTTTATTTTTGAGAAGTCTACCATTTTTGTAAAAATAAACAGGTTTATTGTAAAAACTCAAAATAACTTAGAAAATAAAAAATAAAAATTACCTGTAATCGCACCATCCACAGGCAACCTCTATTAACATTTCAGTGAATATCCTTCTTAACATCATTTGTTTAAAATACACAAAAAAGCATGTACAATGTCAAATAAATGGATGTGTTATACATATAAATAGATACACATTACATCCTATATACGTGTATGTATTACTATATGTCATATAATCAAATATATCAAATAAATGCATTGTATAATTACTATATATAGGTATTACATGTTATATACATATATTTACATATAAAATGCATCCATTTATTTGACATTGTATACTTATTTCTTTGTTATATCTTTTGTAGCAAGTCTTGTGTCCTCAACTATGAATCTTATATATTTTCCTCTTCTGAAGTCATTAATATAAATGATACAATAAGATTAACTTAAGAAAAACAACTGTATTCTCTAGAAACCACATGAGGCAATATTACTCATGGGATATATTTCCATTACCTAACTAGGAGAGAATCATAAACTTATTATTTTTTGGATGTTGCAGTTGCAAATCAGTGGTTTAATCATGAAATAGAAAATACCAGATAAATTTAAGATCTCGTATTAGCATTAGATTCAACGGGAGCAAAGGCATGGAAACCTTTATGAAACTGTTGGTGGAGGAAAAATAAATCAACTTTTTGTCTAAATAAAATTATCAGGAGAGATTAACCAAAAATTGAAAAAGCATTTTCCTTCCAATAAAAATCAAACCAACAAACAGTTATGACTTATCTACCCTATGCAAGGCAATTTTCCTCCAAGTTTCCTTTGTAAATATTCTCAGTTGCGTGTGCTTTCAGGACTTTGAATTTTTAACCTGAAAAAAGTCAAAGTGGTTTCTTCTTTGTCTTTATAATATTGGGACTGAAACATGCAGAAGTAGTTGTAGGAAAAGCTAAATGCATGTTGCTTACCATTAGTAGTGTTTCAAAAGCAAAAACTTTGCACTTGGATAGGATCATCTCCAAACACTTGATCATTTCAAACTATTAACAACAACAACAAAAAGTAACCTGACCTTTGTGCTACTTCTATAACCTTCACTATTTTCTTTAACTCCCCATGATCCTGCCGTGAAAATATTTTACATTGTTATATGTTTCATAACTCTTTGTGGTGCTTAGAGCTATAGGTTATTTGCTTTGTAAAGTCTATTTCCCTTTTTTTTTTTTTTTATTTTTTTTGAGACAGAGTTTCGTTCTTGTTACCCAGGCTGAAGTGCAATGGTGTGATCTCAGCTTACCACATGCAACCTCTGCCTCCCAGGTTCAAGCAATTCTCCTGCCTCAGTCTCCTGAGTAGCTGGGATTACAGGCATGTGCCATCACACCAGGCTAATTTGTATTTTTAGTAGAGACAGGGTTTCTCCATGTTGGTCAGGCTGGTCTTGAACTACTGACCTCAGGTGATCCACCTACCTCGGCCTCCCAAAGTGCTGGGATTACAGGCGTGAGCCACTGTGCGTATTTCCAGTTTAAACTATGGCATGCTTTGTTGTTGTCCATATTTCAATTTCTAAGGACTCTTGGCGGTTGTCTCTGCTGACAATCTTAACTAAAACTGTGGAAAGTAAAAACAAATATAAATCTTGATTGGCTGTAACAATAAGAAGGCAACAAGTTGAAAGAGAAACAGAATGGTCCTAGTTTGAGGTAAAATACACCTGGGTTTGAAGCCTGATTCTGGAAATTATTAGCTGAATAATCCAGGGCAAGTTTAATCTCTCTTAGCTTCATTTTCTTCTTCTGTAAAAAGGGATGCCTTATTGGTCAGAGTAACCATAAGAGATAACGTATATCAAAATTGTTATCTAAGTGGTATTTAACAACTGGCAACTATTATCAAAGACAAACATAATCAATTAAAATCTGGATTATTTATGTTTGTTCTTGCTTATTGTGCAAATAATTTAAACAACCAGGAGGAGATCCTTTATTAAGACATCAACAATTATTTACAACATGTCATTATCATCTATAATATCCATTTCCTCCTAGTCTTCAAGTTGTTACTGTTCTGTAAATCCACTGCACAAAGAAAGCCTGACCATGTCTAATAATTTGGGTACTATCAACGAGTGTTACAGCCTATAAGCATTTAGTGCCTAAAATCTACTTTCTTTTTTTAATAATTATTTTGATGCAGGTACGTAAGTGTGGTGGGACCAAGCATTTTAAACCCTATATGTAGCTTTAAAAATCTTCTTCTCTAAGGAATATAGTGTTCCTCAGTAGCAGCAACCGGGTTGAACTTAATTTTGTCACTAATCGTATCTCAGGATCTTTCTGTTAAATTGTTATCATTTAAGTAATACAGTATCTTTCACTTACAGCTCAGCCTGCAGCACTTCCTCTTTTCCTTGCTCTTCTCCCAGATGTCATGGGGGTCAATGGAGGTTAGGGGTTGAGATCAGCTTGCATGATTTCTTGGCTGGGAGAGAGAAGGGGACATATAACAAAGACATTCAAGGTGTCAATCCAATAAGAAGTCAGTAAGAATACTTAGTCTCAGTGGCCCCAGGATTCACAATACCTATGTTTCCTGGAACAATACTTTGATTTAAAGACAGAAAGTTATTTATTTTACCAAAGTAGGTTTTTTTTTTGGGAAAATCTCCTCTTCTAATTCAATAAACTATTTTATTTAAAGTGAATCGTTTCCTTCCTTCCTACCTTCCTTCCTTCCTTCCTTCATTCCTTCTTTTCTTCTCTTTTCTTTTCTTTTCTTTTCTTTTCTTTTCTTTTCTTTCCTTTCCTGTCCTGTCCTTTCCTTTCCTTTTTTTTTAACTTTACTTTACTTTTGAGATAGAGTCTCACTCTGTCACCCAGGCTGGAGTGTAATGTTGCGATCTCTGCTCGCTGCAACCTCCGCCTCCTGGGCTCAAGTGAATCTCCTGCCTCAGCCTCCTGGGTAGCTGGGACTACAGGCGAGTGCCAGCACACCCAGCTTATTGTATTTTTAGTAGAGACAGGGTTTTGCCATGTTGGCAAGGCTGGTCTCAAACTCCTGATCTCAGGTGATCCGCCCGCCTCAGCCTCCCAAAGTACTGGGATTACAGGTGTGAGCCACCAAGCCCAGCCTAAAATGGATCACTTTCAAAGGATTATTTGTGAGGAAGGCAGTCATTAAGATAATCGTTATTTGTACAAAGAGAAATAAGAGAACTAGAGAAATGCAGCTACAAAGTCAAAAATAAAACTTCCCTTAAGTTGCCTGAAAAACAAAATGAAGTTTGTTATTTGGTTAGTTCGGCTTAGTGTTTGTTGTTGATGGTTGTATTTGTAGAATCAAGGACCCTTAAAAAAACAAAAATAAATAATTGCTTAAATTTCCTACCTTACTCTGCAGGCTGCAACATATGGTGATCTTATGATGTTAGTCTCTCTGACCTAACTCAAGCTATGCTCCCTAATTAGCCAGGTCACTTCAAGTGGCCAGGTTGAGAAGCGGTTACAGTGATTTTGTTGTAAGAGTGCCTATTAATAATTGGTTTCCACAAATCATGTAGTATTGAATTTTACTCTCTTTTTTGGATAGAATTTCCAACTAATTAACTGTTTTCCTCCTCCTTTGTTCCTTCCTTTTTTCCTTTGCTCCCTCCTTCTCTCTTCCCTCCATCCCTTTTACTTATTTATTAAATACTTACTGTATGTCAGACATTGTGCTACATTTGAAGATTTAAAGAAAACATTTCTTGCCTTTAAATAGCAAAGAAGCAAACGATGGTGACATTCACTACGAGTAAACAAGTAATTACGATACGGCATGGTGCATGGTCTAATAGAAAGAGTGCATTTAGAATATACAGCAAAGTTGTCCTGCACGGGCCTGGAGTGGCCAGAAGTAGGTCAGTTTCATCTTTTGACCCCTCCTTCCGGAAGGAACTGCAGGATGACTATCTATACTTCGACAGATTGAACAGGACATGTGGGAGTTAACGAGATTAACGTGACGACATTTCATATTAGGTCACTGAAGATGTGGAAGTGGAGAATAGAACTAGAGGTGACCTGGGAAGCTAAGGGAAATAGAAGAGCGTGAGAAAAAGGGACAGAAGTATGAAATAAAGAAACAAAACAATATTCCCACAACACAAATCCTTATGCTGACCAGACTGAGCCTCAGCAAAGTGATCGATTCTCCACACCAGTCAGACCCCAGGACCTACGTGACATTTTCCTTTTTGTAGTTCCTGCCCCATTGCCTGCATCATTTTGATAAAAAATGCTTTTTGGAGATAAACATTATTTATTCTATATTTCTAGCTGCGCTCTAGTTAGATCAAGTAGAGTTGTATTAAAAGGCAACAACCTTTGGAATAAAAGAGTCACCACGTACTTTATTTTTCTACACCAAGGTACTTTTCTGCCTATTTCCCTTTGTATTTCTCCTAGTTCTCAGGACTTCACTCATAAACGTTCATTCAATGTTTCAATATATTTTGAATCCCCAAAAGATTGGGGAATCTCAATTAATGTTTCAAGATGCATTGAAACATTAAATGAATGTATGTGAGGTGGCTCACGGCTGTAATCCCAGCACTTTGGGAGGCCGAGTCAGGTGGATCACTTGAGGTCAGGAGTTCAAGACCAGACTGACCAATATGGTGAAACCCTGTCTCTATTAAAAATACAAAAATTAGCCAGACATTGTGGCTAGTGCCTATAATCCCAGCTACTCGGGAAGCTGAGGCATCAGAATCACCTGAACCCAGAAGGCGGAGGTTGTAGTGAGATGAGATCGCATCACCGCACTCCAGCCTTGGTGACAGAGTGAAACTCTGTCTCCAAAAATAAATAAAAATAAATAAAAATAATAAAGAAAAGTATATCAATGAACTCTTGAATCCCCAAAAGTTATCTGAGATAATAGGAATTTTAAGGCAGCCTGGGGATTTAAACATATGTATAAATTCCTACCATCAAAACAGTTTGGTCAATTTAATTCATTTCACAAATATTTGTTGAGCATTTATTATGTGTTTTGTTTGTTTGTCTGATTGTTTTACCAAGGCTCACAATACTATGTGTTAATAACTACTAGATGCTGAGAACAGAAAGTCAGATATGATCCCTGCCATTGAGGAATTTATAATACAGTGGAGAAGACAAATATATGCTGTTTAACTTTTCTACTCTCTGTGTTACACTTCCTATCTGTGCAGCTCCCCACCCCCGCTTCTAGCTCTAAGTCCAAACTTGGTTTTGTTTCTGGTTTGAGGATGTCTGGTTCTCCTCTAAAGGCCTTTGATCCCTTTCACGTGAACATTTTGTGGTAGCTTATGAACTTTCTGACTGCTCCCTATGGAAACCTGTCTTCCCTTGCTTGTCTACAGTGGAAAGATGGAATGTGAATGTTCCATCTCTCTGCCAGGGAGGATGTGGAGTTAAGCTCTCCCTTCCCTCAAGGAATGTGAAGTTTTCAGTTTTTAATTAGTAAACTAATTTCTAAATTCTCAAGATCTGTTGTGAAAGTGTCACAGGAAAAAAAAGGAATGTGAAGGAAGACAAGCAATGCCTCAGAGAGGAAAAAGAAGTAGGGGAGGAGGGTTTGTCCCATCAGAGGGGTTTCCCATGGGAGGGGCTTACCAGAGGACCCTTTGGGAATCTGGAGTTAATCCTGGAGAAGAGGCCTAAGAAGGCTTTGCATCATTGCTCAAGAGGAGCAGGGTGAGCAGATCTCAAAAAGGACCACCAAGGCGGGCATCATCTCTTACCCTAGTAATCTCAGTACTTTGGCAGGCCAAAGTGGGTGATTGATTAAGCCCAGGAGCTGGAGACCAGCCTGGGAAATATAGTGAGACCTTATCTCTTCAAAAATAAACAAAATTTGCCGAGTATGGTGGTGTACGCCTATAGTCCCACCTACTTGGGAGGCTGAAGTGGGAGAATTGCTTGAGCCCAGGGGAGGTCAAGGCTGCAGTAAGCTGAGAGTGCG
>NW_012119376.1:6223264-6230012 GCF_000951035.1 Colobus angolensis palliatus | reverse complement strand
GAAAGAAAGAAAGAAAGAAAGAAAGAAAACAAAAAAACATAAAAAGAGGGGGAACTGTTTAAGGGCCC
Organism: Colobus angolensis palliatus; assembly: GCF_000951035.1. Taxonomy (NCBI): domain Eukaryota; kingdom Metazoa; phylum Chordata; class Mammalia; order Primates; family Cercopithecidae; genus Colobus; species Colobus angolensis. The sequence goes on along the minus strand of NW_012119376.1, from coordinate 6,229,944 downwards.
ACGAATAAGAGGCTAAATCTGAGAGACACAGACTTACTAGAGAACCCCTTTGTCTATACACAGAGACAAAACCAGTCATCCTTCCTGTCCACACCAATGCAGACTTTACTCCATCCATGGTCTGCTCAGCAGAGTGAAGTTCCTTCAGGCTTACCCCTCATGTGATTACCATGGTGGACTCCTCACCAAAATTGCCATGGCCAGAACATCCACACAAGGACTTTGCTTTTGGTGGGGAAGGGAAAGAGGTGGGAAGTTCCCCATACTGGGTTAAAAGCTGAACCACAGAAGTTTAAAACCAGCCTCGGCTGAGATAATAACTCACCTCCCTCTTACCTGCCTGCTTTATCCCAGACCCTTTAATCTGTGCTCACCCACATGCAGCATTTGCCACCAACACCTCTTCAGTTCCTGTAACAAGTCATTAAATTATATTCTAGAAAATGTTTCAGAAACTCCATTCCTGTCTCTCCCTTTTTGCACCCCTCTACCACATTTCATTCTGCCTTGCTTATAGTCTTCCTTTTCCTATATTAGCTGCCTTTTTTCTGAACTTGACCTTGACACTAAACCCCTAGATTTGGTGCTCTTTACACTTCTGGCCCTTTGGATCCTGGCCATTGTATTAGTCTGTTTTCATGCTGCTGATAAAGACATATATGAAACTGGGAACAAAAAGAGGTTTAATTGAACTTACAGTTCCACACAGCTGGGGAGGCCTCAGAATCAAGGTGGGAGGTGAAAGGCATTTCTTACATGGTGGCGGCAAGAGAAAAATGAGGAAGAAGCAAAAGCAGAAACCCCTGATAAACCCATCAGATCTTGTAAGACTTATTCACTATCATGAGAATAGCACAGGAAAGACTGGCCCCATGATTCAATTACCACCCACTGGGCTCCTCCCACAACACCTGGGAATTCTAGGAGATACAATTGAAGTTGAGATTTAGATGGGGACATACCCATACCATATCAGCCATCCTGCATAATTTTGACTTTTTCTGCTCCTATTATAACTTCTGTGTTTCCTGCCCAGTGAAGCCCCAGCTTACCTTGTGCTCCTTGGCCAGTGTCCTAATCAGGCTAAGTTCTCCCCTCCTCTCCCCAGGAAAGGGAGAGATTCAGGCTCTATCTGTGAGCTTTGGGACAAAGTCAAGGTTATCTGTACCACTACCCTGCTTCCAGTTAAGCCTACCTGTAGGGTCCACCTGTTAAGCCCCTTTGAGTCACTATGCTCGTTAGTTTCCTGAACCATACTAGCTTTCTAGCAATTTCTGAGGAACAGCTTCCTGTATTCTGCTGTACAGGTAGAAAACCAGGCTGTAAGTAAGCTGTTCTGGCACACAACAATGAGAGCTCAAACTCATCGGCTTGAGACACACTCTTACTTATCCCTTTGAACACCTGATATTATTTGAAAGGGCTTCTTTGCAAGTCCTGGAATGTCTCATCCAGTTGATGAGAAGAAGGCCGAGGGGGTTCCTATATGTTCCATATTAACCCCTCTATAGCTACATAGAAAATTGGGTTACCATGTCTGTGCAAGATCAGAAGTTCCTGCTGTGACAGCAGGGCAAGTTCCTTCAGTTTCCTGGATCCCTAGAACATGCAAGTCAGTACAAGGAGCATGGCACCAACTTTCTTGTGTTGGACCTAGGCTGCAACACAAAAATCCTACCCACCAATTCCATAACACTCTGCCTGGACTCACCCTAGACCAGGTGTCTTCCAAGGCCTGGGCAGCCAAGGTTCATCTTTTTAATTTTTATTTTTGAGAGAGGGTCTTGTCCTCTTATCTAGGCTGGAGTGTAGTGGTACGATCATGATTCACTGCAGCCTCAACCTCCCAGGCTCAAGCAATCCTCCTACCTCAGCCTCCCAAGTATATGGGACTTCAGTCACATGCCACTACACCTGGCCAATTTTACATTTTTTTTGTAGAGACAGGGGTCTCGCTTGCTATGTTGCCCAGGTTGATCTCAAACTCTTAGTCTTAAGCAGTCCACCCACCTTGGCCTCCCAAAGTGCTGGGGTTACAGGTGTGAGGTTAGGTTCATCATTTAATCACAAAGTACACAATAATAATGGCTACCATTCATTGAATACTTGCTTTGAAGGTCTAGGTACACTTAAGCCTCATGAGTACTCTATACAGAAGGTGTTATTATTCCCATTTTACATATGAGGGATATGAGAAGTTGAGCCCAAGGACACACATTAAGTGGTAGAGCTGGAATTTTATTAATGGCCTGTTGGGCACCAAAGTGTGTGCTTTAACATTTCACAAGTGTTGGATGAAGGCACCAGCTTCTCTGGACCTACTTTTTCTTGTTGGGAAAAAATAAAAACAACAAAAAACTTTTTGATAATAAAAACCTAAAGAGAATAATAAAGCCGCAGTAAACTTCTAGCTTGAAACATTTAGCTTACTTACAGGAATAAGGGCCTCTACACATTTTATATATCTTAAAACAATATCTATAAATGGCAAAATAGCACAGTAAGTTATTACACTTCACTTAAGTATAAGTGAGTAAGGATGTAAGTATGATGAAAGTTAATTCCATAGTATAGATCCATTGGGAGCATATAATGAATTAAATGATACCATACAGCAAATTTGAGGTGTTCTTCAATGCATGTCATTTGGCAGTGGCTTATTGGAAAATTATGGGCCACAAATAAAACTGATGCAAATATACAATGATATACAGTCAATTAATAATAATGTACCTAAAGTCATTTATAATTTGTTATAAACATACTTACATAGACATTTTGATCATTTATTTATTTATTTATTTCTGAGACGGAGTCTCGTCTCGCTCTGTCACCCAGGCTGGAGTGCTGTGGCCGGATCTCAGCTCACTGCAAGCTCCGCCTCCCGGGTTCACACCATTCTCCTGCCTCAGCCTCCCGGGTAGCTGGGACTACAGGCGCTGCCACCTCACCCGGCTAGTATTTTGTAGTTTTTAGCAGAGACGGGGTTTCACCGTGTTAGCCAGGATGGTCTCGATCTCCTGACCTCGTGATCCGCTCGTCTCGGCCTCCCAAAGTGCTGGGATTACAGGCTTGAGCCACGGTGCCTGGCCGACATTTTGATCATTAAAAAGTGGAATAACAGTAACTAAAAACAATAATTATCCCAAGGTAATGCTGATAACCTCACTGATAACAAAATGACCTCCTTGGAATGGTCAGAGTTCCAACTCTATGCCTATGGAAATGCAAGTAGGTGCATGGCAGCCAGTGTTCTTTTTATTTATTTATCTTTTTTGAGATGAAGTCTGGCTCTGTTGTCCAGACTAGAGTGCAGTGGTACAATTAAGGCTCACTGAAACCTTGACCTCCTGGGCTCAAGGGCTCTTCCAAATCTCAGTTTCCTAAGTAGCTAGGACTTCAGGTGCACTCCAACACTCCAGGCTAATTTTTTTTTCTTAATTTTTTTTCTTTTCTTTTTTTTTTCCTTGAGATGGAGTCTCACTCTGTCGCCCAGGCTGGAGTGCAGTGGCCCAATCTTGGCTCACTGCAACCTCTGCCTCCCAGGTTCAAGTGATTCTCCTGCCTCAGCCTCCTGAGTAGCAGGGACTACAGGCACACACCACCATGCCCGGCTAATTTTTTGTATTTTTAGTAGAGAGGCGGTTTCATCGTGTGAGCCGGGATAGTCTTGACTTCCTGACCTCGTGATCTGCCCGCTTCGGCCTCCCAAAGTGCTGGGATTACAGGTGTGAGCCACCATGCCCGGCCTTTTTCTTAATTTTTTGTAGAGATGAAATCTTATTATGATGTCCAGGCTGATCTCAAACTCCCGGGCTCAAGCGATCCTCCTGCCTTGGCTTCCCAGACGGCTGCAATTGTAGGCATCAGCCACTGCAGCCAGCAATTGCTATTCTTAGTAGAAGGTCTTTCTTACCTCAAATCTTTCCACACAAATGACTGCCTCACCCCATGTATATTCAAGGTATCTTTAGCCTTAATTTGTTTGCAAATCAGCTTGGATATCAGAGGTTCTCTACTCTTGACGGGGACAGAACAATAGTTTAATAGCCTGACAAAAGCTTCTGAAGATCATTGTAAAGTATGGAGGAGAGAGAGTTTAATAAGGGACTTAGAGAATTTTAGGTCAAGCACTATCTAGTAGATACCAGAGAGTGAATGGTCCTAGATATCAGACCAAAAACCCCTTACTAGGGAGAAAAAGTGACTTATTAAGTTCACAGCAGGTACTCAATAAATATCTATTTAATGAATGTTTGTTTAATGGTTATAATTACCATTGACAAATATAACTGAACTGCCAAAATACTAGTATTAAATTTTTGCATTACTATAACATACCTACTAATAGTCTTTCTTTTCTCTTATAAGCTTTAAATTTTATTAATATGTTGGGAATTAGATTAACCACTAGGAAATCCAAGTTATTGTGTTTTTAATTCCATAAATATTAAGACCACTTTTGTGAAAACAATCTGATTTTGCATGTACAGCAATACTGCTTGTAGATCATAGATGACCCTAGGTGGATAACATAATTTTTCATACAGTTGAAGTTCTTACTGTATACTAATATTGATGTTTCAAAGACAATCTTTTGGCTGGGCACAGCGGCTCACACCTGGAATCCCAGTACTTTGGGAGGCCAAGGTAGGCGAATCACTTGAGCCCGGGAGTTTGAGATCAGCCTGGTCAACATGGCAAAACCCTGTCTCTACCAAAACAAAACAAAACAAGACAAAACAAAAATTAGCTGGGCGTGGTGGCATGCACCTGTAGTCCCAGCTACTCAGGAGGCTGAAGTGGGAGGATCACTTGAGCCCAGCAGGCGGAGGTTGCAGTGAGCTGAAATCGTACCCCTGCACTCCAGCCTGGGCAACAGAGCGAGACCTTGTCTCAAAAAATAAACAAACAAACAAACAAATAAATAATTAAAATCTTCTATACATTTGGTTAACATTAATTGGTCTTCTTCATATGTGTCATATGTGGAGGAGCACCCCAAAGCCACCTAAATACTTAGAAAAGAAACCTATCTAGAAACATCTAGATGTTTCAATTTTTAAATTGAAATCTAAATATTTGAGTGATAACCTGTCAAAATCAACTGGACTTCATAAGACCAAGGAAGGCAGTTAGCTATTTTAAGGAAGTTTGTGGCAATGAAAACCATGTTGTGAGTGTTTAAGAAATCGTTGAAGAGATTGGAATTCATTCTAGAAAAAAAAGTCTCTATCAAAGAATTCCAGGGGCTTATATTTAGAACACCCTAAACAGCTATAATCAACACTGCTAAGACCAAGAAGAAAAGAATGTGGTCTATGTTCCTCCCCCACATGTTTTTGCTGTTTCATCCCTCAATTAAATATACAGAAAAGACTGCCAAAAGACTTAAGAAATTTACTCTTGTAGATTTTTTAAATTTATGTTCTCAAAATATCAACCCATAATTCTGTTGTCTCTGTAATTTCTCTCAGGAAGAGTTAATAAATGTGTATTATGACCATTTACTAATAACTGATAGCTAAAAGGCAGCCGTTCTGAAGGATTTTACATGCAATTAATGATATTTGAAATTCACATCATATTGGAAATTAGAATATCAATGAAGGTTTTACTGTGGTGATTACTTGCCACCTAAGCCCATTAAAAATGTATGCAACTAGTTTTTTACAAATTTTATTGGCTTCTTTCAATTGAATATGATCCACAGACAGCAAGGGCAGAGATACTAGACATTGATTTCACTAAAAAGACAGTGGAAATGGAATATAAATGCAGATAATTATATGTATTTAATACACAGTAAATTTTAAAACATTACCTCTTCCCTAGAAATTTGTTTAAATTTTGGTGAAAATTTAAAAGGATATTTGGTCTATAATGGCTAAGATAATTGATTCGTACATCTAATCTTTCATTTCAAATAGCCCTGAGGAGGGTCAAGAGGTTAGATAGTCCACCCTCAAGTCCATTCAACTAAACAGTTATTGAGCACCCACTCCCTGCCAGGCATGGGGCCAAGCATTGCAAAGACACAAAATGAGTAAGACACTGTCCACCCTCAGTAACTGTAGTCTGCTAAGGGGAAACGACGATGGTACAGGTTCCAATACAAGCTTAAATAAATATGTTATTTAAAACAACACATTTAGTACCTTTGTCTTCTAAGAGCGTTGTCATAATTCACATCACTGAGAAAATAAGTTGCTGTAAAGCTTACTTTCACTGATAAAGATTTAGTGCTGGAGATGCCCAAGAAAAAAGAAGAAAGAAAAATGAAATAAAGGGAAAAAAGACAGCTTGTAAAGCCTCTGCTAGGTCTTCCAAGCTGCCCAAGGGACAGAGGCGAAGGTGTTTTGTTTTTGTTTGTTTTTGTGTTCCCAGCAGAGCACATTAATGAGGCTTTGGATTTCGGACTAGAAAACTAAACCGCTCTGCGTAACAAAGGAGAGAACTGAAAGTTCTGGTGCCTGAGGAGTAGGAACTTGGAAACAGACAGGGAGAGGTGAGGACAGGGCTTGGCAGCAGGTAGGAGGCTGGAGCTGGGAGGAGCGGGGGCCCTGGGCAAGTCCTCAGGTGGAGCGGGGCACCTGAAGGGATTTTGAAATAGGACATCTCTTTCTTCTTTTCTTTTTCCTTTCCTTTCTTTCCTTCCCTTCCTTCCCTTCCTCCTTCCC